>NW_026916158.1:8377500-8685000 GCF_034315485.1 Pezoporus occidentalis
GACCATAAAATAAATTCAGATGCAGAGCCATTACAGCCATACTGCAGAGCAGTAAAGGTAATGCTGAACAGGTATAATGTTTGCTTCTCGGTCACAGCCCATTTTTACTGCCAAGTCAGGGCATTAGCGATATATCACCTTGGCCCTTCCCTGCTCCTTAGACTGCGTTAGGGATGAGAAGCTTTGTTTCATATTTCATTAAATTCAATTAAGAAATGTAGCTCTTTGTCAACAGCTTCCTATGCCCCCTCTACTCGTGAGAATTGAAACAAAATAATTATTCTCTTGTGCTGCAGCCATTAGAGCTTTATGCTGACTTGATTTATTCTTCACACTGGTGAAGGTGCCAAAGCCTCCAAGGCCTCCTTTGCCGGTAAGTAAAAAAGCAAGATCGCTTAATTATGCAGAGGGTAACCTCTTTTTCTCATGGCTAAATGATGAGTCTGCATTTTGATTTTAAGACTGGAGCTCAGCCACACCACTCCAAAGCTGCTCAGAATAAAGCAACCATGGGTCTGAGATGCCAGCCCACCATTCTCCATCTTTGTTTAGTGTTTAATACTTACCTTGCCAGTTCCTAGGACTTGCTAGCTCTAGCAGCTGGAAGGACAGCATTCGTGTTCAAGTAATCAGATTTTGGCCAATGTGCTGGAGGATATTGAGGAATAATTTTGACATCATGGGATTTGAATTGATCTTAAACCAGCCATGCAGTGCATTTTATACACTGCTATCTAATTATGGGCTATATGGACTGTAATGCCTTTTGCTGAAGCTGCCTAACACTTTCCATTAAAAGACCATGTTTTTCAGTTGCTTATAAATAAATTATATTAATCTGGGATGAAATCTGTGAAGCAAGCTCTGCCTTGGCTTAAGTTCGTGTTTGGTGATTTTTTTTTTATTTTGGGGAGGGGGCTGGTGGGAGGGTTGAGTGTCCGCCTAAGATATTTCAGGTTTCCAGGAAACAGGTTTAGGAAAAGTATGTTGCTTATTTGTTGGTGGGGTTTTAACAGTTTCACAAAGTTTTGTATTGCCTTAGTGCTACAGAAGTGAGGTTTTGACATCTGGCATCTCTTTGTGTCAGAGATGTAACCACCTTCCTTTCTGTATAGAAACCTGTCCAAATTTTGCTGTCTCAAAAAAAAAAAAAACCAACCCCCCAAAAAAACACCTAACCCCCTCCCCCCCCAAAAAAAAAAGTCTCATGTTGCGAATGATTTGTAGAAGCTGAACACAATTCTGCATCTGCATTTTGCTCTGATTCTATTAGTAGTAAAAATGTGTCATTCTGGAGCTGTTGGGGCTCAGAGGGATCTTCACAGAAGCAGTTCCCTGTGGTAAAATAGAAGAGACCAAACTGGTCTGTAAAATGTATGAGTATGAAAAGATTGGTTCTGCCAGAGTCTCTGCTCATGGGAACTGATAACCAGGGGTTTGACATTTCATAGTGTGTGAGCACCTGACTTTGCAAATTCCCTGTTCTTTTAAAGCTGAAGCTTTATTTTGGGGAGAATAATGCACCGGAGCTGCATGAAATCAAAGCTTCTGGACACCCTGTAGTGTCTTAGTGCCCATTATTTCCCTGTTCTCCCCAACATTTTTGATGGCTGTTGACTTCCAGTCTGGAAGAAAATCTCCAATTTTATGTGTTCCGTACTCTGCATACAAAAAGGGATATAAAAGACTGCAAACGAATAAATCCTCCTCTTACACAGAAAAGGCACTGAGTGGAAAATTTTGAAGCAGGAAGAAGTCTAATAATTTAAACCTTTCTATCGCTTTTTTCCTTTGCATTTATCATGAAGAAAGAAGAAAAGGCCCAGGGATATTTGTACATTCAGTTGTGGAACTCCATAAAATGGCTTCAATATATCTCTTGTTATCTTAATCTTTAGAAAAGCACTTTGATAATCAGGACTGTTCCACCAAGAAGCTAAAAAACGTTTATATCCACCCAAAAGAATATTTAAAATCTTCTTCTCCAGAAATTTCTGCTTTCTTACCAGAACTTTCACTGGAACACTCCTGCGTTTTCTCAGTAAGAATAACAAGAGCTTTGCATGCGTACTCCAAAAACCTCACACAAACCACTAGTAACCAGTCAGGGGACCTGGTTATGAGCTGGTTTTTCCTTTGGCTTGGTTATGATATAGTTCTGGTCTGTATTGTGGAAATACTTAGTTCTGCTCCCAAAACCGAGCCAGAGCTGTGTAGGACAGGCTGAACTTTTAACTTGGCAACTAAGCCTCATTTGCAGAACAAACTTTTAACTGTGATGGGATTGAGCTCCTGCACTTTCTTGTGGTTTCAGTGTGGATGGGTCCAACCAATGGCAAAAATGAACATTCGTAGAGAGAAGTACTGGGAGAAAAGGTGTCTGTGAGAATTGTATTGGGAAACTGAAAGTCCTCAGATGGGAAGAACAGGGCTGAGAACAGGTCAGATATGTCAACCAAGTTCACCCCTGAGGTCAAAATGGTTTCACGCCTCACTTCAGTCCCCAGGGATGTGTCCTCCAACAGCCCTACATCTTATTCTGTACTCTGGCACCCTCAAAGGCATAGAGGTTTCAGTAAAAAGTCATTGTTTGCATCTGATCCTAGGAGATGGTCACATTCAGTGAGTGCAGAACACTTTTGGATCAGGGATCAGGTCTTTTTTTGCCTCTTCAATGCATGCCAGCAGTACCGCAGACACAAGAGGTTCTGACATGTTCATGCCAGTGAAAGAGAGACTCTGTAAAGCAGGCACAAAAACCATATAAGGAAGCTATCCAACTTCATCAACTCATTTTGTATTTTTGGGGTGATAGCTGAAGAAAACAGGGTAGCAGTACTGTCTGTTTTCCACCATTTAAAGCTATCCAAATCTCCAGTGCAATAGAGACTAGAGGACTTTTATCACTGCCTTTTTTCATAGGCAGCAGCACTGAAAACAGAGCTACAGCAGGAGTACGTTTGCGAGATGGCTAAGTTTTCACCTGGGAGCCAGTTGCTTAACAGAACACGTTGAAAATATCAGCCCTCTTTGACCAAAGAATGAGACTCTGGGTGAGCAAAGGCATTCAGCTGTGAAAAATGAACATTGAAAACAATGAAGTTTTCAGTTCTCCTACCAGGATGCAAATAAATGCCTGAGCTGTCAAGCTGGCGGTTCTGCTGGACCATTAGTTTAGTACAAAGGCATTCTGCAGGGCAGGGGATGACAGCTGATCCATCACCCAAGCAATCCTGCCCTTTGAGAAATACCTCTTCAGAACATATATGATACGTATTTTTAAGCCACATTATTTAGTGTCAGGCATGGTTCGTATATGGGCTTACACACTCGTATGATGTGAAAAGTGCATCATTGGAAGCCAGTTTCAAACTAATTTCCCTGTCGCTGGGTTGTGTCTCAGGTTTGCTCTGTGCATTGCCTCCTTTGATGCTTCCTGATGGGGTTTTACAGAATTCTCTCGTTGCAGCCTGCCAGGGGGACAGCTATGGGCTAGGCTGCAGCCACATATGTCAGTGTCACAACGGAGCGTTCTGTCATCATGTAACTGGGACGTGGCTTTGTAGCCCAGGGTGGAAAGGGGCCACCTGCCAAGAAGGTACAATTGGAAATTCAACCCCTGCCGGAGAATTACAGGAGGGAAAAATTACACTTCTACTCAGGGGGGCTTCACTGGTATTTTAATTATCAGCTAATTGTCCTGTGTTGTCATTGGTTTTGTATCTGCACAATTACACAGATTGGTCCATTAAATACATCTGTGACACCATGCTGCAGGGGCTAGGTGCAGGAACTTGGTTCTCTGGGCAAGCTCTGAAACAGTCATAAACTGGAAAGAGAGCTGATTCTGAATGCTGATTAAGGGAGAAAAGGTCCATAAAACTCCCAATTATGACACTGAAATGAACCTCTTTTTTTTTTCTGTGGCCTGCTTTACTGTCCCATGTGCCTGACTGATCCTCCTCATTACTGTATACTGTTCCAGACATAGCCTAAATCCAGAACATGTGTAAGGCATTGGGACTTCCAGCCTTGGCAATTAGACCAATACGTGTGACTCAAATACAAGCCCAACTCAGGGAACCTTAAGAAAAGAGGCTGGCAAAGAAAGGCTGCCCTGAGGCTTACATCCTAGTCCCTGCATACAAGCAGCTGGGAAACTTCAATCCATCCCTGATGCGGAAGGCTTTTTCTGTGCCTCCCCTGGGAGGTAAGCAGTGCCACAGAGCCAGGGATGCTGCTGTGGATGCTACTATGTATGCTGCGGTCTGGAGTCAGCACTAAAATTTTCTGGTTTACATGAAGGCCTCAAATACAAAACCAAAGCTAAAGTTAAAAAAGCTGTTGTCAAATACAAAGACATTGTCAAACATAACCTTTTTCTTTAATGATACATTGGGAATTTTTTTTCTCTTTGAGTGTAAAGTGGTAGGTGTGTGTGTGAGGCTGGGTGAGCTGTCCTCTGGTAACTGCTTTTGCAGAGTAAGAACTTGCTCCTGTTAACATCTTAAAAAGATGTTATTCTAGGACATGACAGAGGTGTGTATTTTTTGTGCCAAAAAAAGTAGGTTCTGTCCATAGGAATTGGTTGTGATGGGAATTAATAAACTTGCTTAATTAAAATTAGGTAAAATGTGCAATGTCATCAGCCAGCTGTGGGTAGCAGGATCAATTAGAAAAGGAGTTGTGATTTTAAGAGCACTACAAAGAAACTCTGAAAACAGGAAATCAGTAACTCCATTCCTTGGTGCTGAGAAAGCTGGTAGGAACCAAGAGATGTTTTTCGCAGGTGTGAACAGAAAATCTTGAGGCCTTTTGCTGGGTCACAGCTGATTCACTTAATCACTTATTTTGTTCCCAGACCAGTTTTACATTGGTCTGTGTTATTCCTTATCAAGTCATGGCTTCATTTTTACTCAGTTGTACCTCCCACAGTGTCTGCGTGATCACCAGGGCAAGAAGGGGTGTAAGCTGGGAAAGGTTGCGTTTAACCTGTGTCCTTCTTCTACTTTCTTAATGGAAGGCTTTTGTCCTACCTCCTCTTCACAGCCTGTCCCACTGGATGGTATGGTGCAAACTGTCTCCAGCGCTGCATCTGCCACAGCCAGGCGACATGTGACCATGTAACGGGCAAGTGCCAGTGTCCCCCGGGTTGGAAGGGGATAGCATGTGAGCTGGGTGAGTCTCTTCATGTCCCCCATCCTTTCAGCACCTTGTTTTTGTTGCTGTGTGGGGAAGTTCAGTTCTGATGACAGTTTGAGACAGCTCATAAAAAGGAGAGGATGCATAGAGGGCTGGAGAGCACCAAGTGTGGAAAGGCTGAAAAAATTGGGGTTGTTTAGTCAGAGGTGAGAAGACTTGAGGGGAGATATGGCATTGGCACTTGAATATACAATGGTGCTAGAAACTTGCTGGACAGAGGAGAGAAGTAAGCTATTCTCTGTCCCTTCGGGACAGGGAAGACAGGTAACGAGCTCAATTTGAGGAGTAAAAAATAATGTAAAACCTCCAAGAGGAAAACAAGTTATCTCTAGAGAATTTTGTTAAGGGAGGTTTCAAAATCTCCTTCACTGAAGGTTTTTAGGACCAGCCTATTTCAGAGGCGTGTGTTTTTTCTGGAGTCCTTCCAGCTTGCCCCCCCCCAGTCAGTGTCCCCTGTTTCATTTCAGAGTGTGGGGACAGGAGGTATGGAGAGGGATGCGAGCAGAACTGTACCTGCCACCATGGGGTTTGTGAACAGCACTCAGGAAAATGCATCTGCCATGCTGGCTGGACTGGGGACCACTGTGATGTTGGTAAGGGCAGTTTCTTCTGCAGATGCTTTGTTTGGACACTCTTCTGCAGTCAGCCATTTCTGCCTCCACAATGTGAAGTCATTTTCTATTTTGTATCTTAATTTTCCAGTGTAGGGCAATAAGAGATAATGCTGGTGTGAGCACTCACCGAGTATATTAGAAGCACCACAGGCAGGTCTCTACCCATCTGTGTATACATGCCCTTGTCCAAATCATTTTATGTCATAGAATCATAGAATAGTTAGGGCTGGAAAGGACCTTAAGATCATCTAGTTCCAGCCTCCCTGCCGTGGGCAGGGACACCTCACACTAAACCATGTCACCCGAGGCCTCGTCCAACCTGGCCTTGAACACTGCCAGGGATGGAGCATTCACAACCTCCCTGGGCAACCCATTCCAGTGCCTCACCACCTTAACAGGAAAGAATTTCCTTCTTATATCCAATCTAAACTTCCCCTGTTTAAGTTTGAACCCGTTACCCCTTGTCCTGTCACTACAGGCCCTAATGAAGAGTCCCTCCCCAGCATCCCTATAGGCCCCCTTCAGATACTGAAAGGCTGCTATGAGGTCTGCACGCAGCCTTCTCTTCTCCAGGCTGAACAGCCCCAACTTCCTCAGCCTGTCTTCATAGGGGAGGTGCTCCAGTCCCCTGATCATCCTCGTGGCCCTCCTCTGGACCTGTTCCAACAGTTCCATGTCCTTTTTATGTTGAGGACACCAGAACTGCACACAATACTCCAAGTGAGGTCTCACAAGAACAGAGTAGATGGGCAGGATCACCTCCTTCGTCCTGCTGGTCACGCTCCTTTTGATGCAGCCCAGGATACAGTTGGCTTTCTGGGCCTTCTGCTCCCTGCCTGCTGAGAAAATGAAGGTATTACTCTACCTTATGGGCACAACGAAGAACATGTAAAAGGGAGTGAGCTGTAAGGAGAGTTTGCCAGATCAGCCACATGCTGCTGTACCTCTATGGGCCATTGAGGGGGAGCTCATCAAATTGGACTGTGACAGTTCAGTTTGTACCAATCTTGCATGTGGTCCAGATTGCCCAGATTTGACATAGCTATCTGGTGAGTTTAGGGCCATGTAAATCCCTGAAATAGAAATCTTGTAAGCAGTAGATATCGGATGACTTGAAATGGGCTTTCAGCTTTGGCATTGACATGCTGTGATTTTTTGCAAGCCACAAGCAATTTTCTGATGTCTCCTGCAGTGTGGAGGACTCATGGAACCTCAAATACCAGCATGGCCTGTAAAGCCTTTGCAGTGCCCACCTTCCTTTTCTTTAGGCCTCGCTTTCTCTTTGATCACTTTCCAAGACCTGTGAGGTGGAAAGCAGTGTGTGGACACAGCATATTTTCACCATTCAAACATCTGTTCCGTTGTGGATAACCATGTAAATGTGAATGGCATTGTCATCTGTATAGACACCATCTGGATTTGTACTCTTGACTAGGACTAAGTCTTTACAAGCTTTCACATGCAGAATCATTAATAGCCAATCCTAATTTTTTTAATATATTTTGAATATATTTTCAACTATGTTTTCTGGGCATTCAGTCTTCTAAATATACATCACCATGTGCAAGAAGAACAATATTGGCTCATTTGCCAGTGACAGATGCTTTCCATGTAGCGGGAAGAACTATTGCTTTCTCTGCTTCTCCTCACAGTCTGCCCCGTGGGATTTTTTGGCAAATGGTGTGAGGAGCAATGTGACTGCATACACGGCTTGTCCTGCCACCATCAAACTGGAGCATGTCACTGTGAAAAGGGATGGAGAGGGAGGCACTGTGACAGACGTGAGTGTCCGCTGGGCATTTACGGAAGGAAGTTCAGGTCGGCATGTACCTTACTCCCAAATCCAGAGCTGATGACAGGATCCTTTCATTCCTGCATTGCTCTGTGGGGCTGGTTTGGGAGTGCTCATGGGAATGGGTGCAGCAGATCCTTTGGAGGGACTAACTTTGCAATGTCCTGTTGCTGTTGCAGCTTGCTTGCCTGGCCGCTATGGTGTGGGCTGTGCCCAGAGGTGCCGGTGTCCCATAGGTACACCCTGCCATCACCTGACGGGTGAGTGTGGATGTCCTCCAGGATTCACTGGCTACAGTTGTGAGAAAAGTAAGTTCGTTATCAGAATACAAATACTTCCCTTGTAAATTAATTAAGAAACTAATTTCTTAGATAAAAGCCTGATGATACAATGCCTGAAGAGGGAGAGAATACCAGCCTCACAGCAGTGAAGATGGGCAAGCGCTGCTTGTCACTCACCCAAATGATTTGTCCACTTCTGAGCCTGTGCCTGGCACAGTTTGGGCTGCCAGGTTTGCCTTCTCTAGGTTTGCAGCTCACAGGCTGGCAGGGAGAAGCTGGCGGCTAAACTGCATCAAAATAGGCTAAGGAGATGATTGCAGAGCCCAGCCCGCAGCCATTACTGTGCCATGAGTAAAGCCCCAGCTCTTCTTTCTGTTGGCCTTGTCCCCATGAGAGACCATCTATTCCTGCTGTCAGAGCTCATGGAAATGTCATTATCTGTTTTTTCTTCAGTGTTGAGTTTGCCTGTCTGGAGCTGGCTTTGAAAATAGTGACCCCAGCTGCATAATTTTGACTTTGTTCTTCCTTACAATGTTTTGCCTAGCACTGCTTTAGCAAAAACAAAAACAACAGCAAAAAAGAATGAAAAGAATTGACATTGGTGTCCCATATCATCCACTAAAGGACTGTTAAATCCTGACCCACAACCAGGGCAACTTAATGAAACACAAGAATTAGCTGTGGAATGTCCAAAACCTCTAGGCAATAAGACTGTCAACAGGGCAAAAGAAACCTGTAAAGATGCTGGTGCTACGGCAGCTTTGTAAGTTTAAACTCCCTGCAAAAGGTAGAATGTCTTTATGCACATGCCTGATCCCTTGTGAATTATGCTGTTTTAGTCAATTCTGCCTGACATTTCCCTATGATTTTTCTAGTGACAAGAAAATTGTATCTTGCCCTTGACAGTTGGGCAGAAATTGACTGAACGAAACAAAATCAAGCAGTGAAGTAACCCCCAAGTAAATGTAATAAATCCAAAGTCCCAGAGGAGAGCATCATTTTTTAGGCAGGGCTTTTATTTAATAAATTTGAGCTTGAGCTTTGTTTGTGTTCTATATTTACTAAGACAAATTTAATTTATTGGTTTACATTTCCTCTTCCCCAAGCTTGTCCACCAGGCACGTATGGCAAGAACTGTAACCAAGTATGTCAGTGCTCTGCTGAGAATGAGGAATGTCACCCAGTGACCGGCAACTGCATGTGCCGCCTGGGGTACTACGGGGCACGCTGCAACATCCGTGAGTATCTTTGTGGGCTGCGCACTTTGTGAGCAAGGATCAAGTTATGCAGAAGCATGTGCTAGCATTCTGAGTTCATCTGTGTCAGTGCCTTCAGTGTTGACTCAGATGAATATAGGTTAGTTATAAGAAGTAAATTATACTATAAGAAGTAAGCATAGACTGGGATAAATTTACAAGGATAAAAATACCTGTATTAATTGCAAGGGATTAATGGGAAAAAAAAAGTAAAAAAGACTCATTTGCTAGCTAATTTCTTTCCAATTTCATGCCATGCTGAAGAATATCAATATCATTCTCACATTTACACCTGAATACTGTGTAGCTCTTTCATTTCCAAATACCTAGGCCAGAATACTTCACAAAAATCTCTGACTGCTCAAGGAAGGACAAATGGTTATTAGAAAACAACAAGCTGCAATTGGCAATAAATCTAAGTGATTCGTAAAGTCAGTTAAGTTGTAGGGCCTTCTGAGGAGCAATCAAATTAAACAAATTGTTACTCAGGATTGAAAAATGGTGACTAGTGTAGAGGACAAATGCCAATTGGCCGAACACTCCATCATAAAAAGTATTACCAGATCCACATGCTGCATGCTGGTATTTTAGGACATCTGTAAAGTTGTTTCTGGCGGAATGTGGCAACTGATAAGAAACATATACCAAAGTATCCAATGAAAGAGACAGTTTATTACCTTTTTATTTACAACTTTAATTTTGTTTTTACTTCATGGCTCGTAAGTCTCATTTAAAAAAAGAAAAAAAGCTGTGGTCTTTCAAGCTCAGTCTTCCTGTCTTTGGCAAACACTCATTTTCTTTTCTTGGGAATCCAGTGTGGCTCTGTTTGGTTTGCTTGCTTTTTGGGGTGATATTTTGGATACAAAGGCCAGCTGCAATATATATGGTTGTAGTAAGGGTTAAACCTATGCTTTATTCCTTCAGTAGAAATAGGAAAGGGGCTTATTTTAGAGATGGGCATTTATATTATCATCATGTCATCACAAATTATTCTTTAAAATATAAATGTAAATGTAAGGATTGATTCTATCCTCCTTTGTGCATCAGTTCTCACTGTGAGATCAAAATCAATCTTTCAACACCTAGGCTAGAGCCATCTGGATCCATTATACATTAGATTATAATAAATGTTATAGTAGAGTGATAGTAGAGATCAACTTTTTAGCAGTATCATTTTAAAAGACTTAGTCATGGTTAGCCTACTATGTTTATGTAGCAATCTTTCAGTAGTCATTACCTGTGCATATAGTACTAAATCTCTGTAGATTACAGTAAGTTATTAAGCTTGCTTAGATCCTTAAGATTTTATTTCAGAATTTTGAAATTTAAAGCATAATTACACTGAAGTCCTGATATAAAAAGAAATTACTTACAAAATGAAGTCTGTGGTTCACTGCATTCAGAGGGGATTTTGCCACAGAATTCTCTGTAGCCAGGATTAAACCTACAACATATGAGACACGAGCCTTCATGGCACTGTGTTCTCTTTGATTCCAAAAATACGTAATATTTTGTGCAGCAAATTCCTAATAAATACAGTTTTGTTAAATGTTTTCTGGAGAGGTAATGGAATGGTAGAGGCTCAGAGAGGGTGCATCTGTGTGAGCGTTTTTTTACCTATTCTCCCCTGTGCCACTCAGACTATTGCATAGACATAAAAGTTGATGGAAAACATGTTAAGAGTGAGTTATTTTTAGGTTTAGGTTAGTGGAGTGAGAGATTGCGGACCTGATTCTAAAGTGACTGTCTGATAACCAAGGATAGCTAGCATTACTTTGGCGGGAATATTGCATGTTCCCACTATCCTCACTACAGGGAGAAATAGGGCTGCTCCAGGATGAAGAAGCATTTGATATAATATTAAAAACAGCATAGGGAGCTGCTCCCAAAGATGTGAAATGGGCTTCAGTCCAGTCAACATGTGGCTGGATGCTGCTGGAAATGTTTTCTGGCAACTATTGCTATATTTATAGTACTGTGAAAAAGGGTTCGAGAAAGTATCTATAAAAGGTGTAGTTGGCTGGGAAGTCGAATTTCCAGGAGCCAAGAGCAACAAGGCTTTCATGTTCTCAAATTTTGGAGTGAAGAGCTGAAACAGCCTCTTGGTAGGATCCAGAGGAAGTAGACAAACTAGCAATAAGGTTCCCATCAGTTGTCCATAACTCAGTGGACAGGCAGATCTACTTGAGTGAAGTTATGAATAAAAAGCAGTAAGTGGTGGTGTAATGGGTAAAAAAAATATGCTATGTTTCTGTGACATTTACTGGGCTGAGTGAACTCTGAGCCAGAAAGACATCACCAGCTTCACCTTCAAGCAGCAGGTAACAGGATGCTTCAGAAGTGATTTTTTTGACAATGCAATTAATAACTGGTAAGCAAAGCCCCAGTGTATGCAGTTGGTATGCAAAGATTTAGGAGCTCTTGGTCATGGCAAACCCACCGAAATCAGAAGGAAAAAATCAGGAAATGAGTTGTAAAATCTGGCTGCCACTCCTGCCGTTCTCAGAAAAACGTAAGTCAGATGCACAGGAAACTGTTAAATTAGAAAATGTCTTTATGAGATAACTGGTGGTTAGAGGCTAACCTGCTTTATGAAGGCAGAACCTACTTAAATGGCAGGACACTTTGTAAATTACCCTAGCTACCTGCATAGAAGATCTACTACAAAATGGTAACAGATGAGACGGCCTTATTAATAATCATGTGAACATCATAGCTGATGTGTTTGCCCTGCTTGTGCTGCTCCTTGTTGAACCGAAATAAATAAAATGCTGCAAGGGTAAATAAATTTGTAAGGGGGGAGTTACTGCATCCCTTTCAGTAATGGAGCAGCTTTTGCTAGTGTTGAGCTGAGGAACAACTCTGAGGGCTTTGCCAGGGAGAAGCAACATGCTTGGGACTGTGGGAAACAGAAATAAAAAAAGAGAAAAGCCAAATGATGACTGAAAGGAAAGGGAAAAGAGGAGAAACTCACTGAGAGTCCAATTGAATTATTGAATCTGGGTGTGTCCTTAACTTTATGTCTTGGTGTAAATGAAATAGATGTTGCAGGGCTCTCTCCTGGATGCCAGGGTTTGCACATGAAACAGATTTTATGTACAGACAGATGAGGCACTGATGACAAAAGTATTCAGAGAAGAAGCCATGTTTGAGAAGGGCTGGGGCAAATATCTGCATGGTATAAAAGTGTGTATGTGTTTAGTTCTTATGATCTGCTATCCTGATCCGAGGAGAAGCCAATTTTCCGTTTTATTTTAAAAGACATCCCTTTAAAGCTTCATCATAAGCTCTCCCTCTCTATTGAATAGTTCAAAATATCCAGAGATTTCACTAGCTGCTCAGAGCACGCTTTCATGTCCTCAGAAAAGAGAAAAAAAAAAAATATGAAGTTACTTACGCAGAGATTGAGAGAGATCTGTTGCTTGGAGACGTGTGCAAATATATATTCAACCAGATTTCCAAAGTAACCATACTCTTTCCTTTTTCCAAGGGAAGAGAAGGAAGGAGCAAAGAAATAACATGTGAATGTGGTAGCACTAGTGTAACAGTTCAATTATGATCATGTGGCTCTAAAAGCACCAGTTTCTCCTTATTCCAATGCAGTGAAAAAATTTGATAACCCGCATCTCCAGAGTTCAGTGATGGCACATTGAAGGCAACCCTGACAGACACAGGCAAGTGCTTAGCAATTCTGCCCACCTCTCCCTCCGTTCTGTGCTCCATCCTTCCAAAGAGTATCTTGAGGACATGAGCTAAGCATGGCAGATGCATTCATGTCTCCCTGATCTTGTATTCAGTGCTCCTTCAACATTAGCTGTCCAAAAACAAACCAGAAATATTTGCTACCACCTCAAAAACCTCTTCATGGACAGCTTGTTGCCATGTAACCCTGGTTTAGCAATCCATCCATGTTTCTTCTGGTTAATATGAAATACATCTGCCTTGTGATTTTAGTCAGAGAATTTTCTGGCTTTGCATTTAAACCATCTCTCTCCTGTACCTGTCTTCTGAGAAGGTGTATTCTGAAATTTCATGTTATTGTCATGTGTACAGTTTCATCATCCTCCATGCACAGCACTAGATGTGCTAGAGCAATGCCAACTTCAGTTTGGAGAGAAAGAGTAGATTGTAGGGAAAAGAAACTTTCTCCAACTTAAACATCTTTAAAAGGTGAGACCTGCCCCAGTATCCATAACTGGTCAGCTAAAATAACTGCTAAAATAGGCAGAGATGGAAAAAGGCTTTTCACCACCTCAGGCAAAGTAGGCTGTCACTGCCCAAAGGAAGAGGGACCAGGGCCCCATCTCCGACATAGGAGGGAAAGGGTGAACAGGTTGATTTGGAACAGAAATCAAAGAGGAAAACTTCTGAAGAAGTGGGCTTGCATTTCTTGCTGCTGTCACACATGAAGAATGGGAGGAGCAGACAGAGCCAGGAGTAGCCAGACTGGGATCTGGGGCAGCAGTTGGTCCAGCTCTTCAGGGGTTTGCCATCGCAAGTCAGTGCTGCCTTGCTGCCCAGTGGACTGTATTGGCTGAGGCAGCTATCTGCTCGTCAGTGCCTCCTCCTGGCCCTCTAGAGGTGAATGGAGTTAGAAAATGAAAAACTTATTTTGATTGAAAGTAACAAAAATGCTTATGACATGAAATGCAAAGGGCTCTATAGCACATAGCCTAATTGCTGTTTTGTTCTTTTAAAATAGGGTGTCCAAAAGGTACTTATGGTTCAAACTGCCAAAACCTCTGTAAATGTATGAATGGAGGCCATTGCGACCCCGCATCAGGAACTTGTGATTGCACGCCTGGTTTTATTGGAGCCGACTGTAGTAAAAGTATGCCAACATTCATGTTCTGCTTCTTTCAAGAAACAGCAGAAAGAGTAATCTGCATAAGAGCTTGTCAGTAGAAAAACAGACAGATTCCAGCTACCTCCTCCTTGAATTGTAAATCAGGATTCCAGCTTTGTAAAAAATCTCTTGCAAAATATTTTCTCTCTCTTCTGCATGTGTAGGAGCAAGGACACTCATCCCAGGATTACAACCTGCTTGCCCAAATCTATTTCTAAAGCTAGCTCAGCATGAATTGCTCAAGTTCCTTCTTCCTGTCTAAAATTTCTAGGTTGAGAAATTAGCTCAAATATTTTGCTTCACACTGTGCTGCCATTAGTTTCAATAAATGGGAAAAAGATCAAGTTTTGTCATGGCAAAACTGGTAAAAACTCCATGGCAACTCTACTTTTACTTCTCTGTTTCAGAGTTAAATAGCGTGGCTGACTTTCTGTGCTATTTCCAAAGCTATGTTCTCTGTGAAGTTCTCTTCAACTTACTCACAGAACGGCAGTGTTGTAATGTTTAGTAGTCTATAGCTTTGTTCTTCAGCATAGGACAGCATCAATATTAAGGAAAGAAGGACTTGTCAGAAGTCTTCAGCTGGAAGGATGAGCAGCTGATATTCCAGTTGTACACTCACCTTTTTTGGTAGGAAACCTACTAAATGTACCATGTGAAGCCATGGGTTATATTTATAACCTTAAGTAAAGTTTTAGAGAATGAAGCAGTTGTGTCTTTGGATGGGGTTTGGTTTCATAGTTGTTGCTTTAAAGCACACTAACTGGAATAAAACCAAAGCTAACTCTAAGATCCTGCCTATGTTAAAAATGAAAACTGACATTGGATACCCAGGGTGTTTAACAAAAGAATCTGTTTCCTTCAGCTTGCCCTGAAAATCGATATGGGAAGGACTGCACCCTGTTCTGTGCATGTGGTAAAGGTCAGTGTGACCCGCGCACTGGCAAGTGTACCTGTCCTCCCGGCCAAATGGGACCCAGCTGTCAGCAAGGTAACAAAGCAGGACCCAAGGTCATTTTGTCAGTTGATGACATACTTGGAACAACCAGCAAATAGGACTCAGCTCCAAACAGTGTTTACAAGTGTGTTTCCCAACGTCTTTGCTTGATAACACTGCAGTTTGCTGTACTCTGCCCCTGTCCCTCTCCGCTCCACCACCCTGCCTTTCTCCTGCCCACATCTCACCTCTATGCTCCACCACATTTGGTACCATTGCACCAGTTTCTCAAAAAAGCCAAAGCAACTCCTTTGGGAGACTGCAGTCCAAACAGAACATAAAGAAGGTGAAAAGGGTAGTTTGAACCACCTGACATGAGCAGTGTGAAGGAGCTGTGGTTAGATGGGACCAAATTTAGAAGCAAATTGCTTTAGCTTAAAGAAATGAATGGCAGAGATTTGAAGAGGGCGAGTTGAGAGATGGAACAAAGGAAGGAGAGCAAAGGAAGTGAATGTGGAATTAAGCCAAGTGAGAAGCTATGGTGAGACAAAGTGTTTGGTTGAAACTGCGAATAAGCATGGAGTAGAGTGTCCCACAGCTCTCTGCAGACACAAGGCACTTGGGATACTCTGTGGGGAGCATGTGTTTGTATTTTTTCCCTGTCACCTTCATCCTTTTTTGGGATGCTAACATTTATTTTTTTTTTTTTTTCCCAAACTTTGTTAATTCTCTGTAGTGTGTCCCCAGGGACAATATGGCCCAAACTGCCTCCTGACGTGTACCTGTCAGAATGGTGGTATCTGTGACCATGTGGATGGCAACTGCACTTGTGGGCTCGGCTGGACAGGAAAATCGTGTGAGAAAGGTAATTTTCTGCTTTGATGATAGTGAATGTGTGCATTCAAGCAAGGGTTCACGGTCTCTACAGATACAGACCCACAAAAGGGGACAGTTTTTGCTTAAGTAGACTCCCTTCCAGCTGCATTCATGTCTTAGCTTCTCTCACACAGAACTGTCCCTAGTTAAAGCTTTAGGTCTTTTTTTTCAGAGACAGTTATCTTCTGAGTCCTGCTTTGTAAGTTCTATAAATTCCTTTACATGGACTCTTTCTTCTCATGTCCAACTTTTCGTATTATTTTGTTCCATGGCAACATTGTTTTGTATCTTCTTTCCTGTGCTCCTCCAAGGTCAGCAGAATCCTACATCACCCTGCTCTCTTGTTATTCTCTTCCCTTTGACACTGGAGTGCAGTTGAACTTCCCATGTATTGACTTCCCTGCTAGCACAGTTCTGACAACATCTGTCAAAAGCAATTGAGATTGTCCTGCTATTTCTCCCTTACTACTCCATGACAGCTTTTTCTTACACAAGACACAGCTCATTAAAATGTAATAAGCTCAGTTTTTTCTCCAGAAACCCTCCTGTCAGTCCTGAGTACAGTTTTTCCACATCTCTCCTTCTGTCCATCTCCCAAAAATCATTCCGCATTTCTGTGTTCTCATTTTTCTCTCTGTACATGAGAGATATCTGTGTAGTTATGGATTTAAATGTTCAGGAAACCATGAGTTTATACTGGTATGAAATAAAAAATCATTCTGAGTTCACATTCAAGGCAAATGTCACCATTACATTGTAACTGCCATGGTGCAATACACATTCCAGGCCCTGACTTACAGCTTTTCTGTTCCTGACATCTGTACAGTATGTGCACCTCAAACTCTGTACTGACCTTTTCCAGGAATTGGTCGTTTTAAGGAAGTATTCCTATCTGAAGTGTCATATAGAAATTACACTTTTTTAGCAGCATTCTTTAATGTAATTGTTTCACTTTGAACCTCAGGAGAAGACTCAGAGACCCATTTCACAGATACATGTGTGCAGAGAGAAAAGGAATGATGTTAATTAAATGGAGCCACTCACATGTGAATACAGGCACTAAAAAATGCAGTTTACCAATAACTGGCTAACTTTGCATTGTGTAGGCCACCTGTGTTCACCTCTGTTTGTCCATTCCTTGAAACCTCTGTAATGACCCGTAGGCTGCATTTGGGTTGCAAGGTAGGTCATGCAGGTGTCACCATGTGGAGCAGCATGTTGTGCATGTATCTTACAGATGTGCTTAGGTTAAATATCCCTGAAGACATCATATAAGGGACTGTGTGTTATATCACTAGAGAGAGCTTCAAGGTTTATCTTTTGAGAGAAATAACCAAATTATTGGAAAACTGAGTCTTGATTTCCCCAGCAGTGTGGTTTTGACTGTGTTTTGACTAGAAGTCGAAGACTGCTAAACAGGCATCCTTTTTCTAGTGATTAGATATGATGTTCTTTAAAGATGTTGTCTGACATTTGCAGAGTTATGAACCTTGATTATTTGGACTGACACACTTATTTAAGTTGGTCTGCTCAGATTCACATTATCCCAGCAGTGGGAAGTGAACCTATGCAGAAATAATGTCTAGATTAATTACATTGGCACAGTCGCTTTTGCATGACTTGACTTTCAGTAATTTGAGACATATTTAGTTCTGTAAAAGCAGATATCTCATTATACATGGAAAGTCTCTTGCTATTCGTGAAGGAGAGATCCCCCAATTTTATTAGGAATTGGAATAGTCTGAACTCCAGTCATAACACAGAGGAGGAAAAGTTTCATGTTCTCTTTCACACTTTCTAAGTGCCTAAAATAAATTATTGCTGTAGATTAAAAAAAAAAAAAAAAGATACCATTGATGCCATTTCCTGAGTGGCTTTACAATGTGATGTGTGTTCAACATCAACTATGCTAATAGACAAATTTTACAAGATGGACTGTAAAAAGAACAAGGAAATTGCTGTCTGAATGTCTATATAATATAAAAGAAATTCCTATCCAAATATGTATACTTACTATACATCATACAATACATACAATACATCATAGTTGTGCAGAAATGCTGCATCTTCATAACAAATGTTCTCCTTGGGTCTGCAAGTTATTGTATGAACTATCACATAAGAGCTTCTCTGGGTGAGGTTAGTGATTATTTTTGTCTGTCTGTTTTTTCTCTCCGTGTTCTGCCAGCAGAATGTCTGCCAGGGAAGTATGGGTCTGGCTGTGTCTTAGACTGCTCATGCCAGCACAACAGCACCTGCGACAGATTCACAGGCTGCTGCCAATGCCCTGAGGGTTACTACGGCCACTCATGTGAGCACAGTAAGTGGAGGCACTCTGGGTGCCCTGTTTTCCGAGTGATGGGACGTGGCTGGCGCTTCAGAGTAGTCACATAAACTCCTTGCTAGTTCAGTTGAAATTTTTAGTGTGTCCCAGATCACCCTGCTGCTCCAGATCTGAGTAACTTGCATATCTCTGATGCTGGGGCAGTACAAGTTTGAAAGCACCTGGCATTGTTAGAGTTAATGGTAAATATAATTTCTGTTGGCTCCCAGGGGATGTAGCTGAGAATACAGAGAATTTTTAAGAGATGTATGTTTTTCTTCATAAACCGTCCTCACTTGATACTTTAATTTTTTTCAGGGTGCCCCCTTGGATTTTATGGGCTAAGCTGTCTTCACACATGTGCCTGTAAAAATGGAGCACGCTGTGATGCAGTGACAGGACAATGCACTTGTCCTTTGGGTTATCAAGGTGTACACTGTGAAAAAGGTACTCGTACTCTTCTGATGTAAAATTAAAAATAAACAAACCAAACCAAAAAAAAACAAAACAAAAAAAAACAGCAAAGAAAACCCAAAACAAAACAAAAAGCAAACAACAAATCAACAAATGAAAAAAAAAAATAAAACTCATAAAGCTCCATGCCATTACTGAAATACGTGTTTGTTGAGAGTAACTTCTTCCATGTTTTAAGGTTTATGAATATCCTGAAATGTTAAATTTGGGATAGTTTACCTGTTATATAGCTGGGTGTCCTCATTTCCTTATAAATTAACTAATCTGGTTCCGATTAATATGGTGAAAGTCCTGGTCTCCGTGATGTCTTGCAACAATGAGTTCCACATGTTTATTAAAAATAAGTCCTTTTTACTGATTCTAAATTTGCTTCTAAAACTCCAAATAAGATTATTAAATAGGTGCATGTCAGACCTGTTGAGTGTTATGGAATGGTCTTCAAGAGAGTTCTAATTAAAAATGAAAATAAGTGCCAGTTACATTTCTGGGACAGATTTACAGATACCTTTGATATGTTAGATTAGACAAACCCAACATAAAGAGAGTTTATAAATATAAATATGCCTATTCCACTGTGTTGGATTCTTCATTAAACTTGGCATTTACACTAGCTTCAGTGGAGAGTTTATGGGCTTTCCTCTGAGACATCCCGGAAAATCTCCTCTGGCTTAATATATATCTTGCTATTCAAATATATGTCTAAAAAAGCACTCTTGCTCTCAGGCTGTGACAGGGGCTGGTTTGGAGAGAGGTGCCAGCATCAGTGCGATTGCGGAGATGTTCCTTGTGATCCAGAGACTGGGAAGTGCCTCTGCCCACCTGGGAAGACTGGAGAAAAATGTGACATTGGTAAGGGTAATATTTTCTGACTCTGTATAGTTAAACCAATCTGAGTGTTAAACCAGTCTAAGTGTACCTATAAAAGGACATTTGCTGGTATTCAGGAACACATTGTTCATAGCAAATTACTCTTACGGATTATCAACAGCTTTATCAACAGGCTGTACCGCTTGATTTAGTCAATATTTAAATGGATACACTGATAGGAAAACTGTTCATGGGTCTGCTGTAAAATGTCATTTGCCTTGAGTTTTGGGGAGCACATGCTGGTGAAGAATATACCAAGAAGCTCACATCTCTGCAGATGTAGTGGGGAAGGAGGGATCTTACTACAGTGTGTTTTGTCACATGGACATTTGTGACCCTTTTCAGACCAATGCAAAAGTATATCCAGCTCCAAGTTTGCTTCCCTGGGAAGGGGGCAGAATCCCTGTGATGAGGCTAGCAGAGCTGTAGCAGCTATGCCTGCCTGTAGGATTCATCAGTAGTCCATGAACATTTAATCCAAATAAAATTCCTTCATTTGCAGCATGTGAACCTGGGCTGTGTGTTTGGGAAATGGTTGCGTACAAGAGCAGAATTATTTTGTAGGTGAGAAAATTTTCCAGTAGGGAAGACTAGTCCCACCACTGTGTCCTGATGAGATGGTGGCAGAACTGAGAGGCAGCAATGGCAGGCAAGATTCTTGGGCCAAATTCACAGTTATGACGGAGTACTTTTAAGGTAATAATTGGAGCAAAAGGAATTGCAGCAGTTTAAACAAGTGTAGGAAGAGATTTGTGATCTTAATGCTGTGGCAAACAAGGTAAAGGAGTGAACATCCACTAGAAATTCACGCTAGCAACCCTAATCCTCCTGAGCCTTCAAGTCACAGTGGGGAAATATTGTTTCTCCTTTTGTTCTAGGATAGGGCAGGAAGCAGCTTTAAACAGCCTGTTATTAACGTAAAGTAATTGCTGGGAGCTTAAGTGCCAGTGCAACCAGCAAAACTAAAATGGGAAAGGATTTATTCCCTCTCCACACTGTCCTGTGGTCAGAAACCAAACCCACCGATACTGCAGGGGCTGCTCCAGTGGGGTACATCAGCCACCCCAACGGCCAGCCTGGTACTGGATATCCAGGGGCCTTTCCAGCAACATTTTAGGCAAAAGTGGAACACAAGGGGGAAGCTCAGCACCAAAAATGCAAACCAAGTTTTTGTATCTTGCAAACTCTAGTAATCATTTTTATTTTTCTTAAATCATCAGGGGTAGCCCCCATCCATGAAAAGCTGTTATGGGCTAGGTTTTATTTGCATTTTTATTTTCAATTAGGCTCAGTTCATCTGTGATATAACTATGAGCAGCTGTGACTGTGCAGCAGCCATAAAGATAAAAGGCCTGATTTTAATTTGAACTCTGGTAAAGCACCCATTAAACAGGCAAAATGTTAATTAAAAAAAAAAGAGAGAGAGAATATAACAGACTTTTATGGGCACTCTTTTTCTGTAGTAAATTAACATTGCAGACTTTCAAACAGATGTCTTAAATACACATTGTTATTAACATGAAAATGTGGTATTACATAAATTAAAATCAGGTCCAGAGGTGTTTGAGGTGACCTTTGCTCATAACATTTGCTAATTGAAAAGGCCAAGCTCTGAGCACACAGGGAGAGTTCTCCCATGTGTTGGGGCTGCAGCTGATGCACGGCTTAGCCACACTTTAATTTACCTAATGGTGCTTGTGTGAGAAAGCAAGCACTTTGATTATCTACAGTATTTTCTAGTGAGGTGAGGGAGAAAGGGCTGTTGTTTACAGTGCATTTAGCACCCTGCCTTGTGACCTGCTGCCAACTTTTGCTTCGTGCCTGTACTCTCACTGCATTAAAAAATTGCAGTGAGGATTTATCAGCCTAGGTATGAAATGTGTTTGTATTTGGAAGTGAGACATTTTGTAAGTTTAATTTGCCAGGAGTCAAGTAATGGGTGTAAGACATAAAAGTCTGTGTAAAATGGATTAATTTTTAATTCCCCATTCTTTGCATGAAGGGTCTTTGCTGGCACACAATGTGACAGCCAAGCCATGCAGTGGAGAGGTGCAGGAGATAGCATGGATCCAGGATGCTGATGGTAACTTTCTTGAGTAGATCTCAAGATTTTTTCTGTTGGGCTGTCAACCCCTGTTTTTACACCAGTAATGATTTCCATTCTGGGAACTCTTTTAGGACAGCTGGGCTACAGTTTGGGCAGACGAAACTTGAAGATTGCAAAGCTTTCCAAGATGTCATGGTTTAATGTTACCAGATGCGTCTAAGTAGCTTCCTGATCTCAGAGAACAGGGAGACTACTAGGGGAACATTCACCCTCTTCCAAATATTTCTGTTCTTCTAGAATGCAGGTCAGACCAGTATGGCCCCAACTGCTCCCTACAATGCCAGTGTGCCAACAAATCCCAGTGCAATCCGTACAATGGGAACTGCGTATGTCCAGCAACGTGGATGGGACCAACCTGCAAAGAAGGTAATGCAAGCTGGAGAAGTGCAGCCTTTCTTAGTAGGAAAAATCACACATCGACCATGGTGGTGGGCAGTGGACCATTTGTATGGGAGTATCAACCCACCATGCAAACATGGTGCAGGTTTCCTGAGGCTACCTCCAGCACAGCTGTGCCAGAGTGTGGTACCCTCTTCTATCACTGTTCTATGGCTGCCAGTACGAAATCTTGCCCTGAAATAGTTGATATCCACAGCCTCTGTAAAATGAATAAGGGGGCTTGCTTGCAGTACATGCCACCATATTCGCTTACTTTTTGTAAAGCTGTCAGGTTTTGAAGAGCATGGTGAGACATGATAAGACAGATAAGTAGACAAAGCATTGGAAAATAGATTTGGATTGATTTCTGAGCATGCTCAAAACCTCATCACCCTATTACAAAAGGGTTTTGTTTTGGGTTTTGTCTTTTTTGGTTTTTTTGTTGGTTTTTTTTAGATAATTTTTATTCTTAGCAAGATATAGTACTGAGTGAAAGTTTCCTCCCACTTGTACTCTAATCACATCTGGCTTGGTGGTGATACCATATAGTTCTGCATTTAGTTTAGGAAGTACTTCTCCACTTGAGAGATGTTTTACTGTTTTGCCTTCTCTTTGCCCCTGTGAGGAGGCCAGTGTAACTCAGTCCTCTACATTCTTTTGAAGAGTACCATTTATTGAATTATGTAAGTGTAAACTGTATAATCTCTGTAATATTTCAGTATTATATTATACAGACCTGAAACTGTGTTTCTACTTAATTCTCTAGGTGGCCCTCTGAAGCTTCCTTTTTATGAAGAACAAACTCAAGAAAGAGGGAATATTTTTCCAAGAGCTCTACAACAGTAACATTTGGACTAATAAATGAGCTGTTTTATATGCACAGACGGTATTTGAATTTGGATATGAAAACAGTTATTCAATTCAGCTTGAATTGTACCAAAGTATTCACACTTCTTATGGAAGACTGCAGAGGCCATTTAGTAGCTGGTTCCTTTTAAAAAGTTGGATTTCTTTCATGTATTTATTCCTAGCCTCTTACCTCTCCATTAATCTGCCCTGGACATTCTTTCTGATATAATTCATTGTTTGAAAGCTTGGGCAAGTTTTTAGTAAGACCAGCTCCGAAGAGTGTCAAGATAAGCAGTATATAACATATTGACATGCAGAGAGCCACAACATGTATAAGTGGCTTTCTAAACCCACTTAACAGCCAGCATGTTTAACAAACATTTCACAGATTATGAAGCCAGTATGGATTCACTGCAAAATGGCATTGCACAGAAACTAGTGGGATTCACCAAATTAATGCCTTTTTGAATAACATGTATGTTCTAGAAAAGCATTCAGTCTAATTTTACACCTGCAACTGAAGAAAAAGCAACCACAGTCCTTGATCAGTTGTTAATTAATTTATGTTCCGCATTTCTAGTGTGGATTGACTGATTGGAAGGCCTCCATCTAGATCTTGCTTAGGTCTGAATCTGTCTTCCAAACGGCATGGTGTCATCTGTCAGATTATTCTGGCTTTCTGCATCCTACCACCTTGTCAGTTGAGTTTCTTGGTGTTTTGTCAAGTCAAACTCTGCAGCAGTTCTCATCAAAGAGTACCTGCTAACATAGAAAAGACTTTTATCTGGGATGGAGAAAGCAGACAGTAAGCAAGGATAGATGTTTAAAGATAATCTGTGTTCTTTATATAAAGGATTCTAATATGCACTTACTGCACAATACCTCAATTAAGTCAGCTTTAAAATGTCCTGATACCATTCAACAGCTGCTATTGGTCACTTAATAGAACAGAGACATTTTGGTGCTATTTTGTGTGTTTAGACACATTATTCTTTAATACAGGACTATGTCATTATATAGAAATGTTCTCTATTTTAATATTCTGCATTAACCAGACTAAAACCTTTCAGAGTGCCTCTTTATACTACTTTTTAGGTTAGGAGTTACAAAATCTATGTTGTAACCTGTTGAGTCTGGCTGTATCTGAAGTGCACTTATTAAAGGGCATCAGGACCATGGGCTCAGTAGACAGGTATTACAGGCAGTACCAGGTCTTGGATTCATTCATACCGCCGTTTGCACATCATAACAAATTGCAACTCTGCAAGAAAAGATAATTGTCTTAGAAGAGACAAAGTGACAATACTTGATGCTAACCTGTGATTTTCAAAGATGATGATTGTTGTTGCAGTAGGATAATGAGAAGGTGAAGTAACAGTTTTAGCCCATGGTTCACCTCAGGTCTTAAATACATCTACAGTCAGTAACTGTCCAGTAAAAAACAAGCAACACTTGCTCACCTGTGAGTTTAATTCAAACTGTGATCTGCCAGGAGCAATACAAGTTTGCCTGGTATTTTTCAGTGCTGGTCAAGGCTCATGCTGATCCCCTGTCATTTCCTCTTCAGAGTTGTGAATCACTGGAAACTTTACTCAATGTAAATACGACAAAATTGCTGTTGTCCCAAAACCAGTCAGAAGCGTGTGACTCTCAGCAGGACTTTACTATCAGCTGTGACATTTTAAATGTTCTTTTGGAGGTGTGGTGGCCTGAGTCTGAATCTGCAATTATGTGAATTTGGGGCAATTTCACTAAACTGGAACTGATAAGGTAAATCTTGTGTGAGACAATTAGGTAAAATGCTAGCAACTGCTGGGGAAGAACAATCCAAGTTAAGCAATTGACATATTTTGATCTTAACTATGTGTTTACCACAGAGCCAAACTACAATGGTAATGAAAACATTGCATTATATTAATGATTTTCCATAGAATCGTAAAGTTCAGTTGTAAAGACCTCTGGAGTTCCAGGCTTCTCTACAAAACCTGGTCAACTTCAAAGTCAAATAAGGTTGCTCAGAGATCCTCCAAGTTGGGTTCTGAGTGTCTCCGAGGATGAAGATCCCACCAACCCTTGAGCTTCTGTCCCAGTGAAAATTTCATGCTCATGATTTATTTTTTTTCCTTCCTGGTTTTTAATCAGAATTTACTAAGTTTCAGCTTTGGTCCACTGCTTCTCATCCTTTCAGCATGCATCTCTGTCTTCATCTCACCTACAGCCCCCATGGGGTAGTTGACAACAGCAGTAATGCCTCCCCTTGGTCTTTTCTCCTGAAGACTGAGCAAATCCTGCTCCCTCAGACCCACCTGTATCAGCCCAAATACCTTGATGGCCTTCCACTGTTCCAGTATGTCAGACATTTCAGTCTAAGGAAAGATGCCCAATGACTGGTGTGGTTACTCAGCAGCTAATGCATAAACCCCAGAAATTACATTTTGCTGTTTGACAGCAGTTTATAAAATGTACTGTTTTTTTCTTATCTGTGTATACTGATCTGTGATTACAGTAGCTAATCAAAGAGGAAACCTTTCTCAAGCCATAGTATTTACATGTGTGTATACTTGTTTATGTTTTCCACAGTACCTTGATAATAGAACTGTAAATATATAGTATAAAGGAAAGATTTTTGTATTATGTTTTTTTAAGGAATGTCACAATTTTAAGTACATGATGAAACACATATTTTAAGTGACTGATGCTGAGCCTGTGCCAATGAATGAGAGGCCCAAGTAGATCTGCCTGGGAAATATTTCAGCAAACTTTTTATTTAAATCCAAAAATACCAATTCATACAAAACCATTCGCATGTAATAATCTTTTTTATTTATTCCTCCTTGAAAATACTTCTTAGCTTCTTTATGTTATTGCCTTGGGGAAAGAAGTTCATTTCAGTGCCATTAAACAGATCATTCTGATTCAGGGCTCAATATGACTTTTTCAGAGTACATTCATATAAAGGTAAAAATCAAAAATATTTCAAAAATATTAAAATATGAAGTTTGATTGGGTTTTGAACATTTTTTTTCTTGGTTCTCTGTGAAGGTATTCACTTTTCACAAGGCAAGGAAAATTTTTACAGGATGTTTTCTAGAAGAAGAGCCCAAACTTTATGTCATTTTCTATTAATTAAGGAAGTTTACCTGCTTGCAATCTCATTCATATGTTTTGATTCTGCTCCTTACTGCAGATTAACAAGAATACCCAATTCTGTGCCTGCAAAATAGTCTTTATTAGTTAGCATGGACTTTTTTAATAGAAAGTCTACTAAAACAGCCTTTCCATAGGTTAATCTTGTGGCAAGTGAGTGCAGTTCCTACTAAAATAATACAGCTGCTCATTTGCTTCATCACATTCCAGTGAAAGACAGGCTGATACTGTCCTGAACTGGAGCTGGTTGAAAATTAAAGGGTTTACATTTAAATTTACATCCATCTTCCACTTCGTAGGGATCTTTTCTGGCTGTCCATTTCCCAGAAGGCTGAAGTTATTAGACTTTCTCGAAAAGATCACTGTCTGTATTCCACTGTAGTATGCTTGCATGCATAGATAAAAAAATTCAGAAAGACACTCAAATAATTTCGGCCATGCAGTTTCTGTGCCAAATCCCACTCTCTTACCTTGTTGTGTCCCAGATAACCTCGGTTTGAGAAGAGTGGATGTGACATGAGTGTAACTCAGTGGGTCCAGCGGAATCATACTCAATGTGAATTCATGAAACCAGAACATGTTTTAAGTTAGTCTTCAGTATTTATAACACAATCCTCATAGGAAGACAATCAGAATTTTAAAAATCCTCACTTCCCCTGCCAAAAATTCTTATTCTACTTTCATCCTTTTGATGTTGAGGAACCATAGCTATTAAAGTTT
Source organism: Pezoporus occidentalis (assembly GCF_034315485.1). NCBI lineage: Eukaryota > Metazoa > Chordata > Aves > Psittaciformes > Psittacidae > Pezoporus > Pezoporus occidentalis. The sequence continues at coordinate 8,404,170 of NW_026916158.1, forward strand.
GCCCAGATTTCTTGCCAATCATGTTATTTTGATTGGCTGCAGATTTCTGTTTGTGTGAGTAATAACCATCCTAGTGTCAGGAGTTGCCAATGGGACAAACATGGAAATTATACCTTTATGTAATCCCCAGAAGAGCCAAAGACACATTTTGGAGCCCTCATGGCTTTGTACTGTTGGTCTAATGGTGACAAATAATAGAGTTTAGCTTCTTATCAGAGCAAAGAAAAGCTTAGGGAGAGTTCTTGAGAGAACTGATAGACCAAGAAACCTCAATCTTCCCTCCTTTGTATTAATTTTATGTATCTGTATAGTTAGGCCAGAAACCTTGGTGCCCAGTTCTTTAAGAACTTTTCCTGCATGTTGACCTGTGGATAACTGTAGCATAAGCTGCAACTGTTCCCAGTAATTTTTTGCAGCATCAAGGCTTTAAATTCTAACACTGTGTAAAGCAATTTCCAGTGGTACACACCAAATCTCAAATTTGTAGAGCATAAATTGATCATTCTGTGTTTTTATTGCTTTTAATAAGCACTTGCATAGCAGTATTATGTCTGTGAATATGTAACCCCTCTTCAAAGAATATGTGGGATATATCTTGAAACTGTACTGTACTTTCTGTTGTAGACATATCATAGTGAAAGAACACTGATTTTTTTCTTTTTTTATATAAACGTCATTAAAACTTGTTCCTGTTTTCTCCTTATTGATAGTCTTAAAGCAATAGGCTTCACATTCAGAGCAAGCACACTGAAATCACACCTGCTTTTAGTAGCTTGTATAAAATAATGGCCTATACATAAATGGGTTTATACGTGATCCCTGACCAGACCAACTTGTCCAGTGACTGAGCCTGGTAAATAGAGGTTTCTGGCACTCAGAGTATTAGAAATATTCAAAGCATAGCATAAATCTTGCTTGAAGGGGATGGTTATGAAGTGTAACATTTCTGGAAGACTTGGGCATGAAACACTTTGAAAGCATTTGAAGCTGCACACCTGCAGGCTTCCATCAGCATTCTTGGACACTTCCCAGAGCCAAATAGCCGCTGAACAAATAGCCTGGTTCACCTTAAAAGTATTGTCTTCTCACACTGGCAGGAGCTAAAGGAACACATGTGACTGTTTAATGCCAAATAATGCAGTAAGTGTGTGCCGGTTAATTGGAAGTAGCATGCTAAATTGAATTCAAAATGTTTAACAAAGGGGGAACAGTATATCAAGCAGTCAGAGAAGTGGGCAGATACAGCAAGCTAGCGTCTAGGAGAACTGCTCTGCAGGCTGCGACTTATTTTTGAATTTTAGAGGAAACATTTGAAATTGAGCTCTGTAGTACTGCAGGATTTTGTTGTATGTGATTTACTTCATGTTTCCTGTAGTTTTCAACAAGGAATAGAATAATTGAGTTCACTTAGTTTGTCTTTTTAACTTATATTATAAAGACTTCTATAATAATTGCAACTCATTCAGTCATTTCTTTATTAGAAATATTTAAACTGTTTAAAGAAACTGTTGATCTTGCACTAACCTTTCAGTCCCAATGACTGCTATTGAGAGCTTGATCAAAAAACAGACATGAGAATATTAAACCATAATATTCTCAACCTATGCAGAGTTAGCACCGGTATGTCTTAAACCTGTAACTAAGCCATTTCTCTGCAACACTTGGAATGGTCATGTATGCCTCCAATAGATGTATGGCACTGGAATAAGAGGGATCGTGTGGCTGTGATCCTTGAAGCACTGCTCCATGGTATGGTCCCCTCAGTGTCCTTAGACACTGTAAAACCAATCTGTAGCCAGCACTGCTTATCTCTTCTTTTAGTCAACACTAAAAGTTCACAGGGTGCTAATGGAGTATTCTGTACACGCACAGTAAAAACAAAAGCTGTCTAAAGTTCATGAATGATTTAAAAATGACTTAAAATTTCTGTATGATAAGGCACTGCTTTGTTGATTCCTTCAAGCATGGTACTTAAAAAAAAAATACAACTCAGTTGTGTTGTTTTATATATGAATAAAGATGTCAGCAACTAGTCATCTAACTGTCCATGCCATTTGGCAGTATCTAGCTTCCTTTTCAGTAATAGCTCTATAAATCTTTATCTTTTAGTAAGCTGATGACAGCAAAATATCTTGAGAAGCTGCATGTGGTGTAGATATTATAGTTAATGTTTAAAATGCTTCATGCCATCATCTACTGGGTGTTTTTTCCAGGCCAGATGTAATATCTTGGCTTAAGGCATGTGCTCATTTTTCCTCTCTAGTGACTCCAAGAGCTTAATGATAATTAAACTAATTAATTATTTTAAGGTCTGTGATTTCTCAGTGTAAGAGATCAAAGACTTAGGCTTGCTGTTCCTCAGAGGTCAAATCTTGGCTAATTAATTAATATAATAAAATATGACCTACTACAGTTGTATACTATGGCCCATCTGAGCAAAGGCTGTAAGGTGATGGTCCTGCCCTGAGACCACCATGTTTGTCCACAGCAGCTCAGATCCAGCTCCATTCAGGTGGCCTTAGTGCTTCCACAGACCTCTTACCAAAAGTAAAACGAAGTTTGCAGCTTTCCAATTTGCATAAGTCTTTGTACTTTGCATCAGTGTTTCCTTTTCACCTACAAGTCCAGAAAATTGAAGGAAGCTTTGAGAAACTCAAGGATTGTCTGACCTCTGTCCCTGTCTTTGAAGATGGTGTGGAGGCTTCCCAGCATAGGACCACCAGATCCAATTGAGTGAATATCACCTGGTTAAATGGAGCCATATTTGGGGTGGAAATGCTCTATGCTCCCATTGATTCTACACTGTTGTTCCAGTTCTTAACATGAGACTGGCTTGTCATTGTTTTGTAAGTAGTATGGCACTATAAATTACTGACAAAGTGACTTATTGAAAATTCTCTGGGCTTTTGCAGCTGGAGGTTGTTGGGGTTTAACCAGAAATACAGTTCTAAATTATTTCTATTCCCGTAAGATAATGCAGTAGGATTCCTTGCTCTGTGTCCTCAGAAAAGAGTAAGATTAGCACAAGCAGAGGCTGTGGGGGTAATTCCTGCCTATTTGTTTTTTTCCCTTTGCTATTCAACATTTACGTTGTGGTAGCCATTGTGGATCTTGTACTTGCTCAACTAGGCACATGAGAAGCCTGCTCTTAATTACTACTTTAACCTTAAGGGTATATATGAAGTACAAAATAGCAAGCGTAATAGCATCAGATTAAATATGGGCCATGTTCCTGGGTAATGAGGGATGGGAGTACTGCAGAAGCAGCCTCACAACAAACTGTTCTGACCAGGGCTTTGCTCTTCTCTAGCCCTTTATGGAGCCCTTCTCCATTCTCTCAAAAGCAAGTTTGAACAGACACCTTGAAGGAGTATTCAAACTGTTCACAGTCATATTTAGTATGTTTAAATTTTTGCAAGAACTAGTGAATTTGATCACAGAAGTTATTTTTGGCTGCCAATGTGACAAAACCACTTAAAATACAAACTCAAAAATGTGTTGAAAGGAGACAGTTTGCCAGCGCAGCTATTGTTGTAGCGAAAGTCTCCACTCTGATCCAATGGGAATCCTGTCTCCAGGATATATTACTTAAAAAGTTAAGGTGGATGTCAAGGTCCTGGAAAATCTTTACATCTTTTCAGAGTGTTGGCATGGATTGTTTTGGTTTGGTTTCTTTTTTCTTTTGCTGTGGAATGGTAGCTGGAGTTTCTTTTTCCTTTGTGAAGCTTTTCAGATTAACTTTGTAGTCACTAGTTTGATAATGTGCTCTCTTTGAGGGATAATGGAGATGCCTAACTTGAGCAGTGCATCCAGCCCTCTAAGTCCAGGGGGTTTGCCCTAAAAACTAAGTGTAATGTCATGATGAATTTGCAGTGAATTTTCTCTTATTTCTGGCTTCTAGCTCAAGAAAAATGACTTAGGTTTTTTTTTGGGGGGGTTAACATAGAAAAATAACTCCAAGACTACCACACAAGGTCCTCTAGGGAGTCAGGGCTGCCTCCTGTGGGAAAAATTAGGAAAGGCCTTTAATGGTTTGGGGCAGAATGATTTTACCTAAACATGGCAGCAGTAAAAATCCGTTTTAATGCCTGTCTCAGCAAGTGCTTATGCTAGCAGAAAACAGCTGCTGAACACCTCAGGAATTGAAAAAGGGACAAATCCGCAGCCTGTGTAATCTGAGTACATAAACGGTGCTTCAGTGCCCTGCATTACAGCTGTCACGTGATAAGCGTGTGCCAAGTCCCAGGAGATGTGAAAAACACTGTGGCCGATAAATGAATGTTTTATTTTGAGTAAGCATGAAGGAGGATGTTGAAAACTCTGTTTCTTCCTGACTCTGCTGCCAGGAATACAAAGCACCACACAAGAGACTTTGAAAGTCCCTCTGGGAAAAGTGCCATTACCAACTCAACTGTGGTGTGTTGTCCAAGTAGCTTTGAAGGAATCTCTGGCAGCAATACCTGTTAACAATAAGGACTTGTTAATGTTTCACAATTATTTTCCCAAGTATGTTATTGCTACACCAGTCCCCAACACAAGAAAGTCTGGCAGACATTAAATACATGTGATACCTGTGAAAACTGCTGGTCTGGCTGCATCTGCAAAGACCAAGATAAAGCTGCATCTGCTGGTCTGGTGAGGACTCAGTGGAGCTAAGCTTGCATGCAGCAGGGAGGGATTAATAGGGTGTGTTGGGCATACACTTGGAATCCTTTGGGAACTAGCACTAGGGAAGAGAAAGCAGTCTGTAGATGAAAATCAGCCTATTCCCGTGCCTCCTTACCATAGTACTAGAGGTCTTACTTGTCGCTGAGTTGTTTGTTTGCCCGGCCTTGTGATTCTTCACTTTAAATCTATCCTTTTTCAATCCCAAAGCTGATCTACATCAACAAAGATGAAAAAATCTCAGACTTGTGCTTTTCATGCCATTCCCCTTACATGGGGTACACCTGACATCATATCTCCCACTGCTCTTATGCAGTGAGGAAGAATAAAAAGTTGTGTCATTGGCAGCCAGTCAGGATGGATTTCTTGTATTTGCCTCATCCCTCTGAAGGTGTTGCTTCATCACCAGCTCCAGTTCACACCAGAAAAAAAAATGATTTATTAGAGATGTGAGCCTCCTGTTTCATGGTGTATTTACACAGCTCTTGACGGGCACGATAGACTTCATCCTGTGGAAGTCAAGGCTGTCAAGGCCGTGTACCTTTGCAACTAAAGAAAAGCCATAAACTGCAGCTTCTCTGACTGATATCAAGGCAACATTGAAGTTTATTTACTCAGGGACTGTACTTTATCCTCCCCAAGTAAGGAAACTGCAACACTAGCACACCACTTCCAATATACCTGCCTCACTGCCAGATTTTAAAGATGAGGCTATATTTTGATGGATCTCAAAAAGGGACAATTGGATTTTGAAATAGTACTGAGAGCCTGTCTTCATTCTTAAGGCTTGCTACACATTTTCAGTGGGTTTGTAAGTTTACGTATCTATCTGCTTAACTCTCATCTGCTTTGTACAGTTTATGTGTCAGCTCTTTGACAAGCATACATTTCCAATTAGTGATAAATTGCTAAACGATATGCAGCCCAAGGAAGAGTCCGCGTTGATGGGGCAACACTCCTAGATTCTCATGTGTTGAGTATCCCGTCCATTGCTTGTAAAAGATTTTCGCGGACTGTAATGACAGAGCCTGGTTCATTTTAATTGGGTTTTCTGCAGGAATAGGTGGATTCAAACCTGCTGAGATACACGAGGGAGGTGGAGCTAGGATCTCCTACACCCTGGTAAGTCCTCCAGTCACTGAGTGATTTGATAAGGAAAACGCTATCTGAGTATCTTCCCACAGGCTTATAAACACAGCTTTAATGTTTGTTTATTTTTAACTGGAACAAGCGTATTGGTAGTCTGTATGGGTTTTTGGCCTCCAAAAATGTCTTAAGTGACTCCATAGGTGGCACCCTTTCTATTCCTTTATTTTCCACCAAATGTCAAAAATAAGTTGGAGCTGGAGCTGGAGCTCATGTGTGTGAAGCAAGTTCAGTAAAAATGTAAATGCATATTTGTCTCCTTAATTGAATATAGTATATTGTGAAATCATTACTGTCAGGGCATACTTGGGTTTATACAAATGCACAAGTAAAGAAAATATATAAACCTAGATTGACTTGAACAATTTGAATCTGATAGCGGACATCTGTGTTCAATAACATTACTTTAGTAAGCGGTGTTTAATATTTCATGTCAAAGCAAGGAGAGTAATAGAGCAGGGTATTTTCTGAATTCTTAGATTGCTGAAGTTTATGGCATAGGGTAACATATAATCTGCCTTTTGTCAAACTCACCAGAAAGAGCCCTACTGCAACTGAAGATGTAAAGTGCTCTAATATATATATGTTTCTAGACCTCTCCCTGCTTGAAGAATTAATCTTGGAAGGTGCTGAATGCCCTGAAGTGCCAGTGAAGTCAGCGGGATTTGAAGTTTCTTGCAGCTTGGTGGATGGGGATCCTTACAGGGGCTAATTACCCTCCTCCAGTCCCCAGTCAGGAAAGCCCTTAAGCGCTGTTTAACTTTTAGTATGTGTGGAGTCCTCTTGAAACTGGTGTTAGTAACACTGCTGAGAGACTGTCCAGAGGACCAGCTCATGCCTCCATCATCTTAGAAAACATAAGCTGTGCCCTGACCTTGGGAATTCAAAATCTGGATGTGAAAAGGTGAAAAAGAGGAGGAAAGCTCCTTGCCCAAGGGCAGATCTGCCACCAGTGCTGAGCCTAGAGTGCCCCAAAATGGGCAAGGGCCTTATCTGCTAGACTTTGGGCGGTGGAGGAGAAGGCAAAGGGTACCCCTTCAATACAAGTGAAGTCTACATGCAAGTCCATTGCTAGCTCACGGACTCTGTTTGCCTTCAGAAAGTTCAAAAGAAAAGAAACATTTCTAGGTATCTTCCAAGTCTATTATTAATGAACAATTATATTGATGTTTTTGGATGGATTTGCACTGGGTAATTCATCTACAAACAAATCTTTCTTTTGTATTTCCCCCCAGCCCCAATCTTTTGTATTTCATTTTTAGGTGAAATTCTGTAGTGGAAGTGGCCAAAAAAAACATGCTTTCCCTAGCTTCATGCCGAATGTCTGTCTGGATAATTTCATTTTAACTGCAGCTTGGGAAAAAAAAATGTAAACATGGTACTAGTATCATTTTTAAGCTGAAACTGTTCTTCCACCATGTTCAAATAGTATTGTAAATGTTTGCTCAAAAGCGTCATACTTATTCATCTAGCCTCTGAGGGAGCACTGTGTGCACAGGTAGTAATAAAAATGTATTGAGGAGTGAGAGAGATTCCCCTGGTAAATGACTTTTCTCTTGACCTCCTCTCAAGCATCTTAGCAGGGCTCTGCTGCTGCCTCTCTAAGGAAGTATGTTTGCACTGAGGAGGAAGAATTTTTAAAGTTGCAGAGTGTTACGAGCAATGAGCAAATAAGTGTGGGTTTGCTTGGGGGTTTTTGTAACACTGGAGGAAAGTCTTATGAAAAAGATGTGGCATGCAGAGGAGTCAGACAAAATGAATGGTGTTCCCAACATGCTGCGTAATTTCTTACAAGGTTGGTGACCTATATAATTGTTATGCAATAACAATTGTTTTTCTCACTAATTTCTCAACAAATTGTTTTTTAGTGTGGCTATTCGCTGCTCCTGCTTTTGATATTGAGATGTCATTCAGGTATCCAACTTCTGACCACATGGCTTGTTTGGCACATGATTACCAGTGCAAGTATTTGTATGTGCAAAAATGATTTCCAGTAACTCGTTTGTATGAGAGAATGGAATTGCTTTTCCATTAATTTGGTTCACTCAAATGTTTGTGGCAAGGAAACACAAAACAGGAGGGATTGTAGCAGAAACAAATTCATCGGGCTATTTGTATGCTAAGAGCAGGACTTCCCTGCTTTGCTCACACAACTATCTCTCCCATCGAATTAAATGTGCACTTGGCAGTCACCAAGCTGAATGACTTAGTTCACCATAGAAGCTGGAGATGGAAAACACCTGCTCGGATCATCTTCTGTCCAGTGCAGAGCCATTTTCCTGCAGGACATAGGTCATCCCTAAGTTCTGCAGCTGACATGTTATGTACAGCCTCAACTGGCAACATCCTGTCCAGAGTTGCACTTCATAAATCAGGGTTAGGCCCAGTAAATCGGTTAGGAAGAGCAGTTACCAAGGGCATATCTCTCTTCCCAGTGGCTTTCTTATGTTCCAAGGAATCAGTGGCATGTCAGAAATGATACTCTTATTCAAATGCTAAATAGTATCTTGATAGTGCCGTATCTTGCCAAGCAAGAACATAAGCAAACACTCAGGTCTTCACTGGGGACTTAAGCAATCGCCCTCCACAGCCAACATTCCTCCCAGCTGTTTATGCGTCCATCATAGGGTCATAGCTGTTGTTATCAATAGCTGATGTTATTACTGCTATGTTGCTATGTCATTTTATCATTCCTGGGTGGGAGGATGAGTTAAACGATGAATCTGCACATATTTGTCATGATGGGAGCCTCTGGATCTCTGTGTTTCTGTGGAAACCTGGCCCTGATTTAGCTGAACTGGCTTTAAAATCTGGCCCCATCATGGGTGCTGAGCGCTCAGAAAAGCAAAAAGAACTGGCACTGAGCTCCACTTGGAAATCTGCTCCCAGATGTATGGATATTTGTTTATTTTTACATTTAAGAGATCTAGAAAACTGCACCAAGATACAAAATAGCGCAACAAAAGTAGTCTTTGCAAATACGGATCCTCACCAATTGGCATAAAGTGGATATATATTCTTTCCATAAATTTCGGGGTAAGATTACATTACAAGAGGCCAAAAAGGAAAGGAAAGAAAAAAAAAAAAAAAAGGCTATCTCAGCCAAGATCATTAGTTTAGAATATATGTAGTGCCAAAAAAATACAAGTTGTACAATTTCATTACACACCCACGATGAGCTTTACACTAGGCTGTGGAAGATGATGTCTTACTCCTGGTTATGGTCCATTGGCCTGTCAAACTCAACACAGGCAATATTGGTCAATGTAGGGTTATTTCTGCCATACCTTGTGAAGCAATGAGTATTTTGAGCAGAAATTCCTCAGGTACTAATCAGAAATGTTGCACCCTCCCCTCTGTTAGACATAGCTTGGAAGAAGCTCCAATGAAGGGCTGCTGGTTCACTTCCTGAAGAAGACCACAGCACTATATTATTGTGCATGTCTTCCTGGGTCTTCAGATGAAGTTTCTTGGTGCTTTTGAGATACCTGTAGCATATGGTAACATTTTCAAATCTTTGCTGTGCTGGAGAGTCTGTGCCATAATGTAGGCAACTGCTACTCTGCAGTGACACTGGGGAAATAGCAGAAGTCTGACTTACAGAGCAAAGATTAAATAACGTTGTCCAAATTTTAACAAGGTTATCACAGTGGGCCTGGGAAAATTTCAGCCATGTGGCTCTCTAAAGACTTTGAGGTACTCTTAATTAAATGACTGCTGTGTTTTTACCTCCCATAAAAAACCTTTACCTCCCATAAAAGCTTTTTAGCTTGACAATGCATTACGCAGAAAAACTGCCTGGTGTCTGCCTGCTCGCGAGCCTTATGCTGCTCTTGGGGCTGTGCAAGCAGATTCAGTTATAGTGCCAGCACCCTAACCCAAGCTACAGCTGGCTAGAAGGGCCCTGAAACACCACCAACACCCCAAAGTTTGGTCATGAGTGAGACAATGGCAGTCACCTCCAAACAGGATGGGAAGGGCATGAAAACATTCAGATTGCCGTGAGTAGCAACACAACATCCATATTGCCTCTCTTGTTCTTGGCATTGCAACAATGCATAGTTTTCTGTTGTCTCTGGAACCACTCAGGCCTGTAATGAATGGAGTACCAGTGACTGGAAACGTTCCTTTTAAGCGGGTGTTTCCATTAATTTGTTTTCCTCCTTAAGCCTTTTACTGTTTTTTTCAAGTGTCAGCAGAAGGGCTGAAGCATCTCTTGATCTTGCAGATTGCATGTCCATGTGGACCAGTCCAGGCACTATGTGGAATTTTCAATACAATATTCACTTGTTCTCCCAGCTCTCAGTGTTTTGATTATTTCATTTCACTAGTACTAAGGGGGGGGAAGACTTCCAAGGTCTACATTTTAAAAAGTAACTGCAGACAGTAATTCTGTTCATAAACATGATACACACAGCTGATTTTCAGAAAAGCTGAGGTCACCTTCTTCTTCATGACTCCAGGCAAAGTTATGGGAGTTTGATATCTCTGAAGAACTGGAAAAAAACAGTGTTCACCCTTTAAAATAGCAGTTGAATGTTTAGAGTTCATTATGACACTTAAAATACAATTTTAGAAAATCATTTGTCAACACCAAAGCCCTGCGGAGGATCGGGTGAATTTAAGCTGTACCTTCCGCTGTATCCACTTCTTATTCTGTTATTTACCCAAATCACAAGCATGTTGCTGCTTTATATAGCCCAGTGGTCCGGTAGCTCATATGTGCAAGAACTGGGATTACAACTTTCAGATGAATGCGTCTGAACAAAGATTTGGTCTTGAATTTCCCATACCCGCAGGCCTAAATTCCAGGAAGCCAAAAAAGAGAGAAAAGGTAAGAAAAGAACTCTTGGTTTCAGCCCAGTGTGGAAACCTTTTCCCATCACAATTTAGCTGAAAAAAAGAGCCAACACTAACAGCCAAATGCCTTAGTAATGTAGGGACCCTATTCAGCTAAATGTTTAATCCCATACTTAAGTGTACCTGTGGGTATGGTTTATGTTCAAACTTGCAGGTTTTGTTGGATTAGGATGGATTTAGATGGAAATGTGAATATCTGGAGAAGCAAGTCTGTATCTCTGAGCCTTTGGGCTTTTACTCAGGCAGATTACTTACTGATCAATAAAAACTCAGATAAGTAATGAAAGCGCAGACCAGTTTCCCCCATGGCAATGACAACTGATAGAGGTTTGGGCTCAGTATCTGCCTATCTTTTTTTTTTATCATGTCTGTAAGATGTGATACAGATTGGATCACAGTACTTCATTCTCTGAACATCTCATGTCAACCACCAACAGAAGCCATGCTGAGAAGGTGGCTCTGAAAAAAACCCTAATGTCACACTTGCTGTCAACAGTGATCGTGGAGTTGGAGGGCATACACATCATCTTACACTGACAGCAGAAATGTGTGGACCAGAGTGTATGAGGAAGCCCGAAGGGGACTGTGGTTGTGTGTTAGGTTGGTAACCTGGAGAAGAAGGATATAAAAGAGGGATATCCTGAATGTGGTTTCCTTTTGCATAAATGCAGTAGAGAAGTCCTATGCTCCTGTGCTTCCAGACATGCTAGATGCATTTTTCTTGAGGTCACAGAAACTTCGGGTTGACTGGAACCCTGGGAGGTCATATAGTCAAGCTGCTGCACTGATGCCAAGACCATCCTTGACATGTATTTGCCTGTGCAGTTAGAGAATACCTCTTCTTGAGGGACTCACTAATTCCATTCTTTTTATTAAGTGCTTCATGACCTTTGCAGTTGGGAAGCTTTGCATAATATCCAAGCTACACCACCTCTGCTGCAAACATGAGTCATTTCTTTTCCCATGGGATTCAGAGTTCATTTCCCTTTTCATAGCCACACTTTGTGCACTGGGAGATAGCTGGCACAACGGCTGGTGAAAACAAGCACCTTTTCAAGTCTTCTCAAGCTTACATATATATACGTGTGTGTATACATAAATATATATAATGGTACTTCAGTCTCACTGTTCCCCAGCTGTGGCTGTTTCTGAGGCTGAAGAACACTTGTTTCTCCCCAGTGATGTCCCCACTGGAGCTGTGCCCCTCTTCCAGACCTCTATCCCATCCAGTATTCCTACTGTTGATCACCCTCATGGCTATGCATCAAATGGCCCTGAGCACCTTCCCTCAGGTCATTTCTCTAGGCTTTGTCAGACAGCATTGAACAGAGCTCTCAAAGTCCTCCCCATGTCCCTTGGGTCCAACAGTGGGAGGTGCTGAAGGACCTGAAAATCCTGGTAGCCACATGGGGTGATTTGGCAGCTCCTGCACGGATACAACAGAATTGTTGTTAGTAAAAGAAATATGTTGGCATTCAGGCATGACTGTGCCCCACAGGATCATAGAAATGATTTAATATTTTAAACTATGAAACATGGCTTTTAACAGTTTCTGCAGGGTGCAAGGGTACTTACAAGATAGCACTGTATTAGTCACTACCATGGGCCACCTTCTGAATATTATAAACCTTAATTTACTTTTTTTATAATCTGAATGGACTTTTTAAGTGTATCTAAGGGAATTGGAGTGAGGAGAAACATTGCTTAATTCAGCCATTGCATCCTTAAAGCCAGATTGGAAACATGGAAACCATATGTGAGCTTTTAGCTAATAAAATAAAATGCCAAAATGTGGCGGCTGAAGCTATTGCACCCAAAATATAATTGCACATATGCTCATTTACTCACTTTTAATCAAAACATTAAAAATAAAAGAAAATCTTTGATACTCAGACTAGGTGTAACTGTTGGACTAAGCTATTTTACAAAATTATTTTACATGGAAAGAATGTGCATGGGTTTTTCTAATGGCAACATGAAAAGCAAACTGTATAAATGCAGCCACACACAGCACCAACTGATAATGTTTCACCTGAATACAAAAAAAGTCCTCAAAATCCTTTAGCAGGCCAAATTTATATTCATTTTAGTATAAAGTAATCTTACATTTAGATGTCTCTAGACTACAAATTCAACAGTGAAATTGCTGGTAACAGGTAAATACATTTTTTGTGCTGAGTGTTGCTTTTTTTAGCGGCAGATTCATTTTTTCATTATTACGAGTCCTAAAGAGATACTTAGGCCTGCCAAAGGTGACAGAACTGAAATAATTTATTTACTTAAACACTTCATTCCTCATGTCCTGACTGTCTCTAAAACATTAGCTTTAGCTGGTTTTAGTCTCTCTTTAGGCCAAGCCTCACCATCTCAGAACTGATTGCAAGGTTCATGGAGATGCTGAAAATCTGCTGCTTAAAAATCAGAGAAGACCTTGCTCCTCATTCAGAGGTTAAGGACCATGCAGTCCTTTTTCTCTTATTTCCCCCTGTGATATCAGTTGCATGAATTCAAGGAATCTTGGCTCAACTAGGGCAGCTGAAAAGGGTTTCGCAGCACATGGTCCCTTGGGAGGTATTTGCTCAAGCCTCGCAGGGATGGGCAAAGAACATTTATGGCATCAGTCTTGAACTCTAAGGTCTAGTGCAATGCTGAACCACTGATAGGGCCACAATAAATTCACTTTTTCTGTGGATTAGCTGTCAAGAGTGGGAAGTGAGAGGAGCGGCATCGCTCTCTTTGACCGATAGACTACACTAAAAGTTGTCTGAGCGTAAACCTCAGCCTAATGTGCAACGAGATGCCATTGCCTGGCTGGAAATAACAGGAGCAGTTCTCTTACTTTGGAGGCACTGACCTTCCTGGTACTGCCCCAGGGTGCCCTCACCAGGGGCAGCCCCCCTGTCTGCTCCAAAGCATCACTTTGAAAGCCATTGCAAAGTCCCTTGAAATTAGCCAAGTGTCTGAAAACTGTGTGACGTGCATGGAGAATTAAATTTTTCAATCTCCAGCACTTTATTTTTTTAGGAACATGAGAGAAGGGGGTAAAAATTACAATGTGTCTTCTAAAAGGATGAGAGAGGAAAATTAATAGGGAAGCAATTGGACGGGAACATGGGTTAAGTGCCTGGCTCTGCCACTGGCTTCTTTCGCAACCATGGCCAACGTCCATATTTCTTCCTCTCTCCAACCTTTGTGTCTCTCCTGCCCCCGTACGCCATCTGTAAAACAGCTCCCATCTGTAAAGTGTTTCCATTGTTTGTCTCGAGAGCTTGATGGCTTTTGACTATGTGCAGCGCATTGCACAATGGCCTCTGGATACTATTTTATAAACAGCAAATATAAATAGAAGAATTTTAGGGAGACTAATAAAAAAACTTTATGAATAATCTATTTAAAGTGAATTTGAAAGTGAAAAGCTGACATGCAGATACAGTGCTGGGATATCTTTAAGGCGGGCTAGCCAAGAAATTGGTCCTTGTTTATTTCCTTATGTGGTAAGTTAGATAGGGAAAATGTTTTCGGGTTGGGTTTTTTGTTTTGTTTTGGGTTGTTTTTTTGTGGGTTGTTGTTTGTTTTTTTTTCAAAAATTAAAACTCAGATGGAACAGCCAAAGGAATGAGTGAAGTCAGATCAAAGATGATAAATTGAGTCTGATGAGATGAAGAGTTCACCTATTTCAAGTAGTGAACTGAAAAAGTCCATTTTATAGAAAATTCTTTCTTAAAAAAAAAGCAAGAGAAATGAAAAGGAAAACATGCCATAGCCAATAAGTTGTGAAAAACTCTGGAGACTGGCACTTTCAAATGCTTGGCAGGTTATTAAGCCAATTTTTATTTAGTCCACTATAACTGTTGGAGGGTCTGTGATTCCCAACTGTTTCACATCAGAGAATGAAAACAACTATAGCCCAGCCAAGACCACATTGGTGACTGCCAGCCCCTTTATGTGCCAAACATGAAAGCAACAAGTCCAGATGCTTTGATCCCAGCATTTTTGGATTTAGCCCAGAATGTTTTTAACTCATGTTAGGACAACATACATTATAACTGGAAATCAATCAATAACACTGTGACCTTCAAACGCATAAATGTTTGGAGTTAGTTTCTGAGCATGTAATCTAAATTGGGGATTGGAAGTTGGAAGCAATCCTAACCTAACAGAAAAAAAAATGTATAGTTCTAAAATCTGGAGTTGCAAGGAAGCAACAAATGAAAGTTTAATTATCTACAGCAAGAATATCAGGCATTGGAAATGCATCTGATGTAGAGGGCTGCAAAAGCCCAAGGAGGGAAGTAACAGCAGTGAGCCATTCACCCCAGCATAACTGGAAAAATATAACCGGGACAATATGAGAGAAATACATAAGCACCAGCCCTCTCCCACTCTGTGCTGGGGATCATGAGCCCATTTAAGAGGTAAAATACTCCCTAGGTCAGTGCCATGTTGAATGGCTGCAAATGCCTCTTCTCAGTAACCGGTGGAAGCCTATTGGCATTTGCCTTCAGCAAAGCTGTCAGTGGCCTTCACTCCACAACGTGGGTTTGCAGGGTAGAGTGGTGACACACAAAGGCAAGGAGATGGCCATGGGGAGCAGGCAGGGAAAATGCATCCATGCATCCCAGGAAGGTTTATGACTGATGTCTGTATCTTGGGCATGTCACATGAGGTCCCGAGTCACTACCCCATGCTGTGGGACTCCTGTGGCAAAGTTTGTAGAAAGGAAAAAAAAAAAGCAACCAAATTTATTGCAAATATAGCTGTACTATAGACCAGGCTTTAGCTAGTCTCACAGACTGACCCATGACCCCTTTAACCTTATACTGCTGCTGTGTCACTGGAGTAACACCTGATGTGTACCGATCTAAATCAGATCAAGATCTGACCTCTACAGGGAAGAAGTGCCTTCAAAAGGTAATTATAATAATTTAGTCTCTGGGTTTTTTTCTTTTTGCAATATGATTTAATTGTATTGCTACTAAATACAAGTCTAGACAGGGCCTTGTTAAAAGCTTTAAAATCCCAGAGTAGTTTTACCTATTAGTGATTGCTCCTGGCATGCTGTGGGCCAAGCTGACACAAAAGCTCTCTTATAGTAATGCTCCTAAAGTTACAAACCCCTATGACAAGGACCAAAACCACCAAACAATAATAATAAAAAAAAGAAATCTTCTCCAGCTAGAAAAGTATGTACTTTTTAGGAAATATGAGGTCCATACTGGTACAACTCACAAACTGGCAAATCACTGTGTCAATGCAGTACCGACCCCTTGCCCAACAGATTGTCACCAGCAGCTGCAGGGACGCAGGGGTAGCAGTAATGCCAGAAAGGTAGTCATGGCCCACAGCCCAGCAAGGATTTGCAGTCAGACCTGAAGACAAGGCTGAGTAGTTATTGTGACTCGTACCACAAATAAACTCCCTTGAGGCAGTATAATGCAGGGAAGGGAGGCAGTCATTACACGTGGGTAAGGAGAGGGCATTGGGTACATGGAAACCATTGGGAAAGGAGACATAATCTTTAGTTTAGGGTATCGCTGAGGTACTGCACCCCTATATGCACAGGAACAGCCTGCGCTCTCTCCCCTTTTTCAGGGCACCATGTTCTTAGTGGCTAATTTTTAAGAAAAGGGAAGAAAATGACATGGTGCTGGATAATTACCATCGTTTGTCTGTCTGAGCTGATGACTTTCCTGTTTCATTTCCTCCTGTGTAATGTTATAGGGAACATATATGAGATATTCAGTGAGGACTGAAGCAGGGAAGTCTGCAGGAGTGTTTAGTGGGAGGTCAGGAATTTTTAAGAGGTATTATTACAAGGCAGTGTGGTTTGGGTCATGTTTCTTGTAGACATCTTGTCAGGAAACTTTCTAAATAATAAATTATAATCTCTTTATATATCGTACAAGCTTATTAAACATAAAGCTGAATTTTGAAAATATCATCAGACAAGCTTAGGAACTAAAAAAAAATATAATGCAGAGAAATAAAACATATGCTGGCCAGAGTTTTAAAGACAGTAGCCGCAGCACACCAGATTTTAATTAGCAGCTACCTGCAGTGGCCTGGGATGAAATGTTTTGATGTGTGTAAATGTTTCTATAAAACGGCTGAAGTTTTCTTAGATCCTGTATCTTTGGGTTTTTTTTCCTAAACATCGCAATTTTCTAATATGGACATTTCACAGACCGGGATGTCAGGAAGATCTAAAGTCTGTGCTCTCTGTCCCTGTTTCTCCAATAGTAAAATGAGGGTACTTATAATTATTTACTATGAAAGGCTCTTAGCTGTTCCAAAAGCACAGAATTTAATGACTGGGTAGAACTAGCAGTTGTGGTAGCAATAATTGAAGTCATAATCTTGCCATAAATCCTTCTAACACTTGGACTAGGAGAACAATGTCTTATGGAGTGGTCCAGATTTCCTCTCTGAAATATTCCTGCTGTGCCATCTTTTGTTAAAGATATCCTTGAGTTTAAATTGAACAGGCGTTTTTCAGAAACATAGAACAAAATTAATGGTCTTTCTCCCAAATGCTTCCTGCAAATGGCTGCGCATTGCAGAGCCTCTGCTGATTTAGCAAAGGCACTTCACAAATAAAATCCTTGGAGGTGGCTTGGTGACCCAAGTGCCATCTCCGCTTCGAATCCCCCACGGCAGCAGCTCAGCTCTGATCTGAACATGGACTCTGCCTTGACATCACCTTTTCCTTTCTGAATGGGCCAAGACTACACAAAATCATGGCAAAAACCCATGATGGAATCACTCACACCACCCTGTGCCCCAGAACAGTGTGAAGTGATAAATTGGGTCTTGAAGAGCTTTCGGAGCAGGAAGGGGATGCCCAGCACCATGCTCATTGCTCATTCATCCATTAGGACTGACCTCAAAATACAGAAAAAGATGAAAAGGCAGGACCAACCTGGTCTGTGAGTCATTTGCAGGACTTCGTGTTAAAGGCTGATAATGTCTGAAATAGGAAAAAATCCACCTTCCAGAGCACAGCCTCATTTTTATGGATGTGGGGGGAAGGGTGAGGTGCATTTGCTGTCCTCTGAATAAATCCTGCCTCAAGTCAGGCAGGTGGCTGTTGATCCCTCTTAAAGGAGTGCTTACAAATTACTGGGATATCCCTTAATCCATATTTATCCAAATGGGAGAAACATTATATATGTGTGTGAATACAAATTTGCCCTACCTTCTATGCCTGTGATGCTCATTTCTGTTTTTTTTATTCTGCCTTAAATTTTCTGGAGCGCATCTTGTGTCACAGCCTACACCTCCACTCACATCACCAGGGAAGGTTCCTCATTACATGGTGCTGTCCCATAGGGACCTGCTCTTGAAGTGGACTCATCAACCTGAGACACAGAGGATGCACCATGCTCTGTCCTGATATACATCCTACACAGTCTAGCTTGGCCAGCATTGGCAGCTGGCACCTCGTGAGGAGATAATATTTACAGAGATATAAATCAGGGAGCCTCTTTCCAATGTAAATAGTACCAAAATTATTTGACCCTAGGTACTGATTTCCTTTCTTAATCTGCAGCCTAATAGGGCGTTCTTGTAAAGCACAAGTTTCCCTCAAAGGTGCTTTTTGTCAAACACTTGATGGAGGTTGGTGTAATGATTGGTCATGAACTGCCAGCCTCACAGTAAAGATAAATGTGATTAAGGTAATTAAGTTGTAGGCTCTGTTACATATTAGAGATAGCTATAGATTTTTATTATCTGTCCTGTCAGGTTTAATTGGTGCCTATTAGTGTCTCGTCAGATCTGAAGATACACAAACCTTTTTAATCAGAAATCTGATTGCACCTGGGGGCATTTTCTGTCTGCAGTCAAGATTGCTTTTCTTCTCTATCATCACAGGAAATACTTGTATTCATCAGTACCAGAGCAGCTCTTGATCAAAAAACAACCTTCAGTGGTCATTATGAGGTGTTAGAAGGCCTAGGATGGATGGGCAGCACGGAGAGGACAGTATGTGGGTTGTCAAGGAACTGAGGGGTTATTTTCTGTATTGCTAATTACTTGCGTTTGAATCACTGGTTATTTCTGCCTATTTTGACGGTAAAATTTTCAGGGTAAGATCAATTGCACTATATTGTATAGAGGAGAGCATACTGTTTCTCATCTTATTTTTGGACTTGTCGACCTTCCCATAACACAAATAATTACCACAGAATACTACCAGACACTGGGGATTAAAAAAAGAAAAAAAAAAAAAGATTTAAAAGTGAGGCTTAGAGCAAGAGTTTCTGACCCAGTCTGACCCAGTCACAGTTTAGAGAACAGGAAAGGGAATTGCAAGATCAGTTAATTAGCCATAGACTAGACAAGATACACTGGCAAATGATTGTGCCTCTGCTTTCAAATCACATTGAGAAGCTGCTGCTTCTAACGATGTGCTACATGGGTATCTTATATTAACCTGGAGGGAGCGTCTCTACCGCTGAACCACACAGCTCATCAGCTTCAAATAACATGCTAGATTTATCCTCTGCATATTCTCATCCACATGTATAGATTCAGTCCAATGTTGTTAAGCTTGTGAAATTTGATGGGCTCACAGCACGAGGTAGTTTAGCTGCTGCTATGTGAGATTCCCATCTATGTTCGAGTTTATTGAAAACGTTATGTCCCATCTGTTTCTAGATGCTCCTCTCATGTTCTTCATCTCTTCAGGCTTTCTTTTCCAAAGAGTTTGCTTGATCCATGTGGAGTTAATAAGCGATTTTGGTGTGTGAGTATATGTGTAAGGACCAAGATGTCTTGTTTCATAAAACTCCGTCATTGATTTATTTCTCCTTCTGCTGCCTTGCTTCCTGTTCATTTCTTCTCACACTTTCAGAGCGGAGGACACTGTTTACATTAAGGATGTTTCATGTGTTTACAGATGGGGCAGCATTTGTAAATGCTTCTGAAGAGTTGTTGTTTCCAAGGAGTCTCTCCAGGCTTTCAAGAAGGGTTCTCACCACGTTAGTGCTTTGTGCTCACTGTTTGGTTTTAATTTATTCTATATGTCCCCAAAATGTGCCAGTGAGACAGGGCAACTCCTGATGCTGTTTACCTCCCTACCATCTCCTGATGACTGGGCAGCCAGGGTGCGTCTGGACATCAGCTCTTGTGGTGTTTGCATGTGCAGTTCCACTTGCTTTTCCTTCTGTGTAATTGAGTGTGACATACAATCCTGGGGTTTTATTTCAGAAAGTCATAATTTTACCTCCAGTCTCTCCCCCATGTGTGATTAGTCCCTATAGCATAACTAGGAACACTGGAATTTTATAACAACACCGGGGTTTGTTTTTTTTTTTTCAGAAAAAAGGTAAAACCCACACTAGTTTATATCAGTGTGTGCACTTTGTCTTTTGCATCCTACTTGTAGTATCATAGAATGGTTTGGGTTGGAAAGGTCCTTAAGATCATCTAGTTCCAACCCCCTTGCCATGGGGACAGCTCACACTAGATCCTGTCACCCGCGACAGCTACCTGGCTTTAACACTCCCAGGAATGGAGAATTTACCACTTCTTTGGGCAATCTGTTCCAGTGCCTCACCACCCTTATAGTAAAAAACTTCTTCCTTATATTTAACCTGACTGAACTTGCCCTGTTTAAGTTTAAACCTTCAGGACCCGCAGATGGATTTCATCAGGTCCCATGGACTTGTGCACGTTCAGGTTCTTAAGATGGTCTCGAACCAGATCCTCTCCTACAGTGGGCGCAAGGTCTTCATTCTCACAGTCCCTGCGTCTGCCTTCCAAGAGTTGGGTAGTGTGGTCAGAGCCTTTGCCAGTGAAGACCGAGGCAAAGAAGTCATTCAGAACCTCAGCCTTCTCCAAATACTGTGTAGCCCAGTTCTCCCCACAGCTTCCAGAGAGGGCCTACATTATCCCTAGTCTGTCTTTTAGTCTCAATGTACCTGTAGGATCCCTTCCTGTTATCCTTAACATCCCTAGCCAGATTTAATTCTAACTGGGCCTTAGCTTTCTTGACCTGGTCCCTAGCTTCCCAGACAACCTCCATGTATTCTTCCCAGGCTGAATGTCCTTGCTTCCACTTTTTATAAGCTTATTTTTTAATTCTGAGTTTTCTCAGGAGCTCCTTATCAATCCAAGGAGGTCTCCTGGCCCTCCTGCTGCACTTCCTTCTGGTTGGGATGCAACACTCCTGAGCTCGTAGCAGCTGATCCTTGAATATCAACCAAGAGTCTTGGCCACCCCTGCCCTCTAGGGCTATATCCCATGGAACCTTACTGAGAGACACACCAAAACTTACTTTAAAGACACATTTGTTGTTTTGGACCTTTGCTGGTTAATTAGAAAGATCAGCCAGAGGCATGGCTCTTCATTGAAGTCCTTTTGCCACTTTTGTGGATTTTGTGCTTCTCTTGACACCTGAACCGTACAGAGACACTGAAAGTAAATGCATTTATCAGCTAGATGTGCACACACTTGCCATGGAAGAGTGGACACCAATTTGAATCAACTACCACCCTTTTTATCCTGGAATTTGCAGAGGGATATTTTTTCCTGAGGGTCATGACATAGGTTTTGCATAGCTTAAAATGAAAAGCACATGTTTGCATAAAGGCAAAGTGCACCAATATCTAAGCTGTGAAAGAGGAAGAGTGACCAAGCCAAATATCTTTGTCTAAATGAGGCAGGAACTCAAAGCTGAGAACTGGGTACAAATAAAGTGCCAAAGCCATTGTCATTGTTTGTAGTTTTTTATAAAAGAGGAGGGCTGTAGGCTGATCCCAGTGGGCAAATCTAACCTGGAGTTTTGCTGAGCCAGTGATGCTTGCAAACACACATTGCAGCTGGCAGGGAGGAGCTGATGGCTTTTGGAAAAGATCGCCTTAGTGGGAGCATTTCTGTGTCTTCTGAGACAAGTTTAAAGGGTGGCTACAGGCATTCAGCTCCTAGTTGTAGAACATCTTTATTTAAATTGTACTGGATGCAATTTCTTGGATGAGATGAAAAACTGAGGTCTTGATCTCCTGTTTTAAAGATTTTTGTTTGTTTGTTTGTTTGTTTGTTTTGAAGTGCACTTCATGATGTCCCAGTGTTCTTGCTAAATTGCTGCCAATTATAGTCAGTCAAATCCCGGGGGAGACTTTTTTTAACCACTTCATATCCAAGTAAATTTGCCTGGGGGAAATTGAACTCGGCAAAAATATTTGTTTAAACAAGCATTTTGGGAGAAGGTTTAAAACACACATTGCACTTGCTAGAGCTTCTCAAGTTTGTGAGAGCTGCAGAAATTAACTAAAACCACTAAATAGATATCTGAAACCTCACTTGTGGCAAAACCCACCAATTGTAAGTGGAAATATGTACAGAGAAATTGTTGCAACCTGAAGCACTGTGAAGTTGCAGGGTTTCTGTTTAGAAAAGAATTTCAAGTTAATCACAGAAACCTTCATACAGTATGGGTTTAATATGTGCAATTCCAGTTTTAAAGATAATCTGTGAGTCAAACATTAGGTAGGGCTGCTGGTGCTGAAAAGTTTTGCAGAGAAAGGTCTGAAGGAATCTGATACTTCTGTGATAATGCAGCTTTAGATATTTGGGTATTATTTCCATTTCTGTTTTTTCTATGCTCCATTACCAGTAAAATATGCAAGTCTCATTCCAGCTTTACTGTTTCTGAAGTGCTACTTGAGAATTGTAGGAATCTTTTGGCAGGAAAAATGTATCTTTCACAGGAAATTCTATAACAATCAAGATAAGTTTTAATTTATTTTTTTTTTCCAAAGAAATGTGGATCAAGCACTGCTCTGCAAACTGATACTCTAGATGAAGCAATGAGCTTGAGCTGCCTGAAGGGAAGGGAAGAGTCTACAGCTCTTTACATCTGCTGTTATCTGCCTTTCCAAAAGGTATTTAAATTAATTTGTATTCTTGGAAATATCATTTTATGGGTCAATGCTGTATGCTGCTGTTGCCAGAAAGTTCCTCCTCCTTCAGGGGAAAGTGGCAGTCCTGATGTGGAGGTGTCCCTGAACAACATGAGCTGTTATCCCCTCTTCGGTCTGACAGCAGCTACCTGGAAGTTACCAACCTTTGGCACTCAGTTACTGCTGCAGTGGATTTGACCAGGCGGTCTTGAAAGACTCGGTGTTTAAACCTCTTAACTATCCATGCTTTGGGTTTTAATGTTATTCCCACAAGCACCTCTGATGTAAAGTATCTCTGATGTAAAGAAAAAATTGTGTTCCCTCTCGCCTATTATGGGAAATACCTTTCAAAGGAAGGGCAGCATTTACATCTTTACAAAAAATTAATTCAAGATCAGAAGCAATGACCTCCAATTCTATTTTTCTTTCAAGGTTTGGTATCCTGAACCATCTGATCTTACCTAATAATATGCTGCAGCACATCAACTGATCAGTCTTCTCCTCTTTGTTCCTAGGTAGCCTCCGCCAAGATGTTAAGCTGTATTTGCTTTGGGTAAGGTACGATGGTATGCCAGTATTGTTTTGCGGGGACAATTTTCTGATGTTTGATTGCCTTGGGTAAGACATTTTTGGTGAATCATTATACTGAAATGCAAAGAAGGTAACTTGAGAAAGATGCTTATGTTTCTGTAGCACTTTGCAGCAGATGTCTCCTATTTACTGCTTTATTTTATTGCTTAATGACTGGATCTCGAGTAATTGAACAATTTGACAGATATTTATTTGTGAAACGTGATTCATTTAGTCAGACATTGTGGAACAGTTTCATGCCAGTTCTAGAGATTTCGGTAGAACTTTCTAAAGATGCAAACATTCAAGTAAATTGCTCATGTCAATAGCACATCCACTTTTTACTGTTCTTTACTGCACAAAAATATTTGAGTTGACAAAAAAGCGCTGGTGAACAGACTACAGGGACTTCTGAACTTTAATCAACCACAAGCACTGGCAGGGTTCAGAAGTAATTTCCTAACTATGAATCACCTGCAGACAATGAATCACATACTGGAGAAGATTGCCAAATAAAACAAGCCATCATGTGTAGCTTGCATTGACTGGACTATGGAAAGGCCTTTGATTCACCTAGCTGAAAGAGAAGCTGTGATGAAAGCACTGAAATAAAGGCATAAAAGAATGTAGGAATCCCAAACCACATCTGCTAGCAGTGAATGGCGACATTTAAGTTCGACAAGGAAGATAAAAGAAAGCGAGACTAAGCAAAATAGCAGGCAGGAGACACTATCTTACTGGAAAAGACTTGCCTGGAGAAGAACTTCACAAAGCATTTCTGGGAAGAAGACCTTAGCTTAACTTCAACCATATGTGCAAGCTCAGATTTCGACTGCGATGGAGCAGTGGTCTTTTCTGAAATGGCCAATGATCTCTGGGTGATTTTTAGGGGAACTGAAACGTGGGGATAGCAGGGAAGAGAAATGGCAGGGGAAGGCTAAGGAGGGAAGGCGCTCTCTCAGCAGTCGGCCTGGTGCTCCCTGGGGTGAACAGAAAGCTTCTCCAGGAATGTCACAGGCCAAACTCCTTCTGCTGAAGAGGTGCTAGGTTTCCACCTCTAACAGAAAGGGGCCAAGACTTTGGGTGATAACAAAAAAAAAGGGGGGGGGGGAAATAATGAAATAGGAGAAGAAAGCAAAAACTTCCTGCAGACTGTAAAGACTCACACATAAGAGTAAGTCCCACCACAAGGAAAAGAAATAGAAAGGGGAATAAAATTTACTTGTTTAGTATTTTATTTCTTATGAGAGGTATTTGGCCATGCTTTCCCAGGGAGTGTTACAATAGCTGGTAAAGCAATGACAGCGGAAGCAAAAAAAAGCCCTGCAATTATCTAGACTTTGATGATTCCCCTCTATTTGTGCCAGTATTCAATAAACCCTCAAATTGCATGCTGTAGCAGGAGAGTGAATTTACTGCAGCCAAAATCATATGAGTGCAATGAATCAAAACAGCCTTTCTTCACTGCTTATGTCTGGCTCATGTATTATGCTCCACATATTAATGTATATTAAAAAAAAAAAAGGTAAATCAGAACTTCAGAATTGCTGTAGCAACTACCAGATAATGCAGGGACTTGCTGCCAGCACAAGGAGGTCATCACGGGTACCTCTGCCAAACAGGACCTGGTTTATCTCCCTGCTCCTCCAGCAGGGAATAATTGGGTAAAAAATCTGAATTTGCTCCCGGCTACCAAACACAAGTCCAGCAAGTAGCTGCGGTAGCCCAGCCCTTTCGTACTGGGCTGTAAGGACTCTTCTTACTGGGGACTTTACAGTCAGAAAGAGTTAATTCCAGTTGGCGACAGGCCCTTTTCTTCTAATTTGTTTTGAAGAAAGTCTGATCTGAGCTGTGGGGACCTTGAGCACTTCCCCGAGCAGCCACAAGAGAGCACCCGGCAATTAGGCTGGGAGGGCTTTGAGCCGCTCTGGGAAGGAAAATAAATCACTGACGACGTTGAGAGAAACCCTTCGCAGGATTCCCTCCTTGCCTTAAACTCTTTAAACAAAACTGGAGTCAGGAATGCAAGTCAGGGTGAACTAAACCCTCGCTACTTGTTTTGAGCCACAAGTTGCTGCGAGATTTGGCCATGGGTTCGTGAGTTGGGCCGGTAGCTGTGGAATACTGCCCCAGTGCAGGGAAAGGGGGAATTTCTGCCCTGGCTTATGATATTCTTGTTCAAAGCCAAAGGCTGCCTAATGACTGCTGGCAATGTCGACAGCTGTTTAGCAGCGGCTAGCTCTTTACCTAAGTTGTCCATTTTCCTGTGTGCTGAATAATACTCAGGCATTGGCTGATCAAAGAGCCTGCCCATGAAATGCAGCTGAAATAAGTTTTCCACACTTTATTTCTCACGTTAGATACGTTGATACAGACAAAAAACGTTGTGTGTACAAGCAGGCATGGGAAAGGGGTCTGTGGGGAGGCAGGGATGGCCTGTCCCATCACCCACCACCATCCACCCCAGGACACATTTCTGATGCTCCCATGAAGAACTGTATCACTCCCAGCAGACACTAAAGCCTCAGTTCAGGTTTTACCTTTATTTTCAAAGAGTTTATGCCAGATTTACTGTAAGGTTTAGGGTGAGCTGTAAAAAAAAAAAAGACATAAATATAATACATAATGGAAAAATAATTTACATAGAAGTTTATGTTCCTAGACAGTGCTTTCAAATGCCAGATAACATTAAAAGAAACCTCAGGTCACATATGAATCATGTAGTTCATGAGGCACAAGTTTGCTTGTGTGGTCACTGGGGTACATATTTTCACAGGCATGTAAGAGCTTCTCTCAGGCTGCAGCGCGGGCACAGGTCAGAGGCAGCGTGCCCCACTGAAAGCTGTGATTGCCAAGGCTCTGATACCATCCCACTGCTGCTGCCAGAGCTGCTGGTGACTTGCACACCCCTAGAACATGCCCCAGCTGTTCTGCAGCAAGGTTGGGGTTGGTGTCCACTCTGGCGGGCAGGGGCGCAAGTGATGTCTTGCATGGCACAGTAAATACCCTCAGCAAAAGTGTTTTGGCTCTTTGCTTTCAGCTGTGGCGTGTCTCTGAATCAGGGCTCCATCCCTTGGGAAAGAGACTTTTTGCCCCTAGGTCTGGGTTTGGGAAAGTTCTTTGTTGAGAGGAAGAAGAAAAAGGTGCCTAAGGCTGAAGGGTGTGTAAAGGGAATTCTGTGCTTTGCCTCACATCCTCAAAGGCACCTTGCTCTCAGTTAGGAGCCTCTGGCAACACCAGCCCCACTCCCTGGTACTGTCAAATTGGAGCTTTTCAACAGGGATAAAAAAATAAATGTTTTTAGAAAACAACAAAGTAATTAAACACCAATACAGCCTTGTGTGCTTTTCATGTTTGGCTGCCCCTTGCAGAGACACTCTGGCTCCAGCCATTCAAGCTGTTTCCTATTTCTTGACTTGAAAACCAAGCAATAACAACCACAAGCTCTGCTCTGCACTGGCCTGCACTGAACCCAGTGCAGGAGGCAGACACCCAGCCTGGACACAGGTGCATGGACTCCCACACCTTTCAGCCAGGGGTAAATTAAAGTCATCTTCTTATTCCCAGGGTTAATCATGGTCACTGTGGTTGCTGCCATCCCTTTGGTGAGCAGTAAATGTTATACCCAAATTGCATGAGTATATACGCAATTATATGCAATACTTATATATAATTAATATGTATATACAATACTGTTATATGAATATTGTAAGTATATAAAATCAGGGAGAAGTGAACAGCAGCAAAATGTACAAAGCCGTATTTGAAACCATGTCAAGTCCAGGAGTATTTCCAGTGCTGCCTTTGGGAGGTGCAGCCCCTAATTTAGCTGATGCTTCATTCAGGTTGCCATGTGGAGTAATACTACTAATTAAGTCTGTACTTAAATACTAGAGAAAGGGTGAGAAAATAAGATCTTGCTTAATACTTAATAGATGCTTAATAATAGATACTTAATATTTAATATTTAATATAAAAGTTTATGTAAACAATTCAGCTGGTGGAGATCAAATGCTTGGTTCAATACCAGGTGCCAAAAAGTGTACCAGAAAGTGCTTTGAAGGACTCCCATAGAATTTTATGGGGAAAGGAAAAGTAAAGTACATAATGGGTCTATTTCTCTAAATAAATTCAAGCTTATTGATAGACAATAACAAACACCTTGTGGTGGTGCCACTGGAAAGCAGTACCAAGTGGCCAGCACCCAAGTCAGATTTTCCAATGTTTTCTCGCTCCATTCATTTGATCATCCTAAAATGTTTTCAGAAGTTAGAATTCTTCCTTCTGATGTATCTTGCACCAGTAAATGCTGTTTATATTGACCACAAACAAATCTTAACTGAATCTATACAACTGATGTCTAAGTTCAGAGAACAAAAATAATCATTCGGAAAAGTGTTTAAGATGAAATCAAGCTAGGATTGCAAAAGGTTGGTGGAAAATATATTTTGACAGTGTGGGCTTACAGTCAGGCTGCTAAAGACACTTTCTGGATCTGTTTTAAGAATTGATTATTAACCACTTCAATAATAAACAGAGAGATTAAGAGCATGCAATAACAGAAAATCCAGTGGATATTTCACTTGATATCCTCAAGCACGACACATTTATCTAATTCAAAAATTTCTGTTGTTGATTCTGTAATGTGATTCAATGTTTACTTCAGTTAATGATTTTTAAGGATCTTTCATTGGCCTTTTAATGCTACAAATGCAGTGAAGATCTGCGTGAAATATAAGGGTTAGGTTTCCTTTTAAAATATAAACAATATAAAAGAATTTAAATTATTATTTAATCTTCACCAATGAGTTTCTGGATTGCCATGCACACCAAAAGTGTTGTACAATAACACGGTAATGCAACATAACTTTGGGCCTGACTCTGCAAAGCAAGTGAAGGATTTTGCTCCCATATGTGGCTTCATTTGTGTGTTTTGGTGATAGCAAGACCAGCCCTAAAGGTGAGAGCTGCTCTTGGAGGGTGCTGAGCAATTATTTTCAGGGCTCTTCTGTAGTAGACACCAACTGCTAAACGGTTGATAGCTCAGACTCTAAAGTGTGGCTTTAGCAGTAAATATGCCTATTTCAAAGTTCCTTCTGAGGGAGATGTCATGGCATATTTAATGGTTGCTTTAATTGTGTTTTAATGCTTTCTTAAAGTCATGTTAAGCTGGGGACTCTGGCTGCTGGGGAGAGATTAAACAGGAAAGTGTCATTTGGAGAACTCACCTAACCCTGCAGAGACCAGAGGCTTAACAAGAAACAGTTGGTCTTTAAAAAGGTTCTCATTTCTGCTCTGAGCTGAAAATTACTTGTCACGGCTGAATTTTGAAGCAAGTGAATAAAATGCGAGGGTTAGCTCTTTCTTCAGTCTTATGAAAATAAGTTACGGTGGGTCCTTGCAGTTTGCAGATATTTAATGTTTCCAGGATTGTTTTAAGATACAATTGTTAGGCTTGTTTAAAAAAGAAAAAAGGATCTTTCAAGAGCTCATTTCCCAGAACATCACCAGTCAACAGCCCTAGCGGGCTCACACCACACAACAATTGTTGACTAATACTATGTGCTTTGCACAGAAAAAAAAAAAACACAAGAAACAAACTGTTATATGTTTTTTGTTGAGATATATTTAGAGAGCTTTCTTATTGTTAAGAGCTTTAGGAACAATAATCAGTGGTATGTCATTCTGGTATTGTTAACAAAGTCCTTTCTATTGAATTTTCAAGATGTTGTAAAGTGAGATTATGTGAGTAGCACCTCTGGACACTTTTTCCCATCATTGTGTTGGTATCAATCGCTGACTTCCACTGTTTCTCCTGGTATTAAATGAAAATGTTGTTTCCCACTACGCTGATTGGAGGCTGTATAATGCATGACATAACTGATAACCCTTCTGAGATTACGCATTGTAGGATTCAAAGTGCACGAGAAATTTACAGAACAAAGTAGGTGGCCACTTGGACTGGGAGACGAAGTTTAAAAGAAAATGTACTGGGATAATTGTTTCAGCTGAAACGAACAAACATTATAAATGGATAATTTATGAGGCTGGTTCCTCAGGTTTTGGAAAAAAATGTCTTTTTTGTGGTTTTTGTTTGTTTGTTTGGGTTTATTTTTGTTTGTTTGTTTTAGTTTTTTGTTTTTGTTTTTGTTTTTTTCTGTGGGGAGAGAAGCTAGAATGCATTTTCCAAGGGCAAATCGTTTCCCTTCGACACCCCAGCCTCATTCACCCCCAGCAGAGCTGTGTTAGAGCAGAAGCCCACACCCTGCTGAGACTCCTGATATTTTCCAAAGAGAAAATATTAAAAATTCAGTGGCAGAGCAGAGGAGGAGGAAGTTATGCTTTGGAACTGGCGGTGAGCTGAGGAATCCAGATTTTTCAACTCTATAATAAAAAAAAAAAAAGCAAAACTAATGAGAGCCTTATAGCTAGCTTCTGTATTACACACACCACCAGTATCTGGGCAACGTAAAGAGTGACATAGGGAGCTCCCTTATAGAAGTTTTTGGCCAGTGTCACTTCCATGACACCATGTCAGGTTGTTTTGGTTTTGCACTCATGCTTCAGAGGGTTTCTTTTTCTCAGGGGTGACTGAGCTGGTCCAACACTGCTGTGCCATCCTGCTGGTTACCCATGCATGCTGCTGCTCCCCCAGAACCATGCCACATTTAGGCTGGTTCAAGATTTTTATTTTTATTTTTTAAGGTATTTACCCCTACCTATTTTTTTTTAGTTCTTAATACAATGACTTCTCTTTCAACTTTGCTCCTTCCTAAACTAACAGAGGGTGGCAAGTGCAGAGCTTGGCTTATGACAAGCACAAGGGGAAAGTAGAGGTCACTGCGGCTTCCCACTCTCTATCCTTCCATGCTAGCTGCAAAGAAAATCGTTGATAAAATCCAGTTATAGTTATGATCCTGCCCTTCAGCATCTCTCAGCTTGGTCTGTAAACTCAGATGGGACAAGGACAAATTCAGACCTGATTCTAGCATTCCTCAGCTGATGGGATGTTATGTCCAAAAAGTAGTTCCTGATCTTCCATTCAAAGTTTTTATGGACAAGTATAAGGCTGGAGTGAGTTGCTCCATGCAGTGGTTAAGGTTTAATAGCTCTTAAGTAATAAAACCAGCAGAACTGCTTCCAAAAAGAGTACCAGGGAATCAAGTCTAAATGTAATAAAGGTCTTTACTTCATTACAGTGGATTGCAAAGGGTTTTGCGACTTATGGTTACACAGAGCAGAGGGTTCTGTGTATCTTTCTGAACTAAACTTTTATGACAAGAGTTGTGATTGAAGCTGACTGGACTTCACATCTCTGGGAGTACCCTCCTAAGAAAGGGTAGGCATGTGTCAGTGTGCAGGGACTTTACACTGGTACAAGGGTGGCAAAGATTATCCTCCTTTACAACATGAACCAGGAGAGGCAGGGTGATATAAAACATCCCTGGCCATGCTCAGACTGCAGATGAATTTGGTCATTTCTGGGATTTTCACACAAATCGCACTAAAATTCAGGAGAGGTTCAACACTTAAATTCATTTCCACATCTCAGCTCATGCCTTCATTCTTTTCCTCTGTTCTAGTGTATTAGCACTTCAGATGTAAGAGGAGTGCTTATTTTGGAAGTGGAGAAAGACCTCCAGACAAGACAAGAGAGCACCATTGAAGGATGCTGGGCTTGTGTTACGTGGGAGAAGGATGTAGTTCACTACCTTTGTCTCCCTTGGTGGCAGCTTTAATGCAGGAGGCCATGCTGTGAGCTGCTGGGTGAGCACCCTGAGCTGTCTTATCCACCACTACCAGAAACTCTCATTCCACTTAATAACTTTTTCCTGGTGATTTTCTAGCAGGAGTTTCTCTGTCGGCTGTCCTCAGGAAGAAAGACCAGCCAGCACGAGGGCACGTGCTGGCCTGGACAAAGGGGCTGCTTTGCTAAATGACCATGTTGCACCGCTGCATACCTCAGTCTAATTAGTGTGAGGCTGCCTGGACCTTAATTGGGCCTGACATATGCCTGTTGAAAGAGATTCTCCAGGAATTAAAGCACTACTTCTCTAGTTTGAGTTGGCTGGTGATG
Organism: Pezoporus occidentalis; assembly: GCF_034315485.1. Classification (NCBI taxonomy): domain Eukaryota; kingdom Metazoa; phylum Chordata; class Aves; order Psittaciformes; family Psittacidae; genus Pezoporus; species Pezoporus occidentalis. Next base: position 8,435,391 of record NW_026916158.1, read on the forward strand.
CAAAACATAACATGATTTTTGAGAATATTCCTGCACTTACCATGAAACAAATATGCCACAGGTATCAAGCAGGCTTTGTTTTGGGGCTATAATCGTATTATAAATTGAATGCTTCCACATGTGTGCGCTGGCACATCTACCCTTGGCTATCTCACATTTATCTGCCCCAAGGTACAGACGCTGAGGTCTTGACATGGCATAATATAGATCTAAATATATTTTCCAGATTGCTTTAACACATACTAATGAAAATGGGGCGTAAGGGCCTGAAAGAAGCAGCTGTTTAAAATTTTCCTCAATCCTAGAAAATCAACTTCTTAATTACTGATAATTTAAGCATCAAAATGACCACTAACCCTCTTCTCCCACTAGACCCTCCCAAGCTGGGAGGCCTGCATTAAGACTTTCAAGCAAAACGTTTTCTTAGAAGTACAGTATTTCATCAAAATTTTTTAGACTTTCTGGAATGAATTAGTATTAAAATAAAGCAGGAAAAAGGAGGGTGCCTTTTGGAGGTGCCTTCTTTCAGACCCTCCTCTCAGACAGCCAGAGCGGATACTGCTAAAGCTCCTATCCAACACGTTACATGAGACTACTTTTGTATTTCCACAGCACCATCATCATAAAAGGTTCCCCAGACTTCCCTGAATGAATTTGTAGATATAAATAGCTTCAATTGCCATTAAAATACAGACGCTCCTAGATCAGAAAAAAGGAGTCTCTGCTTCTAGCAATCAGGAGCAAAGGGATCTGTGTTCAGGCTTGTCTATAGTCATAGCCAGGGGGACAACTAGTCCAAAGCAAAATTTGGGCAGTAGGTTTGGGAAAAAGGATTCAGTCTCACAAGATGTACCATGAGTTTCTGAATCACTGTGTGGCAGTGGGGCCTCTTTTCAGGGATTATTTAAATGTTTGTTAGTCTGATTAAAATCTAAATTCTGGGAAAACAGTGAATTTTGCTGAAAATTGTTTTTCTCTAGCAGCAGATGAATCTGAGCTAGGGAAAAAAATAAAGGAAAAGGATTACAGTAACTTTTTTTTTCTTTTTTATTTGATGTTCTCCCCTTCACCCTCTCCCCAGATTTCATTAAAGTGTCTCTCAGTTGTAAAGTTGAGCCTTTCCTAAAGCTGGCACCATTTTCTTCATAGAAACAAAAGATGAATTAGTCAGGATATTGGAAGCAGCAGAGTAGGTATATTTGCAAACCTACCCAGCCATTCAATGGGATGGGAAAGAGGATGGTTTTGGCCAGGCTGCAGAATACATTTTTCTTATAACTGGAGTCCTGGCATGGTATGTGGTCTTTGACATGGAGAAAAGGGCTTTGTTTGGTGCTGAACGCCTTTGTTTTGTTTAAATCATTACTGGAAGCATCTTTAAAACAAGCTAGCTTTTCCATGCCACTATATGACTGAGCAGCAAAACCACAAATGAGAGTTAATATAGCTGGAAAGCAGCAGAGTGTGGCAAAACGATCCAGGAGGTTGCAGCAATTCTCCTTATGTCTGAGCAAGAGGGACCTGACAGAAAGTTTTACAGTTCAAGACATGCATGGAGCAATGGGCCAAACTGAATCATTGAGTGAAAGCAACCTCACAAATGTTTTTATAATAACTTCCTCTCCCATACTCCGCAAATGTGGCTATTAATGCAGAAAAACAGCAGGGCTGACACGGGAACAGCGGCTCAGACCCACTGTGGTATTGAGGATCTGGGCCAGGGTGAAATATTGATTAATCATCTTGTCATGCTGGTGCTTTGTTAGATTCTGTAGATAGGAATTGAGGCAGTAATGTGCACCTCCTTCGTCTAGTAAGGCTGCTGTATCACATGGGAATAATTTGCTGACTTATGGAAAACAACTACAGTGGGGTGAACAGTAGGATGACACTGAAATAAGCTGAAGTGTATTTTCTTAAGTATTGGAATTTTTTTTTTCTAAAAAAGCCAGAAAAATCACTGTAGCAGAAAGCCAGAAACATTGTTCCTCACATATCAATCTGTTTGCATCTGGACAAGTGCATCTGTGTGGTCCATCAGGGTGGGTATAACACTAAGACAAAAAATGTCCAGTTTTCTTGGTTTCTTTAGGCTAATCAAATCTGGATTGCTTTTTAGCTATTCCTCTGGGTGAATAACTCTGCCAGTGGGAAAAGGTAATGAAAATCAAGGCCATGGTAAGGTACCTACCATGGAGTTAAAGGACCCCTTGTGATATGTTTTGCCTCCCTCTGCTCTTTGCACCCCATAGACAGTTCTGTCAGGCAGGATATGCTGACACAAAAATAGAAAGCTCAAGGCTCTCAAAAGGTCTGTCAGCCTGGAAGTTTGATGAGTTGGTGGCAGCCACTCCCTGATGGTCAACAGACCTGGTTATGAGCAGGTTATACTAACCCAAGGGCTCAGCTCAAGGAGTACTTTTCCTGACAGTTATACGATGGGAGTGTGCTACTGTAACTCAGAACATTAAACCCAGGGAAAAGTGTCCCACCCTTTCTCCACATCCCAAAACCCCTTTCATCTGGGGCAGGTGAGGGTAAAGCTGATAAGAGCCGTCATTGCATCAAATTAAAGGGGAAAATGATCTGGAAAGTTGTTTGCAGGCAAAACTTGACTTGATTAATCTATTTGTTCTCTTTATTTGGCAGAAACCTAAAACCAAGTTTCATGGTGACTTTAACTGCACTAAAAATAATAGCCTACTTATGCAATTATCTGCATGTAGCTGACCACTGGCTCAGGCCAGTGAAGTGAGTATAAGAATGTGCACACAGGTGCTTTCTTTTTACTTACTTTTTTTTTTTATTTACAGTGTGACTTAGGCTTCCTGCATGAAAACCATTGGCCCGTAGGTCTCAGCATTGTGCATGAGGCTCAAGAGCTGTAAGTGCAAACCAAAGCCCATGGCTGCCCTCACAGGGTTTGGATTCAGACCTGTCACTGCTCCTGTTGATACGTGATGGTTACATAGCTGGGCTGAAGACGAGAATGATACATATAGGTTATTCCGAAATATAATTTCAGGATCTGGTGAGCTATGAGAAGTCTTTACTTCAACCACCCTGACATCTGTTGGAAGGACGGTACGGCCCGGCACAAGCAATCCAGGAGGTTCCTCAGTTGTGTAGAAGACAACTTCCTTCTGCAAGTAATAGAGGAGCCGACAAGGAGAGGTGCCATGCTTGACCTCATGCTCATCAACAGGGAAGGGCTCGTTGGAAATGTGACTATCCAGGGCAGCCTTGGATGCAGCGATTACGAGATGCTCGAATTCGAGATCCTCAGGAGAGTGAGAAGAGCGTGCAGCAAGCTCACTGCCCTGGAATTCAAAAGAGCAGACTTTGGCCTCTTCAGGAACCTGCTTCGGAAGGTTCCATGGGATACAGCCCTAGAGGGCAGAGGGGCCCAACACTGTTGGTTGATATTCAAGGATCACCTGCTGCAAGCTCAGGAGTGTTGCATCCCAACCAGAAGGAAGTGCAGCAGGAGGGCCAGGAGACCTCCTTGGATGGATAAGGAGCCCCTGAGGAAAATTCAGTTGAAAAAAAGAGGCTTATAATAAGTGGAAGCAAAGACAGGTGGCATGGGAAGAATACAGGGATGTTGTCTGGGAAGCTAGGGACCAGGTTAGGAAAGCTAAGGCTCAGTTAGAATTAAACCTAGCTAGAGGTATTAAAGATAACAGGAAGGGATTCTACAGGTACATAGCAAGTAAAAAACAGACTAGGGAGAATTTAGGCCCCCTCAGGAAGCTCGCGGGAGAGCCGGCTACACGGGATTTGGAGAAGGCTGAGGTTCTGAATGACTTCTTTGCCTCAGTCTTCACTGGCAAAGGCTCTGACCAAACCACCCAAGTCTTGGAAGGCAGATACAGGAACTGTGAGAATGAAGACCTTGCGCCCACTGTAGGAGAGGATCTGGTTCAAGACCATCTTAAAAATCTGAACGTGCACAAGTCCATGGGACCTGATGAAATCCATCTGCAGGTCCTGAAGGAGCTGGTGAATGAAGTTGCGAAGCCGCTGGCCATCATATTTGAGAAATCATGGCTGTCAGGTGAAGTTCCCAATGACTGGAAAAAGGGAAATATAACCCCCATTTTCAAGAAGGGGAAAATGGATGACCCGGGGAATTACAGACCAGTCAGTCTCACCTCTGTGCCTGGCAAAATCTTGGAGCAGATTCTCCTGGATGGCATGTTAAGGCACATGAAAATCAACAAGGTGCTTGGTGACAGCCAGCATGGCTTCACTAAGGGGAAATCCTACCTGACCAGTTTGGTGGCCTTCTATGATGGGGCTACAGAACTGATGGACAGGGGTAGAGCAGATGATGTCATCTACCTGGACTTGTGTAAAGCATTTGACACTGTCCCACATGACATCCTTGTCTCTAAATTGGAGCGACATCAATTTGATGGATGGACCACTCGGTGGATAAAGAACTGGCTGGATGGCTGCATGCAAAGAGTTGCGGTCAATGGCTCAGTGTCTGGCTGGAGACCAGTAACGAGTGGTGTCCCTCAGGGATCGGAGTTGGGACCAGTCTTGTTTAACATCTTCATCGCTGACATGGACAGTGGGATTGAGTGCATCCTCAGCAAGTTTGCCGATGACACCAAGCTGTGTGGTTCGGTTGATACGCTGGAGGGAATGAATGCCATCCAGAGGGACCTTGAGACACTTGTGAGGTGGGCTGATGCCAACCTCATGAAGTTTAACCATGCCAAGTGCAAGATCCTACACCTGGGTCAGAGCAATCCCGGGCACAGCTACAGGTTGGGCAGAGAAGAGATTCAGAGCAGCCCTGAGGAGAAGGACTTGGGGGTGTTGGTTGATGAGAAAATGAACATGAGGCAGCTGCAGTGTGCGCTTGCAGCCCAGAAAGCCAACGGTATCCTGGGCTGCATCAAAAGAAGCGTGACCAGCAGGTCAAAGGAAGTGATCCTGCCCCTCTACTCTGCTCTCGTTGAGACCTCACTTGGAGTATTGTGTGCAGTTCTGGTGTCCTCAACATAAAAAGGACATGGAACTGTTAGAACAAGTCCAGAGAAGGGCCACGAGGATGATCAGGGCACTGGAGCACCTCCCCTATGAAGACAGGATGAGGAAGTTGGGGCTGTTCAGCCTGGAGAACAGAAGGCTGCGTGGAGACCTCATAGCAGCCTTCCAGTATCTGAAGGGGGCCTATAGGGATGCTGGAGAGGGACTCTTCATTAGGGACTGTAGTGACAGGACAAGGGGTAATGGGTTAAAATTTAAACAGGGGAAGTTTAGATTGGATATAAGAAGGAAATTCTTTCCTGTTAGGGTGGTGAGGCACTGGAGGGAGGTTGTGAATGTTCCATCCCTGGCAGTGTTCAAGACAAGGTTGGATGAGGCCTTGGGTGATATGGTTTAGTGTGAGGTGTCCCTGCCCACGGCAGGGGAGTTGGAACTAGATGATCTTAAGGTCCTTTCCAACCCTAACCATTCTATGATTCTATGATTCTATGATTCTTTATGTAATGAAACAGACTGAGAGAGGAGCACCCCTTGCCTTTGGCTTGGAGACAAGGCTTCCATCTTTGGAGGTACTTTTGCCTTTCAGTAGAGCCAGATTTAACCAGACCTCCTGCAAATCATATTCCCTAAATGTGTCTTTCCCATAGGGACAGTGCTGGATTTAATATGCAGTTTGTTACTAACTGCCCTGGGTTACTGATAGCCAGCACTGGCACTGTGCTCCTTCATTGCTGCTCACACCAGCTCCCTAGCGTCTGGAAATAGCAAGCCTTGATTCCACTGCAAAAAAAAAAAAAAAAAAGAAAGACTTCACAGGGTGTCATATTCACTCTTTTGAGTCACTTAAACTTGAAGGACAATCCCATGCAGTAGCTGCAAAGACCAAGTCTGGCCCACAGCAGCAGGCAGGGACTTCCCCAGGGTCTCCTTTAGAGCAGTCTCAGCTCTTCCATCCCTGCTGATAGGAAGTGCAGTAAAATGTTCATCACCTGGGCCAGTGCTGGCTCCTCCTGGATATCCCACCTCCCACCACTCTGCAGGCCCAGAAGAACCTGGGCTTTGGACCCAATTTCAAATAGAAGACTCAAACTAAATTTTCTGTTAGAAGAAGACTCTAGAGGATCATTTCATGCAGTTGGAGGCCCATTTAGCTTCTCAGCTATGGACTTTCATTATTCTGGTGAGTCAAAGTTTTGCTGTTAGCAAGATGCTTCCCAACGTCATCCTCATGAACAGCAGGTGGAGGTTTTTGCATCACCAGCCCAAGCTCAAGGCTCTACAACAGTGTTTGAAGGTGCACCAATCCTTCCTGTAAAATGAGTTATATATTTCTCTTTTCCAAGGTAGTTTTAAAACTTAAAAGACTGATCTAAAAACCCCCAATGGTGTGAATGAGCCCAAGATGCTTTGCAATGCCCCATCCTCTGGTTAACCTTATCCTTATGACCCAACAGACACAGCCTTTGTTTCCCAGACTGCAGACAAATTACGTCAATTTTCCCTGACCCAGACAAAAACAAGACAAAAAGAAAAAGATCCCTTCAGTTTTGTATTCCTTTATTTTTTCTTAAGTTGATCCTCTCATAGTAATGTACTGAAATGCGTAACAGTTACATTGTACAAAGCATTTAAAGAAAGTACCTCAACTTGCCGATTATTTCAAAATGAGATTATAAACAAAAGGAAAAATAAATCTGGTCCCTCACTAAAGGCCAAAAAAAAACCCCAAAAATAACTGAATACCTTCCATTATTTATTTTTTTTTTTTTAAACATAAATTTGGAACACTTCATCTTACAAATAGGATTAACATGAACATAATAACATCACACAAGTTCGCAGACAACCAGCTTAAAATATTGGGTACAGTTTTTTAATCAGAAGAATCATGCTTTCATGAAGAAATCATAACTGTTTATACAATCGAATCAATTTACTGTATTACAAAAAAAAACCCAAAAACAAACCAACAAACCAACCCTAAGTTGCATCTATCAGTTATTTAGTTCATTAAAAGGCAAAAATAAAATAAAAGAGGAATGTAAGAAAATTTCAAACACTGTTTTGCACTCCCATATACACAGATCAGTTCACCTCACTCATTTTGAAGTACATGGGTGCCTTACATCGTAACGCAGTGGGGGACTGGAGCAGTGCTGTTTGTTACAGGAACAGTGCTATTTTAAATCAACAAACAATCGTTTGCCAGCAAATAAATACATGGTACACACAACACAAAGAAGAAATTAGAGGGTAGGGGAGAAAGGAAACAATACAACAAAATAGTGACATGATTGTCGAAAATTAAAATCTCCTTACAATGATTTGAACTAGTGGTGCTCTCGATGAACGCAGTGCTTTCACAGAATTATCTGGATGATTTAGCTTCTTGGAGTAGTGAACATTCATAGTTTACAATATACACAAGCCTCTTATGTATTGTTTCTCAGAGTTCATTTTTTTTTTTCTTGTTTTTCCTTTTTTTTAACAATGCAGTTGAGAAGGCAAAAGAATCACGGAGAGAACAAAATATTCCCTGTTAATTCTTTCTACATTTACGATGGATAGTGTGCATTTGATAGAACTATTTTCTTTCTTTGAAGGGCTAAAATGCATAAAGCTTTAATGAAGAGATTTGTACATGAAAGCAACTGTTCCCAATCCTGTGTCAAACTATCTTATACAAAAAGAAAATCAATTCAGTTCCTACATTAAAGGAGTGCCCATGTGTGTATCAATGCAGTCTTAACCCTTTTGCCCCTGCCCCTCAAAGCCGGGTGAACTGGAAGACACTTTTTCCCGGTGCCAGTTTACATAATCCACAGAAACTTTTATATTTGTTAAGTCGCATTGATCCTCCAGAAGTCAGCAGCTGCCTTTGCTGTGCAAAACAAAATATTGAGAATAAATAGTTTCTTTCTTTTTAAAATTATTCCGTTTAAGGTCACCGGACTTTAAATGAGTGACCCTGCAGATTTATAAGGCATTCTGCTCAGCAGTCTTTTAAACAGTCATATATGAAAGAGCCATGCTACTGGTTTGGACTTGGTCCCATTCTCGGTAAGACTTCACAATGTCATACGTGACTGATGGACTGAATGGCGCCGGATTCTGCAGCAGCTCTTGCCATAGTGTGCCACATATTGGGAGAATTGTGGGATGCAGAATGAAGGGAGTCCTTGTCGGAGAGAGAGAGCATCATCGCATACGCCTGGATGGGAAAAGAAGAAGGACAAATAGGTTATGGTTCCCCAGCATGGATCTGAGCTTGGACCCATGCCATCCTACACAGTTCAGGCATCATTTAGGCCACAACTGCTATTCTCAACTTATTTTTTTTTAAAAATCAAAACGTGTTAGGTAAAACCACTGTCAACCTTTTCACTGACACTTTTGACTCACTAATAGTAATAATAATTTCTGCTTTCATCTGGCTTCTCAAGGCTCTGAGAAACCTTTGATAGTAGACAAGGTCTCAGAGTCTCCTTTGCCTTCAGATTCTTGGCACAGAAGCCTCTTTTCAAGAGCCTGAGGAATCACATTATCCCTTGCCTGGTCCTGTATTTCACCAAATACTACAGTCTCCAGCGCTGACCTTTTCTACAAGAATATTCTGCAGTTTTTAAGATGGATTTTTTTTTTTTTAAACAAAAAGGGGCTAAAAAGACCCATTTTAATGAATGTGTCAAAAAAAAAATAATCAAGAACTAGCACTAGGATATGAGCCTGCCTATTGCTGTATGAAAAACATGCTGAAGACCAAGAGGCAGTAACATCCAACAGACTATAATAACAAGTACAAAAAAGCCAAGCCAGCCAGATCATGTCAAATCCCTGCAAGGCAGCAGCTACACGTCACAGCATTAGTGTAACCACACCAGCTGTCTGAAAGCAGAGTGAGAGTATTTCTTATGGTATTTCTGCGGATGACAGGTAGGACCAAAAATAGCCAAAAAGAAAGAAATCCTTCCATTATCAGGGACCAAAGCACCCTCCAGGTCTCCCAGATGCAATGGGAGCACAGGAAGGGGTCGGGGCAGGCTAAGGATTGTGGGTGCAGAGCACAGCCCTGTCTGACGAAGCTGAAACAACCTTGACTGCCACACACTAACAGTTTAATCCTTCAGGTATTTGGTGACAGTAACATTTTAACTGAGTTAAGCTTTTACCTGGGACTTGGATTTTCTGTACAAGGGTTGTTTTAGGTCCTCTGGCAGCTGGGGAGTATTGAAAGCTGCCAATTCAGCGTCACTATATTGATTTTCTTCCATTTTCCTCATTTTGAGGCTATCTGTGAAGTGCCTTATGTGGTCCAAAGCCGAAAGTCCAGTCTTATTATACTCCTCCTCTTTATACCTACAAAAACACCATGGAGGTTTTAACATCAATTAAATGATCCTCTCTGCATTCCCTCATCCTCTCAGATTTATGTATTTGGGGAATTTCCCCCTTTTTTTATATTCATAAGCCACCTTGCCCTGCAGAACTCTGATCTTGAAATAAAAGAAATTTCCCTTTATTTTATAAAGAGGAGAGGGTGGGCAGTGGGAGCAGGGGAGGGAGAGGCTGTCTCTCTTCTGGTGTCTCCACAGCATTTCACATAACCATTATGGGAGGTCCAGGTCGGTTTATGGAGCAGATAACGTCTCTCCCATGAACATTTCCTGTCTCACTCAGAACATGACAATAGCTCCCTGAGCAGTTATTTTTTCTCTGAAGGGCTACATGTTGCATGAAGAGACTGAAAACAGAGCTGGTATTGACCCAAACACAGACACATGTTGCTATCGTAACTGGGAAGCTGGCTACTTCGGACAGGTTCCCACGGCACACAGTTTGGCGCTGGCACTCTTGTATGGTTTATTGTTTTTATTCCACATATTGGGCATGCCAATACTCGGAAGAAACCAACCTGCCAGGGGAAGCTTTGCAGTTCATGTCCAAAGTACTTGTTTCCTCGTAATCCTCCTCTGGAGTCCCCTCATGTATGTCACTCATAACAGGCTCTTTGACTGCTTTCCCTGCAATTTCACTCTCTTCGTCTTCTTCGTCCATCATTACTTCATCTTCTGCTTCTTCATCATCCAGCAAATCCGAGTTCTGGCTGGCTACCATGGCTTTTTCATCCTTAAGGTGGCTGCCATTCATTCTGAAAATACCAAAAGAAACCCCAGTAATAATCACAAATCAGTTACAAAAGCTCCTCACCAGCAGATTGTCAGAGACAGATGTCAAAATGATCTGTCCCAGTAGAATAAAGGGATTTCTGGATTTTGTATCTTGTTTAGCTTCAGATGTTTAGGCAGAAAATTGGCAACATTTCTACTGAAAAATCAGTGGGACATTACAGTACCATGAGCATGGTATTTTCCAGTTATCCTGCTAAAACTACTGTTCATGTGGAGGTATGTTCAGATATCCATTCCAAATTTTCTCATGCATTATTTCATCTCATGTTTCCAATCATATATGTAGCCTGTGCAAAACAACTCACTGCCTTTTAGCAGAAGTTGTAGGGGCCAAGAAACTCTGAAAATCAGATCTGGCATTTTCAAAAATGACATCCAATACTGCATTCAGAGTTTTAAAGTCAGAATTACACGCATAATTAATTTTGCACACTACCACCCATTTGGAAGCCATACTACTTCACTGAACATATGGATTACAAACATGGGAACCTAAGTGACTTCAGCTAAAGACCTGAAGAGGAGCCCACAATATTGCCTCCACACTGAACTACATTATTGACTGATTTGAAGGGTAAGAAGTAATGAAAAGAAAGGTCGCATAACATTTCAAGTGTATTTCTTCCTATTAAATGAGTAATTATAGCAATACACACATGGAAAACCATTTGGCCTACTTGCTGTTATTACGTTGTCTTTTGCTTTCAGACAATGACTTCTCTTAACTACTTCCTACGGGATTTTATCAAGGACATAATACCCATGCTGAAGTAGGGGCTCGTTTGCTGAAGGCCTCAAACTTGTAGGATTCTAAGCATTCGGAGCTGCATCATGTCCACTGTATTAAATGAGAGCCAAAGAAGCTCAGCACCACTGCTGCGTCAACAAATGCACGGCCAGAAGTACCAGCGGTGTAGAAGGGCAGCACTCAGTGGAGCCACACAAATTCACGCTACCAGTGTGTCTGCTCGTTATGTAGCACACAGGCCTTGATTCATCTATTGTTCTCATTGTGCAAAAGGTCCTTACTCTTCCAGGAATACAGTTATAAAAATGGAAACTGTATTGTCCACCCAGAGTTTGCTTTAGACTCCATGTGCTTCAAACTGTGTGGGACAATATGGAATATAACCAAAAGTCTGGCAAGACAAGGATGAGCCCTAGAAGTGTATTTAGAATTTAACATTTGACTTGCTGTTGTAACAGATATACCTTCCTCTGGAGCATACACAAGTGACAGTTGGTTTCCTATACAACAATAGTATCGTTTTGCTAAAAATAATGGAGTTTCATCTATTTTCCAAGCAAATTCCAGCAGTCATTAAAAATAATAATAATTTAAAAAAAGCGAGGGAATGGTCTGTTTATATCACAGTATCAAAAAATCTGAGGCTCTGCAGAGTTGGGGCAGCTGAAGCAGCCACCCCCTCTAAGATAATCAGAGCAATATCTCTTTATCATCTTCTATTTAAATAGGCAGAAATAAGAAATTGTTGAGCACGGTCTGGGCTGCCAACTTGCTTGTTATGCTCAATTGAGGCTGCTAGAAATGAAAGGGAGATGGACTACAACCAAAGTAACAAAAGCCATGTGATTAAGAAAACAGATTCTCTAATTATGTTTTCAAATGCAGCAATTTGCCAGGGATAAAATATCTGTCAAGAGCAGTCTGAAGTGCCAAATTTAGAAAGGAAACACTGCACAACCCAGCAACCTTTCCACTTTTCTGACTTCCTGTCAGAGGACATGTTGAGACCAGATGTGCAACGAAAAAAATCCCAAACCCTCATTGCCAATCAAGATGGAATGAAATTTGAATATGCATGTAATCACTTAATCCAATACTTTTGTGGAAATTATGTTATATCCACCATTTTTACCCCTTCACAAGGCATCTGGAAATTGAGAAGACAGTGAAGTTTGTCACCAACAGCAAGAATTTTTTGATGCTGATAACGTAATGCCAACGCAAAGGTATAAATAATGCATAATGCAATGCCAATCTCAAGAAATATGTATAGCTGACATGCATATCCCTGCTACAGCCTTTTCTGCTTGGTTGTACTTTTATTAGCTGATAATATTTAAAAGTGGTCTCTCTTCTGTTAGTTCAGAAGAACTGAAACACCCATATACCTAATAAATCTTAGTAGGAAAAAGTCTTTCACATCCTGGCGTACAGGTGGACTACCAACATCTACCCACAGCCTCATGGGTGTTTTGCTGGTCAGCATCTTTCTTGGGATTGAGTTACTTACAGGAAAGGACTTTTAGTTACAATCTTTCATTTGATCCAAGAATTTAGCTTAGTCTACTTTATTAATTACACATCTAAATTGCATTAAATCTTAAGGCTCTCTACACTTAGCCATAGGATGCACAATTCCCTTGAATGTAAAATGAGGTCATTTTTCAACAGATTTAAGTCAATGATGGGAACTGGAAACTGAGAGTTTCTGATACAAGGAGGAATGTGTTCATAGATGGAACCTTCTTTCCAACATCTGCCACTGGCAATATGGTCATGCACGATGGGGAGGGAATCAACATGCTTCTTTTCGTAATACAGCAAGGGGAACACTGAAGCAACCAGATTACTGAAGTATCTCTGTCTCCAGACATTATCAAAAGTGAAAAATCAGTCAGCAAACCTGAAAAGTTGCACCTTTTGAATGCAGATCCAGTGCAACTTACCTCTCCTCTGAGTTTAGGGGGGACTGATTATTGTGGTTGCTGTTTCCAATAAAATTCCTAATTTCTGTGAAGTAAGAGTCTTCCTTGTCATCTAGGATTGCTCCTGTGCTTTCCAGTTCTGAGTGAGGTGAAGATGTTGCAGTACCTTAAAGCAAAATAGAGGACTTCTATTGCTGGTCTTTTACATTTTCTGTGTCTAAACATTTATGTCAAATTGAAATTGAAAGGATGGTTAAAATGGGCAAGAGCTAGAAAAAAGGTTGGTCATAGTGATCTATCAGCCTTTGGCCATAAAACTGGTAATTAGAAAGGAAGTGACGGGCAAAGGTGATTTACAGCCAAAAAGACTGCTTGCATGCTGGGTGCCATTTCCATGGTCCATAATCACTTTTGCCAAGTATCTATTTCAATATCTCCCTCTTGATCCCTTGTGACTCCAAGACTGTCAGTCAATAACTTCGTTAGACCAATGGCTGAACTGAGCAAACAAATTTCTTTTTATTAGCTACAGTTATGCAGATTTGTTTAAAATATGGAACAGCCACTGATGTAATCACCCAGGTTCATTAGCACTGACAGACCAGTGACAGATGTCTTTGAGCATCAGGGAAAGACAGCTATGCATTCACTTCATATATCTGGTTATTTCCAGAGGTGTAAAGTATATACTTAAAAGACTACAGACAGGATTTTCATTAAACCCTGCAGATATCTAAACCAGACCAATGATATCCACTACCTGCCACTGCTTTTGCTGCTGCTGTTCAGTGACCAATTTGCTTTGAGGCTTGGGAGACACCATTACCTCCATAATAGCTAGCGCTTTTCAGCTCCTGACAGTGGGAATATTTTAGAAAGTGCCAAGAAAATCTTTTAGAGTACCCTCTGAGACTCCAAATCGAGGACTCCTATTGAGAGCCAAGTGATTGCAGAGGTGGGATTAAATCAATTTTCCCAGTCTGTTCTCAAAATGCTACGGTTGGCTTAATTAAAACCAAAAGAAAAGACATCATCCAGTGGTATTAAGTTATACAAAAGTAGAGTTTATACTGGGATTTTCAAAGCACTTTAAATGTCAGCAGAGCTTAGGCACTTACATATTTTCCAAACACCCACTCATTGGAGCAGACGGCACAGAGGAACGTGTGCCTATTGACACTCAGTAGCATTGAAAGTGAACATGCAGTCCCTGTATATGAACACTGGCGGTTGGTAGGGCACGCTGGGGAGGGAAAAGGCATACATACCAGACATGTTCCCATTCTCGTGCTTTTTTAGATGTCTGTCAAGATTGGTTTGTTGACCAAAACACCTGTCACACAAGTGACATTTGAATGGCTTCTCTTTATTGTGGATGTTACGGACATGTCTTTGCAGGTTAGAAGATATGCTAAAGGATCTGTCACAGTATTTGCATCTAAAAAAAAACCCAACAAAACAAAACAAGTGGGTAGAAAAGGATTTGTTAGTGTCTGGAAATGTAAAGTTTGACATAAGAGACATGAAGCACCTTCTGGACTCAGCCTCAGTACCCAACTGCAGTTCCTTCGTCCTTACTAAGGCAAAACCCTCCCTGAAATCCAGACAAGTTTTGGCTGAATAACTGGAGAGCTGTGCTCTTGGAATGGAACTATCACTCCTATGGTGGGGTTTTTAGCTTTAATTCACATTAGGTTTTACATTTTAAGTACTGCCTTTAGGAATAAGCATAATATTTCAGAGTTAATGGCATCAAATTAGCTAGGGTAATTGATTCCCATGTTTTTGAAACTGTTGCATGCAAAGCGGGGAAGTTTGAAAACAGTAGAGCAATAACTATTGTTTCATGTTCTGCCAATACAATACAATTACACACTTTTGGAAAAAACATGAAACAGATCTCTACTAATGCTCAAATAAGGTAAAAAGGGCTATTTTTTTCCCTATTCTAAATTATACTGTGTGATTAAATCTTTTCTTGAGGAATTAGCTTGCCTGATTGCTAATCCCAGAGGAAATTTGGTTATCTTGCAAAAAACAGCAATAAACAATCCCAACCTTTAATATTGTGCCAATGTGAGTAGTTTAGTCTATCACTCTGGTACCAGAGGCATCAATTTTCATACTCTGTAGCGATTTGGAGTCCCTAAAGCCTTTACTGTATTGCTCTTTAAGTCATTACTAAGTCATACTATAACTATTCCAAATTCTCTGACTGGCAACCAGCCAACAGTCTTCATCACTTTAGTTTTGCAATCTTCTACTTCTCCCATGCTTCTCTTACGCTTGTCAGTGATGTCAGGGGTTTTTTAGTGCTGAAATCGTCCATTAGGCTAGTAATTGCTTGTGGCTTTTATGCAGTGGACAGGTATAACATGCATCAAGACCTTCCTTCAGTAAAATTCGATGTGAATCTCATTTCCCAAAGAGACTAGAGGCAAAAGACATTGTTTCCTCACAAACAATGAGCTTACTCTGCTCTTTGCAGCTCATAAAATGCAGAAATTGGTGCATCTGTTTTACTGGAACATGAACTGGCTTCTTTCCAGTTGATTTAAATTAGCCTTTCATTTTCAATAAGGTGACGCTTCTCTTCACACATTTCTGCCTGTGACTGTCCTAAACACACAATATCACATACATACTTCTATCAACAAGAAAGTAGAATTACGTGGGTTTCAGTTAGGCAGACCTCAGCAAGTATCCAGATGAGGCAGGAAACAAATAAATATAGTAACGCCTTTACAACTGGGACCTTCCAGAAATCAGCTGATTGACAAAACACCCAACTTTAGGCTGTAAATAATACCACAAAGCTCCTACAAAGAAATTTTTTTTTTTTTGCAAGGGAAAATATGACCATAAGCCCTACTGAAAATCACTTCAATCATTCTGGTTCCAAAGTGCCAGCTATCCCATGAGGCAAAGGCAGGATTTGCAGATAGCGCCTGAGCAGCTGCCTAAGCCAAAAGAATTTCAATAAGTAGGACCAAGACCCTTCCCCAGCTCCACAGCTCCAATAGTGAGTATCAGCACTGAATGAAAAAAGCCCTGTTTAAGACCCAAACACAATGGTGGGTCATCAATGCTAAGGAGCAAGCACCAAAGCTGGCTGAGCAAGGCTATCGAACACTCATTCCCTTGCTTTATTCACTTCACCAAGCCACAGATGGGATAAGGGGTTGCAGTACCTATAGGGCTGCTCTCCAGTGTGCGTCCTGAGGTGGCGTGTTAGGTTTGCAGATCTTGGGAAAATCTTGCCACAGTATCTGTGATAAGAAAATGTTTGATAAGATAATGCAACCTTCATCCCAATTTGAGCTGCACTGGATGCACAACCCAAATTGAATCACTAAAATATGGTACTGCTGGCATTGCTTTGGTGTAACAACATTATAATAAAAGCATTCAGCAAATGTGATTGACACAACCACAGAAGAATGGGATTGGAATTGCTAGCACTGACCTGCTTTTCTTGTGCATAAGCAAGGGATATATGAAAACATACCAGTTTTAAAGATCACCCCAAATTTCTAAGCTCACAAGGTCATATTGGTCACATTCAGATTTGGAATCAAGAGAATCTGTTACTAAAGCCTTGGACTTCTGCCTCTGCAAATTTCAAATCTTTCAACCAATTCTACGTGTCAGCAAACATGACATCATTCTGTGCACTGAACAGGATCAGAGTAGACAAGACTCAAACACGTAATCCATCAAGGTATGCTTCTGTAACAACATGTCGTGAAAGAAGGTGACATGTTTTCAAAAAGATCAGATAAACCTGATATGCCAGTGTCAAACACCTGCACGTTCTGGAGATGATAAACAGGTCTAAATAATGCAATTTAAAAACGATCCTCCAAACTTGATAATATGTTACAGGAAAAATAATGGGGAAAAAAATACCATGAGCCCTCCCGCTTCGTTCAAGTAACATACTAATATTCAGTTTATGATCAGCCCAGTCCTATTAAGAACATTCAGCCCATTTTATTCATGGGAGCAGAGCACACACAACACTTAAGTGAATGAGGGTAGTGGTCACCCCATGTGACAACTTTGAAGATTGAATCCCTTCACTTTTGAACATCCCATTTACCTTTTCACAATGTGATATATAAGCCTTCAAAATACCCACACAAATAATTCTACTCTCCTCAACAAAGCTCCCATTCATTTTGGTTGCACTTATGATGACTATCATCATTGTATTTTTTTAAGTCTGTACACAGAAATACTAGTAAGTCATGTATTTTATCACTGATCCCTTTGGATATTAAAACCAGAAACCTGAGAAAACACATCTGTAGTTTATGATCAAAAAAAACAGTAATGAAAGCACACTTGTGTATATGAAAGTTATGAGAAAATTTGGAAAAAAAAGGATTGATTATGTAATAGTTTCCACCTCATTTATCAAACCAGTATGATACAGGGCAATAACACCAATAATTTAATAAGACCCCCAAAGCAAAACGCTTTCCATGTTTCACTGGGCACACAGAGCTCTGAGACCTGCCACAGTCCCTGTCAACCATCTGAGCAGGGGGGATTTTAGAAGCCTGAGAGAGCAGCATGGGGTGGCCCTGGGGCTACCTGCAGGTGTAGCGCTCCTTGCCCTTCCGCAGCAGGGTCTCTGGCAGAGTGCTCGGTGGAGCACGGAAGTTGAACATGGACGGCACCGACTGGATCAGCTCGTTGGCCTCTGGTTTTAGGGTGCTAAAGCTCTCCAGCTTTTCAGCCATGTTTTCTATAGCTGACATCTGCAACAGAACATAGTACAGAACCTGTCATGGCAAATACTGCTTTGTCTGTCACTGGAAACACAAAATGCAAAGAACATACACTGCCAAGAGACAAAATAAGAGGAAGGAAAAAACCCAACCAAACGTAGAGCTGCAGTCTCAGAAAGTATGGGGCACATTAGGCAAGGTCGGGGCCATGATGTTGTCCCACTTGAAATAATGCCTATAACTGTTACAGCATGGTGCTGTTTCTGTACAATGCCAGCATACAGCAGGACTCCTGTCCTAATTGCTATAACAGAAAGCTGCTTCCAAACATCTAAATTAGACAGGGTTCATTTCTTCTTATTTTTAAGCCTGAGCGTCTATAAAATTCCAGTTTACGCAGTCATGGTCTGTGGGTTTGCACCCGTGTGTCTATGAATCCCATCTACTGAAACCATTGGCCATTTTGGACCAAATCAATAGAAAAAATAAAGACCCCAACAACAACTCAATTACTGCAGTTTGGGTCTTTTTACAGGACTTGCAGAGGACAAATATTGCAGAGGAAACCTTATGAACACTCTAGCTCAACCAAGATCTGCAAGAAGCCATATCCAGAGAGGCTCCATCAATGTCCCAGCTACATGCAAACATTCAGTCCAGTCTTACGGCCCATCACAGTCAAAGACTATGAGACAAATCTGTAAGAAATAAACCTTTGGTGGGTTTGATGTTATGTGTTTACATTATCTGTTAGATGCCTATCCTATTTTTTCTCTGAATATTTCAACCTCTTAATATTCCTTTTGTTGTCTGTAAACCCTATGTGCTTTGGGGTATCTCCACTCTTAGCTGTCTGTAATTTTCAGGGAGTAGAGATTACATAATTTCTGGACTTCCTTTAAGGTGTCTGGATCTAACCATCAAAACCTGCTCCAAAATCTCAAACATTGTCACTTGGAAAGTCCATGACTGCTGCTGAGCCCTCTGACAGGCAAGAGTAACCATCTGCCTCTTCGTAACACCACAAACAAATGAAAAAAGAAGAAACCCAAGATCTCACATACAAAGCATAAAAATCACAGCATGAGCCCTGTGCAATACCTTGCTTGTAATGAAGAAAGAAATTACAAGAAAGACAAGATGCTGAATGCTCCTCAGCTGAGAACACCTTTACAACCCTTTCTTCAAAATCCGTAAGAGACTGCTCCGATTGCTGGGGTTTTAAAATTTTATTTAATGGGAATAATTGCACATTTGGATTTGGTGGTTTGTTGGTTTGTTTGTTTTTTTTTTTTAATTTTATTTTAATGGTCAGAGCTGTGTATTCATCTCCTGGAATGACTATTCACGTGCTGGTTAGCTCTGGCTTTGGGTTGTGGGTTTGTTTCTTTTTTCTTTTAGCCTGTAGCTTGCCCTCTCATTTCATGCTCACATTCCTAATGCCGAGTACAAATTGCAATGTACAGGGTACCACTGCCAATTTGCCAAACATCTTTTATCAAACTTGGTGAAAAAAAAATCTCAGAGGGAAGTTAAGATACATTTACTTGTCAGACAACAAATGTGAAAGCATTGTGAGACAGTAGGGGCTGTAAGCTCTGGGGTTTGATTCATAATCACTCAGCTGCTAAAACATTCTCCACAGATGCAAGTGGACAGCACATTTGTCAATATGAAGGATTTTGACATGTACTGATCACAGGCATGAGATATGTAATGATGATGTTGCTGGGAGAGAAGGTAATTCTCTCTCAGCACTGAGATGTCATTATCGACCCATACAAACTCAACGTTACCATATATTTCTTTTTATACGACTTCATCTTCTTCTTTAGTCAGAATTGATTCTTAAAGCTTTTATAATAGTCTTTCCATTGTCTTTAATTCCTTCTAATTGTTCCCCACAAGAATTCATTCATCTATTTTGCAATTGCAGAAAATAAATGGTTTGAATGAAAAATGACCTTTGGCCTTCAGGGTGATTAGCAGCGACAAGACAGTGCATGGGTTATGATAGCACATATTTACGGTGAAGAATAATATGTTTTATTTATGTATATTTAATATTCAAGTCAGTTGCATTATCTACTGGTTTTAAATCATTTTTGGATCATCATTTCTCATGTACTCAGTCCTCTACAGTAATATATTAAGGCAACTATTTTCCCCGTTAGATTTGAAATGGCTTAGTCATGCTTATTTTTTTTAGTTCTTATTTCCATGATTTTGCAGAGGAGAAATTGGGACTGATTCTTCTCTAATGTGTGGCAGTGCAGAGCAAAACTACCTCCAACACTGCCTCCAGGATTACATCAGTCCAAAACCAGGTATGAAATCAGCATCTAATTTTAAATCTCTTATTCAGAGGAAACACAAGCACTTCCAATTATTTTACAGTATTACTTGCTTTCCAAAAATATGTTTCTCACTGTAGGAATGACTATTGTTTTTTTAAGACTGATCTATGTAGCTACCTGGTATGATTTATGTTTTTCAAGAAATTCAGCAGCAACAACGGGAAGTGCTTGGCCTGAAGCCTGTGCTGATACAAGTAGATACCACCCCACCGTTACTATCTGCTGGAGATAGGGTCACAAGAACCAAAAATTGGGGCATTTTCTCATAAGTCCTAAGTGCGCTGCTGGGGCTCAGGGCATTTGGGATGCAATTCCCTATTGCAAATTAGGCACCTGGGCTGCATGGGCTTGTTACAGCCCACAAAATCCTGCCAGCCCAGACCACAAGCTCTTTATATGCAGGTAGACAGCCCCTGCTCATCAGTCTACCTGCAAAATATTAACTGAGTAATGTGAAATCTGGGGTTTGTCGCACTGAGGACTAACTTTAGCACCAAAACCAAGCAGGAATTATAAACCTGCAACACACATTTTTGGGAAGCTTACATCCTGGTTTCAAGTAGTGGCCCCAGGGGATGTGCAGGAGAGCAGGCAAGGGACAAACCTTCACTCCAGTGTCTTCTGTCACACACCAGCAATGAGAGGTGCAAGAGACTTAACTGGGGCTGCTGGCTGCTGCTCCCATTCACCTGGTGAAACCCTTTTTGAATCCATTTATATTTTTGTCAAGGAGAGTTTGCCAATTTAATTAGGTGCATATGAAAAGACACTGGCTTTTGTTTCTTCTAAGCCATTTGCCTGATAATTCAGCTGGGTGCCCCTCATTTTGGTTTTTGGTATTGTTGAAAGTAATGAATAACCATTTCTGCTCACCATTCATGGTCTCTTAGAGCTGGGACACAGCTCCCTCA
This sequence comes from Pezoporus occidentalis, assembly GCF_034315485.1. Classification (NCBI taxonomy): domain Eukaryota; kingdom Metazoa; phylum Chordata; class Aves; order Psittaciformes; family Psittacidae; genus Pezoporus; species Pezoporus occidentalis. The sequence goes on from NW_026916158.1 coordinate 8,456,261, forward strand.
GGCATTTTTTTTCCAAGAAAAAAAAAAAATTCAAAATGTGTTTAGTCTCTTTTTGTATGGAATCTGTTCCCTACCTCTGACCATCACTGTTGCACTTTTCTGTCTTTTCTAATTCTACTTTCTCCTTTTTGAGAGAGTCTTCAGCTGTATTCAAGACCTGAAGGTCTTTGGATTTAGCTATTCTCAATAAAATACTCTTCTCAAACTCTACTCTTTGCCTATTCACCCTTCTTCCTATGTCATTTACAGACATATGCCAGTGTTCAGAGCCCAGTGACACCACCACAAGGTGGACTCATTGATAATTTTCAATGAGGGTAAATATCACAAATTTATTCTTAGCTTTTTTTCTCCAAGACTGTTGTTGTGTTGTTTGGGTTTTTTTTTGGACAGGGTTAATAATTATTAACCCAGAAGATGACTTCCCCTTTTCATCAATGAAACTCCCTCTTTCAGCTGAAACACAACCAAAGCAACTCTTATTCCTTCAAAACACCATTACTGCTGATGGTAAAGCAAGTCTTGCCTCCATAGGAACTGCATTGACCATAGAGATGGTCAGAGGTAGGGTCAGAGGTAGAGGATGAATCAGCAATCCACCAAACTTCTGGAGCAAGCTGTCAGGGATAGCATGTGTCCCGAGAAGTTAGGTGGGTGCTTGTGGACATCTCATTTCTCCAGGGATGGTCCTGGGGACCACCACGGAGGCAGGTGTGTGGCTGAAGCTGCTGGGCTTTCAGGAGGGGTCTGCACACCAGCTGAGTGCCCAAGGGCTGCGGTGATCCTTGAACGGAGCTGGGGAGGAAGGCACTGCTTGACCCCGAGGATGGGATTAGTATAATTGCTACCTCAATGAAAGCTCTCTGAGGAGTCAGGAGAGTGAGAAGATCCTATTACATGCTTTACATACAGCTATTGCCTTATAGACAAGTCATGTCTGCTCCTAATCTGAGATCAGTGAATGACAGTATTTTATATAGAACAGCAACTTCTGATTTACATATATAAGAGTTGTTGATTCTATCTGTGTCCAGATGTCTGGAAAAGTAAGCAGCTTTCCCCCACCTCCCACCAGCTCCCTGAGAGGCTATTAACCTCCTACTGACGCAAACTAATATGCAGTCGCAATTCCCCAGCTCCGACTCAAAAATGCAGACATTACCATAATCGGCTAAAACCAGTATTTATAAACATTTCAATGGGCAAGATATCATCAGCAGGGGCCTTGAACATTTGTCTTAAAATTTATTAACCAACAGAAGAAAAAGTGGCATAAATAAAGCAAAAGTTTGTTGTTGCTGGTTTTTAAGAATAACCTGATGATATGAAATAATCTAGCAGACAAGGTCATGAATTACATGACCTCATGTTTTACAAACGCAACTCCTTCATTGCTATTATCGCAAAACCAACTGACTTTACGGCTGTAACTCATGGGAAAAAAAAAAAAACAAACCTGCTCAAATGTTTGCTATTTTTACTAGTGTTATTTAAAGAAATCTTGAAAACCCACTTGCTAAAGCTCAGGATTTCTTCCTCACCAGTGCAAGTTATAATGCTTTCTTGAAGAACTATGACTTGCAAATTTGTTTTCTTGAAACTGTGTGTATTTGGACTTCCAGCCATGGAACTTGGCTGAGCTATATTCACATTCAAGAGACCTATCACACGCAGCTGAACTTTATGAAGCAGTGTAGAGAAACTCCTGCTGATCTGCAGTATGGTTCCAGAATAACTCTATTTGTATTCAGGCAGTTGGTGGGGATTTAGCTGACCTAACAGAATGGACTGTGTCCTAAAATAAGCCCAGTAAAATAAAACCTTTGTTAATGCACTCACCAAATTTCTTTTAATTTATTTGTAAAATTGTTTTAATTATTTACAATGATTCTCCATAAAGCTATTGCAAATAAAGTATGACTCTAATTACAGAACCACTTTATAGCAACCTTTTCATGATGGGACCAGAAGAAGATGAAAGAGTTTACAGACTAAATAAATCATGATCTATTCAAGAGAGGGTGTTGCCACTGATTTGCACTATAGGGTCCCTGCCAAACAGTTAAAACCAATCTGAAATAATCTTGAAATATATGGCACATGCAACTGGCATATTGAGATAGAAAGGCTTGCGTGACGTGTTCAAATCTCTCAAGATGAAGATTTATCCATGAATCAGCATCCTGCTCTAGGCACTTTATATTTTAAATACCTATTTCTGCTGCAGCTGCTTGAAGCACTAGCATAGTCAGGAGACATGCGCTCGCAAAAAAAAGCAGGATGATGGAAATTTGAGGACCAGACCAATGTCAAAGAAAGCAGACAGAAAAAAAAGGCTGCACTGGAGTTTTCAACTTGCCAATTATGCCCAAACATAGCCACCTTTCTGGGGATTCAGGGTGCCTAGGCCAAATCACAAATCCTACCGTGATACTTTCGTGTGCTGCACTGGATTCCCTCTGCTGCAAAGAAAATGTTTGAGATTGACCTTTTGTGCTCTCTAAGTCTGGTATCTAACCCTCCCTCCTACCTGTTGAGCTCATTCAGCATCTCTGGTGCTTGCAGGAGTCCTTTGGTGCTTGCCTAGCTCCTTTTATCTCAGGATTCTAGCGCATCTTATGCAGCTGCATAAACTGTTGCCTTACAGGAAGAAAATGTGATTAAAAGCCATGTGTGCACAAAGCAAAGGTCCATCACTGCTTTTGGATGGCACACAGATGACAGTAGGAAGGGGTAAGTGCCAATATGCAGGTGCAGCACCTTTGAGAACTCCTGCACTAGCCCCGTAGAGACACACATGGGAAGGAGTACAAGAGGATCTCAGATCTCATTTTGAGAAATTCTGGCTTTGCCTTGTGAAATTAGTCCACTTCGCACTGCAAGTGGTGAGTGAGAGTGAGTCAGGACCTGAGCTGCAGCCGGCTGGCTCCAGCTCTCCCCTCTGAAGCCTGAAGGTTGGGAAAAATCTGGGACAAGTATTTATGGGTTCAGTGCTGCAGCTGAGGAGCCAGCAATGCAAAAGCAAAACATGGTTTGAGTTGCATCTGCAAAAGCAGTTGCTGTGGATCTTTTTTTTTCATGAACAATTTAAAAGTATTAAAAATAACACTTTGTGAAAATAGAAGAGGAGGTTCAAATTTATCCAATAATACTTTTTTAGTACAATTCCTGTTTGCATAAGGGTGATGAGATGTAAGTATACACACAGGACAAATCTGACCCAAAACCGTGTAAAATAAATGGGGTCAGTTAAGCTCAAAACTTCAGTGCTATTAAAGTGACTAACTCCCACTGAAGTCGATGCGAGATAGAAATGTGAAGCCCTCTGAGGCCATGTATTTTAATGTCTCAAGCAAACATTAAATGTTTATAACTACTGCAATCTATTGAGACTTCAGCCTGAAAATTTCACTGCGATCTCTGAAGGAAACAGAGATTTCCAAATTGTTCCAAAGGCTTCCAAAGGCTTGGAAAAATTTCAGTTAAATATAAATAAAGACTGCATTTTGAAACCCTCACTCAGGTAAAGCTCCCACTGCCTTCACCAAATAAAACCAGCAGGATTAGGTAGGTAAAAATAAAGCCAGTTTGACATAAGAGGATATTTATCTGCTACAGCTACAACACTCTGTAGGAAATTGTGGCATGCTCCGTAATTGAGTGGTAAGTTATCTGTCATATTTTATTTTTCTTATGCAATTTATTTCACAATGATTAAATCAAAAATATAAGCCATTAACTTACCCAAATTCTTTGATCAGGCAATTGGAACTGGGAGCAAAATTGAAACAAAAACAACACATTATTCCTGCACTGGAACCCTCACTGCAATCACTCTACTAATTAAGATTTTATTTAAAGATACTAATAAAAATGTTAGTCTGGATGATTTCTTACATCGGCATATTGTTTCCCTAAACATGTAATCCTTGCAATGGCAAAGTATTGTGAAACAGCATGAAATGATCTTATTTTCATAGCTTTCAGGCCACTACCACTGGGAGGAATTTTGCTGAAGCAGGGACTGGGTAAGGACTGGAGAGTTTAAATCTCTATTTCAGAAAACTATTTTAAAGATTTACCTGTTAGCTCTCATACTATCCAGTTAAAAAAAGAGAAAAAAACCAACAAACAAACAACCTTGCTTCAGCAGATGGCAAGTTTCAGAAATAAATTTAACCACAGAAACACAAACTTGTTAGGACACAAACAATAATTTTGCAGTTTAATCCTGCCAGCAGAAAATGAAAACTTGCAGTACACTCCACACCTGTGCTTTTACAGGGGTGAACAGGACTGTGAAGGAAAAACAGCTTTTCTGCAAGCTGTTCCCCAGTTCTCTATAAATACCAAGCCAAATTCTGCCTTTCCAAACAAGAGATTCCTTTCTATTAAAGTCTGCGAGAAAGAAGATTTTGGCATTACCTTTTTGACAGGATGTGATGGTGGTTTAGTTTTCTTTTATAATGTATTAAGAGCATATATTTAGACTCGTGACCTTTGTATCCATGCATCTCACACCAAGTCAAAGACATCTCTAGCAGCTAGGCAGGTGATAAAATGAAAGACAGTCTTTACCATAGAATTTTTTTTTCTATTGCACAACGAGAAATGTGGAGAAATGGGTTCAGCCACATAGGTGTAAGACCAGCCCTCCCTCCTGCCAGAGGGTGCTGGCTCTGCCCCACCTCAGCTGGCACTGCAGGAGGGAGGTGGCATCTGTCACCTCCTGCGCATACTGAAAGACTTGGTGACCAAGCTGGGACCTTCCACAGGCACCAACAATAGATTTCACCAACTGCGAAATAATCATGAAGGGTGAAATCCCAGCATCCTGTCCGCTAATGGTAAAATGCCCAATGTCTCTATTTCACCTGCTCACTTACAGTATCCTCGCCTAACTCCTATTAACCCTCCTCCAGTTCCCTGTGTAACTCAGTCATATAATGCTACACAGAAGAGTATCCAGCTGTTTCCCCACTCACCATTCACCTCCTAAGGGTGCATTTTACCCAAGCAGCCTCCTTTCCCACTCACCAATCATGCTACCTACCATCATCATCAGACCGACCTGAGACAAAACTTTCAGAGCCCCCTGAATCCAACTTCACTAAACAAAAATCAGTTTACACCTCCTGAAAAGCTAGCTGTCACAAAGCAAAATAACACTATTTCTTCCATGAATACAGTACCTAAAATGCCTTCATTTTAATAATTTACTACTAATTTGCAGGCCCTTCACTGTTCTAATAGAATCACTCACCAGAAGAGGAACCAGCCTGGTTTTACACCAGGGAACACCAAGAGGATGTAGCTCCTGTCTGTGTATTTGTGCATTAGTACTATCTGCCATGAAATGGGAATTTTTACTTGCTGCTTTGCAACTTGGGCAAATAGGGTAACTCAGCAAGAGGTGCTGAGCTGCTGTTAAATCTTGTACATAAATTCTACTGATTTTAATACTTGCTAGATCTGTCACTTTCTTCAGACATTGGAACTGTAATGGGGGCGGGGGTGTCTGCAGTCTCTACTAATAGAGACTGCAATAGCATTATGTTTGTGCATCTTGCAACTATATATGCCATCAGCTACTCTTCCCAGTTCCTCAGAAGTCCCATGTTTCAGAATCTATTCCATACAGTACGTAACAACTGTTGACTTCATTAAAAAAAAAAAAAGCAAGTGATAGTAGATTATTGGAATGGCTTGTTCAGGAATTCAGAGGAAGCTGAACCAGAAACATCAGCTCCTGAGTGTGTGCTTAAAATGCAACATACATATGGGGTGTTCTTGTTAGGATGAAACAGCCAATACTCAGCAAGGGGTTCAAATCTGCAAATATAATTTTATTTTAGGCATAAAATTTAACACAAATATTTAGCAATATCTCCTTGAGCAAGGAAGAGGAAGCCAAAATAAGGGTTTGGTGCTGTTGAAGCAACATATAGTTTACATGGAAGTCCTCTTTTTGTATTCATATACACACTGCAGTTGTTACACGATTTTAGGGACACCATCCTAAATGTTTGGTTTTCAGCAAATAAGCAGCAAGATTATGACTATGAACAAGACAGCAGCCCTCTCAGATAGCATGTCTTCAGATGCGGAAGAGCAGGGATCCTACAAAGAAATTCCACACACTATTGCCCACAATGGCTACCAAAAAAAAAGATGAAGCATTTGCATTATGAGACTTAAAGGCACTGGGTAGAAGTTCTTATACCTTTTCTGGAATTCTTAAATATTGACCACTAGGATTTTCAGCTTTGTTGGCCCAACTTTGAATCTACATTGCCTCCTTGTAATCAATAGACTCCACCACAACAGGCCAGAGCATGGGAGAGCGCTGAAGAAGACACAGGTAGCTGCAAGTGTTGCTAGCTACACTATGGTTTGGAGGAACACAGTTCTAAACCATACATGTAGTTGGAATCTGGCTTCCTCTATAATCAAAACATGTTGTTTCATCTGCAAAACATCAAGAAGCTCAGAACAATGCTTACGCTTTTCCACCACAATGGTACAGCAAAAGCTATGTGTTTTAGGAAATCCAAAAATGACTAAGACTGCATTCATTTCTCAGCACCTGCTTTGAAGCATCAACAGGCTTGTTTACAACATCTAAATTCCCAAAATACTTACTTGTGGATGAAACAAGAAGCCCGGGGAAGGTCTCAAGTATTTCTCTTTCAAAGCTTCCAGTGGGTCTGTTAACTTTCTTTTTTCTACTCTGTAAATGTTAAAATTAGATTTGCGTGTGATGAATCAGTCTCAGATATTAATAATCATACAGCTACTCATGTTTAAAATAGTCAATTATGCATCAAGTGTTTTTTTTTCTGAGAGATAATGGTAAAATATAAAGAAGTATAGTCAACTCTTGATTGCCACATACAACTAACTCATTACCTCAGGTAGGGGATGTGAATTGCCAGTAAAGGAAGATTATACCATTTACAGAGGAAATAATCCCATTTCAAAAGACTGTTTAATAATTATAACAGGAACCAGTGACTAACTACTGAGCACTTTTATAAAGAAATAAGGCAACTCAGAGGAGAGGAATTCAAGGCAACAGGTACCCTTGAGCAATGGGCCCCTTGTCTGCCTATGCAAGACATCACAGTCACCATCCTGGAAACATCTCCTTCTGCATGACTGTGCACAAGCAGGGAAAGGCAGGCTTGTAGGAACACAATGAATACAATATGCCAGGAACAAAGACTGTGGTCAACTCGTGGGCATTTAGGCAGTGAAATACAGAGCAGATAATTCAGAAGCAGTGTGGAAATTTGAAGTTTTTGCTTTTTCTGTTACTGATGTGTATGGTTTAAGGGACAGATTCTGTTGTCCATACATAGCTGTAACTCACAGCAAAGGAAAAAGCCTCGGTAACAATTTGCCCTGTGCTACTGCCAGAATTTGTACAGATTTCATTAGTTTGTAATGCAGGACCATAAAACACGGATCATTATTTCCACTGCTTCAGGCACTTAAAATGAATATGACGCAAAGAAAACCTATGGTCTACTACAGATATCAATCTAGCATGAATAAAACCATCTCAGTAAATAGCATCATATCCGGTTTCTTCATAATGCATACCTTTATATGAAAGCTTTCCTCAAAAACTCTGCCCACAGCACTTCTTTTTCAGATAAAGTAATAAATTAACAGCATTTACATGGCAGCAATTTTTTGTAACAATTTTTAACAATAGGCTGTAAAATCAGTCATTTATATTACAGACAAATATTTTTATGGCTAATATTTCTCTAATTTAGATGAATGACTTTGGCTGGTTACAGATATATGAGCAGAATGGCGAAGGGCAAAGAATGGATGACGTACACAGGATGCAGGTGAAATCCAGATCCCAGTGAGACCATCTCAGCACTACTGGGGAACACTAAGAGGTCAGGATTTTACCACTTTTTTTTTAAAACCTCAGCACACAGAGAGTGTCTGCTTGTGCACCCTTTGAAGGAAACGATGAGGCTCCCATTGATTTCATAAAGTGGATCAGATTAACTAGCCCATTGGTTATGCTTTGTACACACAAGGATGCTGTATCTCCAATTATATTCACAACATGCCTGGAGAAATCAACCCATTGTTGAAATAATGGTAAAAAAGGGCAGAAATCACTCTCATTTCCACACTTTTTATACATCTAGGATAAATTTGTTTTTTTGCTGTACTCCTATTTAATTCAGGAGGAACTAGAAAGGTGATGTACAACCAGCACCCTGGTGAGATGCACTGCATGGGAAGGCAGAGGGCAGCCAAGGCAAGTGGGCAGCATTGAGGAAGAAAAGGAATTTGGGACAAACCAGTGATGTCAAATACACAATAAACATACAAATATTCAACACTGATGATAATTAGTTTATGGGTAAGGGAATATATTCATCTTCTGCATGTCAAGCTAATGACTCATGGCAACAAGGGCAGTCATGAAGACTTGCTAAATGTGGCATTACCAAACCCAGGGTTTGCTTTGAACAGCTCAGATTTGAGGTGGGTGCACAGGTCAGCAGGCAGCCTGGGCCACCTCATTTCTTGGTGGCAGGATGACGCCTCCAGGGACAGCGAAAGGGGAACAGGATCATTCTGCACCCATGAGCAGGTGGCCATGGCAAACCTAGCTGCCTGTACCAAAGGATGCTGAAAGGCAGCAGGTAGTGCATTACCTGTAAATGGGATCCATAAAGAATGGGGTCGGCCTGGCATGCTGCAAGGAGGACTCTGAAGCTTTCCTTTGCTCAAGGTCGCCTCCTTTCTTTTCTCCAAAGACGTGGTTTTTCCGAGGCTCAGCCTGTTTTGTGCTACTGGCTCGACTTCTGCTGCCCATGCTGAGATCTAGAGGCTGGTCCTGGCTGGCCACAGAGGGGGCTGTTGGCTTTGAGGGTATAGGAGTAAGTGGCTTCTCTTCCTTACGCTTTATGGTGAGGTCAAAGGGAGACTCAGAGCTTCCCTTTGGGATCTTCTTTATTTCACTGGGTGATTGGGGCTCCACTTTCAAGGGTAACGGTCTCAAGTCTCTATCAGGAAATGGATACATTGATTGAGAGAATGCTGGAAAAAATGGGAGGGGAAACATGGAAGGGTAAGGTAAGGCTCCGACTTTTTTGTCTTGCAGCCCCACAAGTCCTGTTGAACCAAAGTACTTTTCAGCAATAGAAGCAATAGCCTTTATAGAATCATTCACAGCTCCTGACACCGCAGTCTGCTCCTCTAAGGATGGTGAGAAAATGGAATGATTGCTGTGGTCTTTCTTATTATTTATTGAAGCCAGGCTCTGCAGAGAACTTACTTTGTCTTTGAACATTTTACCATTTTCTTTAAATTTCTCTTTCTCACTTTCAATGTCACTTTCCAGATCAGAGCCCGAGGTGGTTTCCAGGTCACTGCCACTGGGGGTACTGACATCATCAAGGTCAAGGTCACTACTCTCTGACTGGTCACTGAGTTTCTCATGTGGCCTCTCTTCAGAGGACCTCTCTGGTTGAAGCTCCACTGGCTTATTCTCCCCTACTGATGGTTGCTTATTTAGTGCCTTCAAAATATCCTGCGTAGCTGGCAGTATCTGAGGATTTGTCATGAGGGGACTTTGACTTTTGTTTGTCTGATCTGCGCTCGGTAGTCCTTTAACAGGAGAACTAGTAGGTAGCAAAGGTGGCCTGTGGTACAAGCCTGAAGGAAACAGACCAGGGAAGCTAAAAGAAAATCCAGGAGCTGTTGGAAAGGTAAGACCAGCAGGATGCCTATTGGCTCCAAAATAGTCAGCAAGGCCCGGATTTGCATGATTCATATTAACCATGGACGTTTTATCCATAGCTGGGGTTCCAGGAAGTGAAATGCCTTGGCCAAAAAATCCTCCTGCTGCAAAATGGTTCTTGCCCTCACAAAATCTCCTGTGTTTATTTAAGGAAGACGTAGTGCTGAACATTTGTCCACAGTCTTTGCACTTGATTTGGGTTCTGCAATCAGCATGCATGCGCTTATGACGACAAAGGTTTGAAAACTGAGTATAGGATTTATGGCAGACCTCACCTGTATGTAAACAACAACAACAACACATCTCAGGCTTTATGGTAATTACACCCACTCTCAAAATTTTGCAAACCCACCATTTTTTTACCCACCAAATGTCAATTAGGAAGCCGTAAGGAGAAGTCAGGGTGCACAAATGTAGAAAAAGCTACTGTACCCTTCCAAGGCAAGGCATCCAAGCAGACAAATGTCTAAAGACAGCACCAAAACCCACTCCAACAAACCAGAAAAGGTATGAAATCACTAAAAGACAAAGTTTCCTTATTTGGTCTTTGTATTGCACAGTGTTGCATATTTGGTAACGTTATTCCATCTTGCATTAGCATCCAGAGCCACGCCAAGACCCATAACTCAGTGCTGTAACACTGTATGAACCCACAGCGCTCTTGCATCAGTGAGCACTTGTGTCTTCAAATGACATCCATTTAGATCACTATTACCAAGTGGAAAGTTAGTCATTAAAATAAATAATTGGAGGACCAGACAGGAGATAGGTGGTCAGAGCTGACTCACAGAGCATTCAGTCTGCAAGACCATAAAGATACAAAAGAAGTGAAGGAGGAGACAACCAGACACTTTCAAGTGCGTAACCTTATTAACAAACAGTATTTTTTTTTTTCACTTACAATTAATAATTTAATCTCATGGAAGTCCAGGCTAGAATAACTCACATGTCCAAGGCACTTCTATTCGTAAAATTCATATAAGTCCCTACAGGTGCCTGGGGTGCTGTAACTCTAAATTCCACATTTCAATAATTTTACTAGTCTTAATGCTGCTTATTTGCCTCTTGCACATGAAAAAAACCCACTCTGTTTTGACAATTCATTTAAGAATGCAGCTGCATTTATTTGCATGTCTGATGCTCAAAACAGTTCAATGGATTTCCTTTCAAACTCCTCTGGGATGAGAATAGCTTCAGCCTCACAAAAGCAGCACTTGGAGAAAGCCTGAATCCACACATGTGAGAAGATCTACCTCAAGCTCATGGGCCTGATCTAACCTGCAACATTTGGCAGATCAGAGCATAGGTTCCAGAAACCATTTTTAGTAGCAGGATGCAGAAAGTTGTCCCGGTGATGACAAGCAAGACGCCATGAAGAGTGAATCATGTCGCTCAAATAAATGAGATTTTACAGGTCCCTAACTTTCTGGCTGATAAAGACCTTAGGGAGCAAATTGGGGCAACCACATTGTAAGTCTGTAAGTTAAAATGTGGCTTGGAAGAGGATAATGCTCAGCTCCCCAGTGCTCCCTTCTGGCATTCCTGGCATGAGAAGGGGCATCAGGCAAGTCCCAAGGCTGCGCTATTTCTTGTCTCTTCATTATGCTAAAATTTGTCCATACCTCTGCCCTACCTTCCTTCTAACAGTTTAAAAACATTATTGGTAAGCTGTGTTATCCCTCTGCAATAAATCTTTCCTTCCTTTTTTTTTTTTTTTTTTCCCAGCCAGGAAAAAGCATGTGGCCACTTTATTTTTATTTAATTTGTGTTATATCATAAGCTCTCATCTTTCACACATCAAAGCCACTCAACAATACACATTGTGTATTCTGAGGCCTTTTCAACAATCATTTTCATGATTCGAGACAGACTGACATAATTTACAATGGCTCTATTTTAAGCCTGCAAAGGAAACTGAATTGAATGTATCCCATCCTGCACTTTTGGTTCCCATGAACTGCAATCACGTCCTCTAGCTTCCACTCGCACCAGGGCCCACACTAACCTTCCTGCTCCTCTAAATCTCTGCCCTTGAGAAACCTGACCACTTGTTGTCATCTCTTAACTGTTTACCTCTTCAGCAGGCTGCTTCATGTCTCAGCAACAATGCTGCTATTGTTTGAGGCCTGATCCTGCCTGATCTACCCATTTTCCCTGTTCACGTCCCTTTGACATCCCTGGGACAATTCATGGGGTAAAGAGTGCAGAATTGGGCCCAAACACAGGAAATTTGCAATGCGGTAATTCAGGAAGAATGTTTGTTGCTGTGTATCAGTTACTGTTCCTGCTGGAAATCTTCATTCACAAGGAAAGACAATAAAGAAAAAAGATAAAAATAAAATTAAAAAGAAAGAAAATAGAGGGAATATAAAGAAAAAATAAAGACATGAAGGAAAAGAATAAAGAGAATAAAGAGAAAAAGAGAAGGGAAGGGAAGGGAAGGGAAGGGAAGGGAAGGGAAGGGAAGGGAAGGGAAGGGAAGGGAAGGGAAGGGAAGGGAAGGGAAGGGAAGGGAAGGGAAGGGAAGGGAAGGGAAGGGAAGGGAAGGGAAGGGAAGGGAAGGGAAGGGAAGGGAAGGGAAGGGAAGGGAAGGGAAGGGAAGGGAAGGGAAGGGAAGGGAAGGGAAAGGAGAAGAGAGAAGAGAGAAGAGAGAAGAGAGAAGAGAGAAGAGAGAAGAGAGAGAAAAGAGAAGAGAAGAGAAGAGAAGAAGAGAAGAGAAAGAGAAGAGAAAGAGAAGAGAAGAGAAGAGAAGAGAAGAGAAGAGAAGAGAAGAGAAGAGAAGAGAAGAGAAGAGAGAAGAGAAGAGAAAGAGAAAGAGAAGAGAAGAGAAGAGAAGAGAAGAGAAGAGGGAAGAGGGAAGAGAGAAGAGAGAAGAGAAGAGAAGAGAAGAGAAGAGAAGAGAAGAGAAGAGAAGAGAAGAGAAGAGAAGAGAAGAGAAGAGAAGAGAAGAGAAGAGAAGAGAAGAGAAGAGAAGAGAAGAGAAGAGAAGAGAAAGAGAAAGGATTATTCTAGTTCCTTGTAAATGCTTGATTTTCTCTGGATAAGTACTTTCTGTTTCCTTTTTTTTTTTTTTGAAAATGTTTTATTTGCCTATATAACACAGAACTATTTTTTAAATTTAATATAGAACTATTTGTCATTTGTTTGTTGCAGTTTTTTGCTATTTTCTCCTATTTTTAGCCCAATTGTAGGCGCAAGGTTTCTGCTCCCACAAATGAGAGTCACCTCCATACTTCACAGTACAGAATCAGGCCCCTTACCCTCACCATTGAGGTCTTACACAAAAATTGCCCCTGCTCCCATCAGGTTGATCACAGAAACCAAAATCAAAGTGACCAGAAGGGTGACTCAGAGTGACATATCCATGTTTGCACAAGCTTCATCATGGACATTATGGGTCAACTCCTTTCTTTATGTAAAGCAGGATAACTCTATCAATAAACACTGACAGAGTTATGCCTAACATATAAGCAGTAGAGCATCAACAATATATACTTTTGAAGAAAAAGAAAATCTCCAATGCATGCATTTACAAGGTTAGGCTAATATAGAATTCAAAACAAATCATGTTTTGTTAACTTTTGATCTTCTAACAGGTTGTGTGAAGACCTGCTTCTTATCCACATGACTGTATTAAATATGACACTTCACTCAAGTAGGCTAGACTGGCAAGCATGTGAAAAGGGGTGTAATGCCACAGATTTGGTCTTCTTAAAGTTTGGAAAGTTCTCCTTTAAAAAATATTGGTACATTATTAAATTATTATTCTCCATTAACATGCTCGAAAATCAACAGAACCAAGAAATATTTTACTCTGGAGAAAAGCAAAATACACACAATTGAAAGATATTCTTACAAACTAGTAAAAGAGATGTAAATTTATCATTTGACTAAATAGATTTTATCCTAATTTTAAAATTAAATCAAAACAATAATGGGGATACTGTTACAATATGTAAATATTTATTATTATAATCTCAATCAAACAGTTACCAATTGTACCAAAGACTAAGTTTTTGAGCATAAAAGTTATTTACAGTTATTTAATGAGGCGCTACTTGCTCAAGGTGCCTCTTGCACTTAACAAGTAGTCTATTCAACCCATGGGCTTTCAAGGCTGGCAAAGAAATTTTGGGCCCAGGCCTGAAGCCCTTACTCCCCAGAGTTGTCTTCTCTTGGGGACTGCTGCCTGAAGCCAGGACGTAACACGGCATCAGTGAAGCAGAGACTCCGTCTAAATCAATTGCACCACCTCAACCTCTGTGGATATTCCCAGGAGTCAGGACTCATCAGATAAATTTGTGCTATAAGATCTACCTTTTTTCCTTCACATGACTTATTTCCAAGTGAAGTTTTGCTTAGACTTTAGTAGATGCGGATGGTTATCAACTTTAATTGCTTCCACATATCTAAGCAACAGAAGCTGGGTTTGACTTCTCCTATTACACCTTATTACACCCTTTAAATCTCAATACCATACTTTTAAGTGACTAATTTCTAATGGAAGCTTCTTCTGTTGCAGGTTTTATTGATCTACAGACCCCAGGTTTAACACAAACTCCCAATCTGGCTCCCAAATTGCAAAAATTCATCTCATGCCTACTTACACTCTGTACCGCAATTCTCTCTAGACCCCAAATTAGCCAGCAATTAGTTTGCATATTTCCTGCTTATTAAAAAAATTACTGTACTATTTTGAATATGTTCAGCCTATTATGGCATGTGGTTTCTATTTGGAGAGGCTGGAGATTTTGTGAAGGCAGTGAGTAATTACCTTAGTGTTGGTGAGTTTTCACTCAATCTTGGGTGGTGTACTGTAATAAGAGACAGTTGCCATAAACAGACTGGTACAAGTAAATCATGGTGTGTGGCCTTCTGGTGGAAAACAGATATCTCCTTTAGGTGACCCTACCTCCCTCCCATCGCTCAGCAAAGCCTACCAAACATGTGGCCTCCAAACCCTTTTGTTCTGCAATTACATGGCTGTTACTCATAGGTTGCTCAATGGGTTTTCATCCCTCACACTGTACGTACGAATAATCTTGGTTGCTGGTTTGATTTATCAGAATAAATAGTTACAAAGAGCATTTGAGAGCTTATTTCATTTCTAAGAGGTGCCACTTACAGACTTTTATGTAGGGCACTGCAACAGGACCATTTGAAGTCTCCCTACCTAGCCAGAAGTTACTGTTCTCTAATAATTATAATATTTAAGTGTAATTACTTAAGCTGTAATCAGGTTTAAAAATTATTAGTGACATTTATTACTGGATCTAATTATACATTTCCTCATTGATGAAGCCCAAACTAAAGTTATTATCTAACCCAGTGTCAGGTATACAGATTTCACACAAATGAGTCTTTCAAGCCAATACTCCTCTTGAGGAATTATCTCATTGTGCAGCTGACACTTTGTTCAGGTGTGGTGTTGACATTTTGGTAAATTATTGGTGAGAGCAACAGAAGATGAAGTTTAACAGACAAGTACAGGAGGTGGTCACAACGTACCTTTCAAGCTATAGCAGGTGTCTGAAAAGACTGTGATGAAGATTAGCACTACCAAGAACAATATTCTTAAATATTTTCTGCCTCTGCTTCCTTGGTGAAAGGGAGAGAAAGCAACCTGCACCGTTACCTAGTAGGATCTGGCTCAGCAGTAAAACTAACCCGTGAAACTTTGAGGATCCAATTTACAGCCCAGTACAGAGTCAGGCCCACATACAAGGAAAGTTTTACAGCTGGAGCAGCTGTTGGCAAAGATCTAATAGCTCAACTTGATACTTAAATTTGGGGTGTGCACAGGAGCCTCAGGAGGGCGGCAAGCTCCTCTGACTGAAATCTACTGCCTCTAAGGTTTATTTTCCAACTCAAGCAAAAGTCATGGCATCTGCTGTGGAGACTCTGTAGCCCAAAAATTAACTCCAAAAGCAAAGCTGCCTTCCAGGAACTGCTGGCTTTTCCTAATTCACAGCATGTCCCAACTGTACTGGCAACCAGTGCCACCACCCTGCCACTGCCACCTCCTCCCTTGTGCCAGAACTAACCCTGCCCTGCACAGCAGGGCTGGATCCAGGACAGGGTGCAGCACTGGGACGACTGTTGCTGCAGAGGAGCAGGAGGCAGAACAGTCAGCTTGGCACAGTGCAAAGCAACAAGGCTGCAGCCACCAAGACTGGGATGGCTCCTTCTTGCTAAATCTCACTCCCCATTTGCTCTCTGCATCTGTGCATGGAAAAAGTAACCCAAGGACAGCAGGTACATTTATACAGCATACAGTGTCTGTCTGAAAAGGAAAACCGTATGAAAATAATGCTCTGCATTGGACTACAAATTACCCAGAACTCATATAATAACTCACAGACCCTGTGAAAACAGTGAGAAACTTGAAAGGAGCACAACACAACCTCCTGCTTCCAGATTACACTGCTTTATGACAAGAGACATAACTTAACCAAAGACGTTTAGTTGAAGACTTACATATAAAAGGTTTGACACTGCTGTGGATGTGTTTATGCTGTTTGAGGCCTGAAGAAGTGGCAAAGGTTTTACCACACTCTGGACAAGCGTGAGCACGAGCCCCAACATGCTGGGAACGAATATGCCTCTGAAGGTTGCTGGGGTCCGTGAAAACCTGCTAGGAAATGAGTACTGATTAACCAAGAAACTTGACTGCTGAAGAAGCCAGTTATTACAAGAGTCTTTTAAAATTCAAACCTTAGAGCTGTCTGGGAGTCTTTAAGATTAAAAACCTCACTAACCGACGTCAATGGGAGCTGTGCCTGCAGGATGGGGCCTCAGTTTCCCAGGATCAGCCAAGTATTTGGTGGATGTGTTAACTCCTTTGCAGCCACTGCAGCAGCTGCATTTGATCCTGCCATTAGAAACTGTGCTTTTGAGAGGTCAGGGACTTCACAGAAAATGAGCCAAAATGTGGCTGTTTGAAACCTCTAAGCATTACTGCAATAGAAATACTTCAAAGCAACAACTGAGTGTGTGACAGCAAGAAATCCTGTAGATGACACAGCCCTAGCACCCAGGGCTTGGCTGCATCTTACAACTGTCAGCTCAATATAGAATTCCCATTATTGCAGCAAATCTACTTGAAAACAAGGAAGTCCTCATGCAAAAGGCCCAAGCTCTGGGAATCTGATAAAAAGCAATACGGAGCACCACATCCTATATAAATGATCTATACAGCAAGCCTGGTGCTGGGAAGCGATAGAAATGCTCTAGAGATGAGATAGTTGTGCTCATCTTGTGCAGCTGGTACCCATTGCTATTTCTTATTTTGATACACTGCAACAGTGTCCTGAAGTTTCTGGCCCCAAGAGCTGGCACACAGCCTAGGGGATCCATCCGCCCTGCATTTCCCTAGGATTTCTTGCCTCTCAGTGATCTTCCTTACACCCCACCAGTCCTCACAAAGCACCAAGCCCTGAGCTCAGGGATGCTCCACAACCTGCATCAACACCCATTTCAAACTCCACAGCCATTTCCAAATCAAAAGGGGTAGAAAAATAACATATTTATAAAGTAGAATTGTAAAGCCCTGAGAAACTGTTTGGAGCACGGCAGAAGCTCTATGCCCTCCAGCATCCCGGCCCCAGGCATCCCCATTTCTATGCTCCCCTGCATCTAGCAGCACAAGAAGTGCCAGGCAGCCTACAAATTCACTGTACCTTGGCACAGTTTTCACACTCGTAGTGCTTCCCGCTGTCATGTGACATTTGGTGGCGTATCAAGTTGGACTTCCAGTTAAAAGCTTTGGGGCACTGGTCACACTTGTACTCCCTCTCCTCGCTGTGTGACAGCATGTGCTTCTCCAGGCTGCGGAAACAGGAACAGGGCTCAGTGCGGGTTTATCACTGGTTTACAGGAAGAGGAGACAGCAGAACACATAATTACAGAAAAAAAAAATAATTAAGAAAGCCCCAAAGGCCCAATCCTGATGGACCCAAGTCCTTTGATTACCAGGTTCACCCCAGCCAGGAAGAACATCCTACTCTGACCAGCATAACACATCCTCTCGTGTTTTGCCAGGCCACTTGCAAATGCTCCAGGAGAAGATGCTGACATTGCTCCCTAAGGAGATTATTTCATACACCTCTCAGTATTTCACTCTGGTAATTCTTCCCTGCAGTCTGAATTATTTCTACCTTATGACTTTCCCTATAAGCACACCCTGGATCCCACCACCTGACATAATTCCACTCCTTTAACAGGAGTCAATTTTTCTTACAACAGGAATAGATAAGGAGAAACTCCAATGGAGCAGGACAGGGTGAGCATAAAAAGCCTCTAAATATGGTACACTATGACAGAAGTTATATCTGATTATTATTTACTGTGTTCAATTGTTTAGCTAGTCATTTCTTAGTAGCTTATTCAGTCTATTAATAGGGTATTCAATCTCCACATAATTTCTGCTGCACATCTTTGAATTCATTTTTGTCTCTGAATTTTCTCAATTCCTGTTTTATTATTAATTCGTAGAAAATATATATTTCTAAACACCTGTATTGCTTGGTCACATACAGAGTCCTAACTCACACTATTACTTGAGGATCACTACATAATGTAAGAGTGGGTTCACAGAAAAAGCACTGCAAACTGTGATTTTTAGCCTGAGATGCCGAAGCACATCAATCTTTCCTCAAGTGAAGCTCCCACTGATCTCTGCTGAGTCAGTGGACAAAACCTGCTGGGTTTACAGTCTTATTTGGGTTGTGCAGCCCTGACAACAACTTCCATTCTCAACCACAGGCAATGGAAGTGCGTTCACCTTGTGGATGCTCTTTACTTCTAACCCCTTTCAGTCTTCTTCCTTTGGGGGAGAAAAATAATTCTGGCTTCTCCTCCTAATACTTCTGGAACAATTGACTCTCCATCATGCACTAGTAAACAATTTCACTGTAAGACCAGAGAGACTCTTGTCCCTAGCTCTGGCACCAGCTCACAGATGCCTGCCATGGCTACGTGGTCTGCCATCAGCACTGGGCTGTCCTGGCCCCTCAGATCTCCATCTTCCTGCTCAGCTCTTTCTCCATTTAATTACGCATACCCTCAAGCATGTCTCATTCAGGACTTTTGTTTTATATAATCTGGATATAGCATACTTTGGTACTTTTTTGCTGCAAACTGTCTTTGTGGTGTTATTAGCCTTTCAATAATTCAAGAGTTCGGAGAATGACTGCATTCTCTCTCATTTTTCACTCTTTCTTACAGTACTGCCCATCTATTTATGATGACTTGTTCTTTGTTTTCTGCCCTTTCTCTTCAATATTTAATATTTTAAGCTAAATTTACATTTCCTCAATGATTCCCATATGTTAGATATCGTCCTCTGGTTTGCAGGCAGAAAAGAACTTTAACACTGAAAAACTCACAACATGGAAAAATGCTACAGTTCAGGCTCCTGCCTCACCCACACTGCTGCAACCCTTTTGACTTTATCTACCTACATCAGCCCTCCCAAATCAATCACTCAGATTGAAAATTAGACACATGGAGCCACATGTGCTTAATATTAACATACTTCATACTGATTAATTTTAGGTGAAGAATAAGACCCTGTGCCTGTATAAATTCCAGCTCAATTTGGCTGACCTAGTATGCGGAGAGCAATGTTTGACACATCGTGTTTTATTTCGGTGTCATTAATTTTGCAGAAGTGTAAGCATCGGGTCATACAGTACACTGACCAAAGACACCTCACATGATGCTGAGTCACCTCTGCTCCATCAAGAGGACCTAAGGAGCACCTGTGTTTTGGGAGAGAGGGCTCTATCTTACAGAACCAGCACCTGAAGGATTCAGGAGTTGTCCAATGGGGTTAACCCTGGGCATGCACAAATCCATGCTGACCTCCAACAGCACAACACCCTGACTCATGGACTAGTAAAGATTTCTATGAAAAATACAAACCTACAAAATACTCTAAATTGACAAGCCAATATTTAAAGAGCTTATCATTATTAAGCAATGCAAATAAATACACTGCTGTCCCTAAAAAGGCAGTTAATAGTCACTTTGGCTGTGCCCACACAATGTGGAGAGGGAAGAAGTCACTGTGGGAGTGTGAAAGCTGTGCTACAGACTCTGCTTGAAAGCAAAAGGTAATGTCCCAGGTCTGCTGCTGCTGTAAACCAGCTTCCTAAGGAATGCACTGCCTCATCACAGTAGAAGATCTGGCCCAGGATTTTGCTATTGAGACACCTCAGCATTACTATCAAATGTTGGCTGGAGTCAACCTTTCCCTGGTCCTGAAAACCACTAAGATGTATATCTGTGAGGGATGTGTTGCAGAAGCTCTTGTGTACTATCAATATCTTTCAGTGATTTTCAAAATTTGCTGTAATCTGCACTGCAATACAGTATTTTAAGTAGCCACAAAAAATTATAGTGACAGGAAATATGTAAATGATATTCAGTATATAAAAGCCATAACTACTATTTACATTTTATGCATATTTCAGGTACACATGCACATGGGTCCATCTATTTATAAACATATATATATATATAAAAGAAAAAGATGAACCCCAGTGTTTCAAAACAGTACAGCTATAAATATATATTAACATATAGACATATATATCATAGAATTATTTAGGTTGGAAGGGACGTTAAATACCACCCAATTCCAACCCCCTGACCATGGGCAGAGACACCTTCCACTATACCAGGCTGCTCAAAGCCCCATCCAATCTGGCCTTGAAACACTTCTCTACACAACCTATACCAGTGCCTCACCACCGTCACAGCAGTGAATTTCATCCTAATATCTAATCTAAATCCACCATCTTTCAGTTTAAAGGCATTCCTCTTGTCCTATCCCTACAAGCCCTTGTAAAAAGTCCCCCTCCAGCTTTCCTGTAGGTCTTGTAGACCCCTTGTAGGCATGGAAGGCTGTTGTAAAGTCTCCCCAGAGCCTTCTCTTCTCCAAGCTGAACAACCCCAACTCTCTCAGCACAAATAGAACATGCCTCTAACTAGCGCAGTTTATTTGCAAAGATAAAAGCTGCAATGTCAGTGAACACCACTTGGAGATCTTGTAAGTTATTTTTACCTAAAACCAATAAGCTTAATTGATCTGAACAATCATCACTCCTTTAATTTCACTGCAACAAGCCCAATTCACGCCAGCAAAAGATCTGATTATTAGAAGATCTAGTTCTTAATTTAAGGTCCCTACAAAGGACTTCAGTATAAGGACCAAATTTCTGATATTATTGAGACTCCATTGTTTTCTATGCCATAAAACACCAACTGGCATAGAAGTCTTACTCATCTTCGTCTTTGGTTTGTATAGAAAGTGAAAGTATCAGGTTCTGCCCTAGAGAATGCCCTGCATGATCTGACTAATGCCATTACAGAATTTGCCTCATTCAATAATGTTTGAAGCATCTACTCCCACCTTTGTAAGTCTGGGAAGACTTGATCACACTCTTTACACTCCTGGATTTCATGCACATCCTGAAGGTCATTCTCATTCTCAAGCTTTTTCTGGAAGTCCTCCTCCACCATGGAGAAAGCAGAATGAGGTGTGCTGCAGGGGAACTTCTGGTGGTCTACAAGCTCAGCCTTGGACTCAAAGAGCTGGTCGCAGTCCTCGCAGCGATACTGGCGCTCCTCTGGAAGACAAAGGGAGACCTCATCACTTTTCAGTCATTTTTAACTACCATCCCAGCAGGAGTATGATGACACTGTGGATAAATAAATGGCTAGTCAGTGAAAGAGAGAAGAACCTCAAAAGAAACAAGGATGCCTTAGAACACTTTATAATAATGCTTTAATTCTACAGTATATGTCAGTGCAATCCTACCTGTTAATTCCCTGGGTGACACCCAATAGGGGTTCCTAACACTGGCTTAGGGAAAAAGTCAGTGTCTTTATATACTACCCTAAATGGGGAAATACAGGGTCTTAGGTGAATGTCCAGTGGAGGCTGCCAGTCTCCGAGTTTCTGAATGAAGGAGACTAATTTAGACAGGAACATCAGCATCTAAAATAGCCAGAAGGGTGCTTATAGAGTTCTGAAGTCTTCATTTTCCTGAGAGTACTTTTGCAGCACCCAACCCTGTTCAAAGCAAGCCAGAGACCCATGAAGTTGGGGCCCTTCCTTTAAATTCCATAAATCATGTGTTTCTTACTGAAAATGAGTGTAGAAGACCACTAGAGTGTCACTTTGGAGTGTCACCTGCCCTACAGATATAAATGCCATGGGGCTCCAAGTCAGAAAGGCTGAAATGTCTAATGTATGTAGTTGGTTACGGTTTGACAGCTGTTGCAGAGAAAGTATCATAGGGCTCTGTTGCCAACTGTCCACAAGCAATAATTTGGCTCAATCTACCTCTAAATTAGCCCTGTGGGACATATTCTTGCATGTGACTGCAGAGATTTCCTCTGGTGCCAGGAAATACATTAGCTGCTTGACCATAGGGACTAGGCATGGAGAACAGTATGCTTGAAAAGGGGGACACCTTTAGCAATAACTAAACAAAGTTACTAATGAATAATCCCCAGTTTCTTAAGATAACAAAAGATACTGCTTTAAATGTACAGGCAGTTGTAAGAATGTGAGCCCTTGATGTGAGCCCTGGGAAAAACCCCGTGTACTGTCCCTGAATCCCTGAGAATTTGTAGAATGTCCACATTCGCATAAACTGCAACCTAACAGACATCAATTACATATCCCACACCCAGTCCCCACTGTGGTTGTATAACCCACTGCCTGATGGACAGCAGAGCAAAAGAAGCTTTTGGAGGTGGGGGACAAATCTGAGCAAGAGCTCGGGAGTTTCAGACCCAGAATCTGTGAGTCAGATGAGTAACAAATGAGCACAAGGAGGAAAAATGGCTCAAGTGTTATCACAAGTGACAACAACATTAACAACTTGAGATTTTTCTCTTTTCAAGGTGATAAAGTAACAGTTGTTTGGCTAAGTGACAAAAAATAACCCTTAATCAGAGTCTGTACAGGTCCTGCAGGAGCAACACAGCCTAGAGATGAGGACATGGACTCTTGTTCTCCTTTTGTAATACACACAGAATGATCAGGTTTTGATGAGGTTTCAATCTTGAAGCCTTACTACCACGCTGTTAACATCTGCCAATCTCTGTTTCTGAGGCAGGTTCAAGTAAGTGAGGTAAAACCTGAACAACATTAGGAGTTGCAGGGGCTTAATGCTGAGAAATATCAACTGTGCAAACTAGAGCTGCCCAGATTAACAGGTAGAAAATGTGTATAAGTATCTCAAAGGCAGATGCTGGGAGGATGGTGCGAGACCCTCTTCAGTGGTGCCCAGTGACAGGACAAGCAGCAGTGGCCATAAACTAAAATACAGGAAGTTTCACCTCAACATGAGGAAGAACTTCTTTATGTTGAGGGTGGCAGAGCACTGGAACAGGCTGGCCAGGGAAGGCATGGATTCTCCCTCTCTGGAGACGTTCAAAACCTGCCTGGACACATTCATCTGTAACCTGCTCTAGGTGACACTGCCTTGGCAGGGAGGCTGGACTAGATGATCTCCAGAGGTCCCTTTCAACCCTAACTATTCTGTGATTCTGTGAAAATGCAACATCGAATGAAGCGGCATTCGGTTCCATTCAAATGCAACACTGAGTGAAGCTACACTCCTGGTTGGACCAGGCTGGAGTGATGGAGTGAAAAAGAAAACAAACCCAGGAGCCCTCCAATACCAGTGTCAGCATCACTTTTGAGAGCAGACTCACCCTTCAGAGGGTCTGAAGGAGCTGTGATAGTATTACACTAATTTGTTCACTGAGCAACTTTCAGAGAAACACTAGGGCAGAAGACAGACAAATACACCCGTGGTCCAGCTCTCCTCCTGGGCTTTAGTGAAGCCATCGCAGATTTCAAAAGGATTCCAGCAGAGGAGAAATCTCCCTAATTTTTTGCTTAATTTCAATGATAATTTCTATTAGATTAGACAATATGAAGTGGCTAACCATGAATGTCCGGAGCCATTGTTTCATGTGAATAATCTTCACTCTTCATGAACAGCAAGAGCTCCTCTCCTGGTTCAATATCTGCTACCACTCTGTAGAATATCTGAAAAAATCGAAAGCAATGATTATATATATCTTGTTGTGATTACCACAATAGGCAAAGAGGCACAAACCATTGCTGGTGAGTATCACAGGATCAAAAAACACTTGTCCAGACCCTGTCCTGGTGTGGCTGCTGGCTGCCATTTGCTGGAGAGATGCTGATTTTGACTATGGCTCTTTCCAGACCAAAGGCTTTTGGTGCTTTGGGTTCTGAGGATAAAAAAGAACAATTGCTTTCAACAGTGTCTGCTGTAAAAGGAGCTGTGTGATGACTGCAAATACCACCAGCAATTTGCATGCTTAGTTATACCAAACCCATGTACAAAGCAGCCATAAAATGCTTCTCTGAGTGATCCATGTAAGGGATGTAACTCTGGTTGCACAGAGAAAAGGTACTAAAGCACATCTGAGAAGATACTACTGATTAAGCTACAGGCATTCAACCCCCGTTACAATTATCTATGCAGTCCAGAAAGTTTTGAGGTGGGAGGCTTAGGCAAACCAGCATGCCTGGCTATTCCTCAGCTTCAAACAGGAATCAAAGGAAAAATCAGTCCTGGATGAAGAAACACCATGAGCAGCCAAAAGCTGCTGGTGGTGACCCTGGCTGGTGGCTCCTGGTCCCCCAGTCCAGGTGACATCAGGCTCTGGGCTCTGGGAAGGACCCATCAGGGAAGCAGGAAGCTGTGGGTCAGGGTGGGGTGGGGGCAAAGAGGCCATACTCCCTTGGGTCCATATACCCAGAGCAAGCACACACTGGCACCGCAAGCCTCTGCTGAAAGGAAATTCCCAAAATCCATGTGGCTGTTTTCTGTCTCAGCAGGAAATATGAAGAACACTAAAAAGCTCCATGAAGCAGCTCAAATAAGTATTAGTAACTTCCTTAGGCCTTGTTAAACAAAAACACATGACAGCTATGTTTCCTTTGCTAAAAAATTATGCCTTTGCATTTTTCTTGGACTAATGTATTTTTAAGGGTTTTGCTCTCACACTCTGAACTCTCAATATTCAGTCACTGGGAGAAAGGCAGAAAATCACCTCCACTGTTTAAAGTCATACAGGTGTGTGTGCCACAAGGTAGGTACCGGTAGCGAGAGACGCGTGGGTATTTTTCTTGCGCGGTCGCACACGAACCGCCAGCCATCGGGTGGCCCCGGCAGCTGAGCACATACCGATCTCCTCCAGGAGGTGGCCGTATAACCTAATCGTTTCTTTCTGCACAAGAGGCCTTTGCCAACAGATACGAGCTAAATGCCTAAAAACAACGAAAAAAAGATGCATTTCCTTGGATTTGTTTTCTGTTCTTCACCTTGTCCCACAAAACGCTCTGGAGATGTGCAGAGGAGCAGCAGTGAAGGCTGCCAGAGCCAGCTCATCCCAGTGCCGCAGTGCTCACCCCTCTCCAGGAGCCAGAAATGCTGGGAAAAAAAATCAGGTGCAAGGTACTTGTGCCACAACCTCCTGCTTATGGCAAATTTTCCCCAGAAATCCAGGAGAAGGAGTTTATAGGCAGCCCCATCTGGCCAGGCTGCACCTCCTTCTTCTTCGATACTGCCCTGGTCGAACCATCAGCTGGGTCTGCTAGAACTTGCCATTTTTACCCCTTGTCAAAGGGATTTCAAAGTCCACAGAGTATTCTGGAGAGTACAAAGGGCCAACAGAGCCATGGCAAGGTCTCATACATGTCTCTTCATGCAGCTGAGCAAATCCCTGGTACCATAATTCCCTCTGGAGCTGATGCCGCCATTGGTGCAAAGGACATGGGGCTGCTGTGTGGGCTTCGGCATGCTGGAGATGCAGTTGAGGCAATGCACACTTGATCAAAGGCCGAAATGCATTTAAGTGAAGACAACTTTTAAGGCCCACAAACAGATACAATGTCAGTGCCGCATCCAGTGAATATCTGCTTTAAGTGATGCTTGGTTTTCCATTTATCAAGATAAATGCACTGAAAAATGGCTTTTTTCTTCCAGAAGTATGATGGCCTCTACACATCTGAAAGGGAAGCTGAGGTCCAGTCTGTGGAAGATAAGCCTGGTTGCTGGCTGGTTTTGAGGTGAAAAATAGCAGTGTATGGCACTGCACACTCACATGAGAGACTTCTGCAGACCTCCCTGGGGCGGAAGCAGGATCAGGCCCACCACATGCCCAGGTGGGACCTCCACCATCTCAAAGGGACTGTGCCAAAGCTCCTGCTCTGCCCTGGATGGCTCTGCCCAGGACTTGCCTCAGTGCTCCCAGGTTCTGTGTCACAGTCATGTAAACTCAGCTGTTCTTCTCAGGTCAGCAGGGCATCCACACCAAGAAGCAAACAAAATCCACAGCCAAGCCTTCTCCAGTATTTTTCCTCCCCCATCAAAGGTATTCTGATAGACCTTTTCACCTCTCGTCACAAGGTGAGGGCACGTGGATCAGACGTAGGCATAAAGAGGGTCTTGCTCATGAAGCGCTGTGCTAGGGTGACATCACTTCTCTTTGGGAGACCCCAGTACGATGCAGCATCTTTCCTGTAGCTGTGGGACAAATCCCTAACCTGGGTGTAAACTCTGCAGCCAACTGTTCTCTCTGCACTGGTATTCAGAAATATCAGAGATGATTAAGCTACACATCAGAAACTACCTAGCCAGCCTCTCTGCACTTCAACAGGGAGGCAAGAGGGAATATGCCAAAACCCACCATGTTTTAGTTTAAGTGATGTTTCTTTATTTTGCACCTCAGAACTAACACTCTAAAAAACAATGTCCAAGTGACAGGTTTCCAGATTTCTGGCATTTTGACATTATTATCATTAAAATACTAACTTTCATCATTATTATTGGAAATTGTTTTTTAGATTTCTGCATGTATAAAAACCCCAATCTGTACTAACAGTTTATATACCAGACTGCATTCCAGTGTGGATCTAAAATAAGACATATTCAACTTTCAACCAAAATGACCGTGCAGGTAAATTTAATTTCATTTTAAAAGCTGTACTTGCTACTTCACAAGAAAAGCTTTTTCCTTACTCTTCCCACCTAAAACTTCCTGGAATTATCCAGTCTGAGAAACACTGAGAAGCTAACTGTTGAAATGAATCATGCTGCTCAAATTTTTAGGTAGCAGCAGCCTACCAAGGGCAGAAAGTATGGGGGTCCTGCAAGCCCCCAGATGGGAAAGCTCATAAATTACCCCACAGCCCCTGTTTTGCAACAACAGCAACCTCTACCACAGACAATATTTTTTTGTATTAGAAAACGCTAATGTAAAATAAGCGGACTTTTCAACCGCAAAGCTTTAAGATTTCTTGGATATAGTCCTGGCTCTTCTATCACTTCTTCAGCCAACCAAGCCCATTTTGTTACCTGGCTTTCTTGGGTTAAGCTGTGCTCATGACATGAGAGCACACAGCAGTCTGCCTCAAGAAGTATAAGAATATCTGCTGCACAGTAGAGGAACAACCAGAGGAGGGGGGGAATAAAAGCAAAGTCCAGATGCACATTTCACATGCCCTGGGATCAGCGGTGTGTGACTGCAGTTTATATAGGAAGAGCAAAATCGGATCCAGATCTGGAAACACTTTCAAAGTTCAGGGGGTCTGAGGTGGAAAGAAGTTGGGGGAGGCCTAACTCATCAGTCCTCTGTGCCTGCCTACACCGCAGGTCATATATTTATGCTACCGAGCAGAAATAAAAGCTCCCAAACTGCAAAGCTGTAAAGGGAAAGGGGAGGGGAGAAAAGAAAGGAACACACACAATTTACTTTAAAATGGATGAATAAGGCCTCATTGTTATGAATCCCAGTTTACTTTTCCTGGTCAGGCACTTGAAATTTTATTTATGCTTAATAGACTGCATTTGGCATGTGTAAAGATGACAGAAGCGTGAATTATGAACGACCTTCAACCTATTCAGGAAGTTGTAATAATTGAAATAATAGCGAAAACGCACTCCCCGCGAGCTCGGCCCAGGGCTGCGCACTTGGCTGACGCCATCCGCACACTCTGAAGTACCCCGACCATCCCATGTGCCCCAGCCAGACCTGCACGGCTCTGAACCCCCCTTTCACTCCCCTCCAGTGTGCGCTCCAGCACCCAGGAAGGGGGAGCTGCTGGTGTGGGGGGAAAAAGTGACACTTCATCTGATGAGAATAAGCAAAGGCACTAGCTGCTACTCAAGCATCTGTCACGCTCAGCCCCAAAAGGAGCTGTATTCTGTTGCCTTCAACCAAAACCTTTATTCCTGTGTATGCATGAACTTCAAAAAACATTCCACACACCCCAGTGCTGCCTGGCACTTTCAGACAGGTGAGAGATGCTGCTTGGAATCAGTGTTTTTTGTACTTTAACCCTCCAGGCCATGTATTAAGCCTACAGCTAGCACCTCAGGGGAAGGCACTGAGCGGCTTTGTCCTGCACCCCACTGATGTAAGCAGGAGGACCAAGTGAAGAACCCACCCTGCATGGAATGGTAGAAAGGTACAGAAGACCCCAAAGGTGGAGCGCACCCCGATGAAAGCCTGGTGAAGCCCACTGGTGTGATGCTGCTACTCCTGCACCAACACCCAGCATCCAACAGGCTCCCAGCTTCTGCCACAAGCCATGGGTATGCTTACCCTGAGTAAGACACCAGCCCCGTCTCCCAGACACCTTTGGAGGCTTCAGTGCAGTCAAGAGGATCATTCCCCAAGCTGGGGCTGAAAAGCAAGCGCCCAGAGAGGCGGCGTGCATACTGCCAACTGGCATTCACCTCCACATTGCTCTGGAGCAAGAATGGAACTTGCCTCAAAAGGAAAACAAAGCAAATGTCCAAAACCAATAAGCAAGGAGCATGATCAAAATCAGGATTTATGCTTGCCAGTAAAATGAGAAGGACAAACGGATGCATAACCTCATAACGAGCCATAATTAAGCAGTTGAGGGGAAAAAGAAGAAAGAAAAAGATCCAAATGGTGAAGCTTCAATTTTAGTTCCAGTTCTTCAATTTTAGCAGAACAACTTCTGCAGCTGTAGAACTGTGTGATGAAACCTGAGCCAGGTTCTTCTTGCCATACTCAGGCAAATGATAAATTGAAACTAACTGGAGTTTTTTCAAGGGCTAATGTCCTTCTGAGCGCTGTACCAGGCCCAAAGAAAACTTCAGCAAAAATCCACAGGCAAAACTTAGCAAGTGCCTGCGTGCAAGCGGCTGCGGGGACATGGGTGGGAGCCCAACAGGGAGGGGAGGACCCTTCCATTCACCCTACCGAAATGGTGAGGGAGCACCACAGTGCCTCAGTACCAGGACTGCAAACCCTTTCCTTCCTTGATTCCAAAATGCACCGAAACTGCCAAAGCAGATCAAGCTGGAGCAAGGACACTCTCCTGAAATGGCATCAGAAATCCTCATTTTGCCACCTTCTGAGGCAAAAGGTGCTACCCGCTCCTCCAAAACAGGAGGGAGAAGCAGAATGTCCTTCCACAGGGCATCCTCTTTGGTATCTCAGGGGCTGTAGGCCACCTCCCCAGTGATACTTGTCTTCTTCCTTCGCAGGTGAATTTTAGCCTTCCTGAAAGGCACAGGACTGGGTGAGAGACTGTCACATCCAGCCGAACTGCTCCAGCCCCTCAAAATCTCCTGCCTGGGAGCTGCTGGCAACCAACACCAGACCATAACTTCTGTGTGTCCACCCATTCTCGTGACTTCACCATGCAGCTGTCTTCCAACATCCCACCTTCATTCATCAATCACGCAAACTGTCCAGTGAGTTGTAGTCTTGTCCTGGCTCTGTGGACAACTATAATCCTCTATACTGTTTCTGACAAGCATACGAGTGTGATTTGACAGCTCTCAGCACAAAAAAAAAGGCATTTTTGCTTAGTGACAACATGCCTTACTGCATTCATTGAACAGGATCGTCAGTAAAAAACTTATTATTTTGCAGAAATGGCAACAAGAAGTTGCTGGTTTTGGTTCTAAACAATTCATTTTAGGTCATGTCAGGACAGGCCAACACTGAGAGCAATAACACCACTGGTGCATTTAGCTCCAGATAACACAGGCAGATGTAAAAACCAGGCAGGAGTTTTACCCACAGCCTCAGCCCTAACTGCAGTTAAGTGGAAAGTCACCACCGATGAGCTCCTTGTTCCACTGGCCCTAAACTAACGCGACCCTGCTCCACTGGAGACAGACATTCAGTGGGAGCTGGATTAAGCTTTATTTGCTTAATAAACTAATAAATCATAGAAATAATCATGGCAGAATAGGGCCCCGTATGGGCTCAGCATGCATGTGCCCTCCTGACCTGCAACAGGCAAAACCTTAATTTCACTCTCTGACAACAAAGCCTCAAAACTATTCCTTAAATACACAACTTGTGCAGGTGGCTGTGTGTCCAGGGCTGCTGCAGGAGCCTCTGCCGTTTTCTGCCTGAGAGCTGCCTGCCGCAGAGTGGGGGCAGTGGCAGTAAAATCTGAAACATGAAGCTGTGTCTGCAGATTAAAAAAGTTTGTAAAACGTGTAAGATGTGATCAGATCTGGTGAAACTTACAGCAGGAGGTTCACCCGTGTAAGTTTATATCACTGACATCGGGCATGTTGTTAAAGAGTGTAGTACTACTGGTTTTTCTCCCACTGTATTGGCATGTACTTGAGTATAAAGAAATGAAAGAAAACACACACAAAAAAACCAAAAAATCTATCTCAGCACATTCAGCAAACCAAAACCTCAGGAAACTGATCTTGACCCACTTTGAGTTTTCCACGGATAAACCAAAGGGAATCTTCACGAGCTGCTTTGTTGAGGGGAAAGAGAACTGGAAGCTCAGAGCAGTTTCACAGTGTTATGTGGCTGTATCACTGTTA
The DNA here is from genome assembly GCF_034315485.1 of Pezoporus occidentalis. Lineage (NCBI taxonomy): Eukaryota > Metazoa > Chordata > Aves > Psittaciformes > Psittacidae > Pezoporus > Pezoporus occidentalis. The sequence continues at coordinate 8,486,939 of NW_026916158.1, forward strand.
GAGCTCTGCAAGCAATAAGCCAGATAAAAACAATATCCAGGAGTTTTAACTTCAACTGCTACCAGCTATGTTTCTTAAAAGAAAAAAAATACTTATTTTTATAGCTTCAAGGTGACCATGATCCCAGCCTGAAAGAAAGCCCAGAACATGTGACAGACTCTGACATGCCATTGCTATAGTCACAGCTGTAGTTGCAACTGTACTTTCATTAACATATATATTTTAAAATAATGCTTTTTCTGGGATGACAGTGCTGCCAGAAAGCCTAACAGGGCTTATCATTCTGAAGTCATTAAAAAATTGAACTAATAGATGTTTAATGATAACAGCGGGGAGCCATCCAAGTTAGCAGAAACTGGTACTGAATCCCAACTGACTCTGAGCTGAAAAAATGCACTCCAGGGCAGTAGCAGTGACAAGACTCTCTGCAGCTCTGCACACGCTGTACTCTCTTTGGGGAAAGGAAATAAATAACGTGCCCTGTTTGTGGAATTTTATTAATTCAAATGCATCTTAAATTATATATGTTCAGGTTAGACTGAGTATGACAGTAAGTAATAGGAAGACAGCAAAAAGATATCCTAGATCAATCTTGTCTGAAATCAAAAAAATAAAAAAAAAATCAAAAAAATGCACCTTTTAAACCCTACTCCACCTCCAATCAAATGAAACATGAGTTGCATCCAGCATGCATGTTTTGACTGCATCCCACCATTATCGAGCTGTTCATCTTAGCAAAGCTCATTTATACAGTCATAAGAAAGAGCCCAGGCCTTTTGTAAAGTTGATCCTAAGTGATGAAACCTAACCTCAACCGTGAGTCAGGGGGTGGGGTGGTATGTCTCTGAAAAAACTCTAATAGAGAAAACAACAAAAAATGTTTTTCTTTCACTCTTTTTGTTAAATACAGAAGGTAGAGCTTAGCAGAGCGACTAGATTACACATCATGCTGAGATTCATCTAAATCCTGCCTCAAGCAGGCTGGGAATCATACCTGTCTGTCAGTCAAGCTTGAATTTAGTAGCATAAGCTTGTGGGCAGCATAAGGCTGAGAGCACTGGCAGGATCTTTTACCTTTTCAGGTACAGCCCAATGTTTGCCTGAATTTTACAGATGAGTTGAAGCAATCAGAGGTGAACAATTACTGCTGATCGAGTGTCTGTGCCTCAGGAGCGAGCAGCATCTCCCACAGCAGGGATGCTCCCAGCATGACTGGGCCTTGTGGAGGCACTTCGTCCTCCTGGGGAACTAGGGAGAAATAACCAGGGTTCCCCCTGCCTGAGTGCATCCCTGCACCCAGCACTTGGCTGCAGCTCCAGCTGAACTGGGCTTTCCTGTCCCCGCTGGGCTGCACCGCTTCTGCCCTCCAACTCTAACTGCAACCACTGATACTTGTCCTCAGGCTTCACACTGGGGGGTTTTTCCTCCTTTCCCACCCCACCCCTCTCTCTTTTTTTTTAATCCCCTTTTCCCCCTTTCTTTCTAGGAGCTACAGAGGCAGAGTGATCCAAAGGCAGCCACACGCAATCTATACACAGGCAGACATGCACACTCAGTTCTGACTTGCATTTGTCATTCCTTGTACATGCACACATTTGGCCATGTAATGTCCATTTCCCAGTTTGCCTTCCTATTATATTTTATATTACCTCTGGTGAGCTTGTGCCAGAAGAAAGCAGAAGGAGGAGCTGTTAAAAAGGCTTTTTCACTTTAAGATTCGAGAGCACATTTTTAGCATTAACTTTTTAGGCTCTGGTCATAAAATGTTGGAGTACACGTACAATTTTGTGGGTAAATGTGCAGTGTTTCCAGAGGGCCATAGGAACAACAATCTCTTGCTGACAGCATTCAGCTCACAACATGCTACTTGAAGGACAACAAATTCTTAATTTGCAAATCTCAGCAACAATAAGCTATAAAAATATGGAATTATGAACAGTATGATACTGTGCAAAATAAATAACAAGTCTCCAGTGAATGAAAGAAATCATTGGCAGCAGTACAGCCACCACTACCAAATGTCAGAAATGTAAACACTAAAAAAGGAGAGTCAAAAGTGCCGTAACTTTCCTTCTAAAACCGTCAAAATGCGGGTGCGTGTCTGCATCACAGAGGTAAATGATGATGTTTCAGCCTAGCATGAATTTTCAGTTGCAGATCACAAATACTGGTGCAAAGTTACTTTGACCAGTGCACGTGATTCCACTTCTAATCTTTTCTAGCTATGTCAGCTCTTATTTAACATAGAATATTTGAAATTGCTGTTTCAATTAATCTGTATCGTTTTGCTTTCATACCACTGTTCCATAAATGTTCTTCTCACAGAGAATTTATCATTTTTCAGGGTAAAGCATGTTTCAGCTTAGAAAATGTATTTTGCATTTACTAATAATCTTTATGGTTTCTTTAGCTAAACCAACTGCTATATAAAAAAGAAATTACATCTCAGTTGCTGCCTCATTCTGTGTTACGTGTGCTCAGGACTGAGCTATAAAAGTTGAAAATTAAAAAGTCCCCTTTTCTCATAGGTTCTGAAAAAGTTTTTTAAACCAGTTTTAATCAGCTATCTCACATGAGTGAAACACATAATGCTGTGCTGAAAATAGCAGACTGTCTCACATTCATTTCCTATACGTAAAGAATTTGATTAGAAAGAATGATTTTTAATTGAAGCTTTGTGACTGATCGTGCTTCTTATTTCAATACTGTCAAGGCTATTAAATCAGCTAAAGATAATCTTTAGCATTCACCTGATGCAGTTAATTAAGGGGTGGAAAATGAAACACTGACTAAATGAATTAAATCCTATGCTGCAGGTAGCAAACTTTAGATTGGAAACAAGAATTCACAATCAGTTGTTGCTTTGCTATTTTAGATATTTTATTTTAAACGAGTTTAGCTTTCTTAACCTAACTATACTCATTAAAATATTTCATAATGGCATGCATTATCCACAGACTAAAGCAAACCTTGATTCAAGAAACACCTAATAACTCATCAGCATAATTGAAAACAAAATGCTTCACTGCATCCTTCCTCTGCCTATCCCAGCCTTTTTTCCAACATACAAGGATAAAAACATTTCAGCTGAACAAAGAGTGGATTTAAGTGTAACAAATGAAAAGAAAAAACGCTGAGGATCCTGCTATTACTAGTTCCAGCAAAGTGTATGGGAAAGCGTAATAATACTCATGCACATGTGCATTCAAATCCGAAGCCCCAAACATGCAACTACATTGGCAACATTATCAGTTTTGTATCTTCCCCTCCACTCTTTCCATTTATTTCACATTACAGATTCTGACAAACTGAATGATTTAACGTAACAGTCCAACTGGACTATTACATTAGACTGGACCAGGAGCCAGAAAATGCTTCTAATTCAAAATCAGCAAATACTGGCTTTGTATTCCCAAGAAAGCACTCCCAGTTTTTATCAGGTACAGCAATAAAAAAAAAAAAAAAGCGCAAAAAATATGGAAAAATAAAAAAATCAGATTAACTATAGCCCATAAGCAAAATTATTCCATTCTGCATTTCACATCTGTGCCTTATCTTATGCTATAACAGCAAAAGGGCCAAAATCTCTTGTGAATTGCTGCTGCTTTTTTCTTTTATTTTTCTAATATTGACACCCTAAAGTTCCTTAAAAAAAATAAGTCCAGAAAGGTAACACTACATACCTGGTCACTTATCTGACATGCAACAAGGTTGTGCTGATTGTAGCATCCAGCAAACTTGATATATTTGAGCCAGTTTCCTACATCTGGTTGACTGGCATCTATGCAGAACTTCACATTGCAAAACTCATCCAAGATCTAAAAGGAAGAATATGAAAGAGTAAATCTTTCTGTCACTGTTGTGCCATACTAGTCAAAAGATAAATCACAGGTTTCCAGATAAACAAATGGCTAATAATAACAACAGTAATAATAATAATAATTAATAATAATAATAATAATGGCATGTTTATTCAGAAATATGCTGCTCTGGTGAGACCTTTTTCCTTTTTTTTTTTTTGGACAGTCAGAATATATACACAATAATAAAAAGACAATAAATGCACTGAAAAATGTCTTAAGAAGTGTTTAAACTTAATCGAGATGTTGACTAATTATCACTAAGAAATACTGTTACTTTAAAAGCGATCTGATTTTCCCTGCATTCATCACTGACTGTATTTAAAATTCTGATTTTAATTAAATATGACTTCGTCAAGGAATATAACAAAAAATATTAAAACAGGTGATGTTCGCTCCATTAGAAGTTTCTGTTTTGTTTCAGGATTTACATTGCTTGCAGTACCATTTAGTCTTCATATTTGTTGTTCTGAATCAAACTTTATTGGAAAAGCAGAGTTATTTATCTTGTTTTAGTATTATGCTTCCCAAACAGCCCATTTTGTGCAACACTTAAATCCCTCCCCTTAACTGAAGCAAATAATAGAAGTCCTTACGCCAAACTAAAGAAAATAAATAAAAAACAATGTAAACACTCATGCAAAACATCGCAGGATTCAATACATACCAATAAATGGTTCCAATTATGCAGACAATAAACAAATCTAATGAGACTGCTTGTGGACAAGCTAAAGAGGATGTTCTATTCTAATATTATGACAAGTTACTAATCGTTACATACAACTGAATAACATTACTTATTTGCAAGCTTTACCACTGGCCTATCCTAAACTTTCCCCAGCATCCCAGGAAACTCACTGCTACATTTGTAACTTCTCCGGCTGGGCACCGGCAGCAAACTACCAGGGTTTATTAGGAAAAACAAAACAAAACAAAACAAACACTTCAAAACACATGCCCCAGAGGAAAAGCAAAGGGAGAAGGAGGTTGTTTCCCTGTGAGAAGTGTCCGGATCCCCGTCCAGCCCCAAAGCACTTTTGCCTTCCGCGCCGAGCGGACGGGAACACCGGCACGGTGTGTCACTGGGTTAATGAAAACCCACGGAAGTTTCCTATCAGGAGCTGACAATGCAGCCTAAGCCAGCGCACATTCATTAATTAAACGAACCCCACGGAGGGGTGCCCTCCCCAGGGGGGTGCCGGGGGCAGCCCCGGTATGGAGGCCGCTGACCGGGTCACCACCCCCCCCCGGAGCCGGGATCAGGCCCGCCGGGCATTGCCTGGGTTCTCTTCTCTAGCAGCCTTCCCCCCCACAAAAAAAGGGGAAAAGCCTAACGCCGAACCCCACCACTCCAAAAACGAGGCCGCGCTGCGCGGGGCCCAGCGGCTGCGCAGGGCGAGCTCCATCCCCCGCGGGCGCGCACGCTGCCCAGATGATATATTTTTGGAAGAGGGGGCATTTCATTTTCCCTTTCAAAGCAATCCCCACTCTGCTTCGGTGGAAGACGACTCAGCACTCAACACCGGGGCGGCGGAGGAGGGTCAGCCCGGGGCCGGCGGAGCGGCGGGCACAGACGGGGCAACGCGGCTCCGTCCCGCGGGGCCGTGGGCAGCGCCGCCGCCGCCGCTCTTACCTTGTGTCGCCGGGAGCCCGCGAGGGCAAGGAGGAAGGGGGGAGAGAGAAAAATATCCTTCAGGCAGCTGGAAGCAACATCTTGGCGTCAAACGCGGGCGGAGGCCGCGGCCGTCGGGGTCTGGGGTTGCGGTGGGTGCTGCGCGGTCGCGGTGCGCTCCACCATTAGTCGCGGGGCGGCTGGGGCCCGTGCCGGCGAGGGGGAACTTGCCAGCCCAGGAGGGCTCAGCGGCGGCAGGGCTCGGCGGGTTCCTGCCGGCTCGCCATCACCTTCCCCTTTCGGCCCCTGCTGGTCTTATCGGCTGGCGTGGGGTGTGTGTGTGTATGCAAAGAAAGTTATCGAGAGGGGGAAGGAAAGGGGAAAAAAAAAAAGAACAAAACCAAAGCACCAAAACCCACACAACCCTTTCAAGAGGGGAAAATGAAAAAAAAAAGGAGAAAACAACAACAACAAAAACCCCACCGCACACCGTTCAGCAAAACAAACTTCTTTCACTTCTCCGCCGGGGATGGGAGAAAAGTGTGTGTGTGTGTGTGTGTGTGCGTGTGTGTGTGGTGGGCGGGCGGCTCTCTCCCTCCCCACGCCCGTCGCCTGCCCGCGGCGCTTCTTCGCCGCCGCACCCCCGGGCAGCGCCCGGCCCGGCGCGGCCCTGCCCGCCCCCCCTCCCCGCCCACCCCGTCGGGTCCTGCCAGCCCACCGCTCCCCTTTCGGGCACTGTCTCTTTAAAGCGGGGCAGCCCCAGCCGCGTCGGCGGCCATCCCCCCCTCCTTTCCTCCGTCCCGGGCGGCGGCGGCGCTCCCGGCGCGCTTAAAGCGACAGCGGCCCCGCGGCCGGGGGTCACCGCCAGGTCGCGGAGGAGCGGCCCCGCCGGGGGGGGACACCGGCAGCCGGCTTTGCCCCGCCCGCATCTCCCTCCTGGGGCTGGCAGGGGCTCCACGGCGGGACGCGGTGCCTCGCGCCCTCGCCGCTCGCCCCCCGCTCCCTGCAGCCGCTCGCGCCGTCGCGGCGGCCCCGCAGCTGAACTGCGGCGAGCGGGAGCCGTGCTGCGTTCGCCCCGACGGCTTCTCCCGGCGCTCCGGCAGCCGGCGAGCCCGGCTTATTATCCCAGTTATTTTCTTCATCGCCGCCACTGCGCTTATTAATAATAATTTTAAATGAAATGCAACCTCTTGTGTTTTTTGGGTGGTTGTGTGCCCGGCAACCTCGGTTAGGGCAGCAGAACCACCCGTTTGCGGCCGCTTCCCAAACGATTGTTATTATTTTTACACCACCCCCCCCGCCTTGTATTTATTTGGTAACGAATCCCATGAATGGTGCCGGCGGGAGGCTGGGCTCTACCTGCCGGCGGGGGCCACGACGGTGGCCGGGCCCGCTCCTGCTCGCGGGGTTCCAGGGCTCCTCCAAACCGGCCCCGCATCCCACCGCGATGGAAAGCCGCGACCGGCCGGCTCAACAACGGCCAGAAACACGTATAGATGTGTATTCTGGGGAGGAGAGTAGGGGAAAAAAAAGAGGGCTGAACCGCGAGTTTTATTGCACCGTGCAGAAGTGCCACCCACTTTTTTTGCCCCCACTTTATTTTTTTTTTTTTTTTTTAAGTGCAGATCTATTTCTCAGACTAAAAGTCAATTTTTCTTTCCCGGGGGGCCGCGGAGGGGGACGAGAAAGGAGGGCAGGGGGAGGGCGAGAAGCCGGGTGACAAGAGATGATGATTAATTCGTCTCAGCGGCCTGTTATCTGTGACATTGAACTGTTATTTCAGATAATAGCTATTGTTCGAGGCGGGGAGGGAGAGGGGGGGGAACCCCGCACGCAATGGTGGTAGGTAGGACAGGAAAAAAAAATCCTTTGTCAATAACCTCGAAAAACCTGGTGGGAGATTCCCGTAGCGCCCGGGCCTGAGAACCGCCCGGTTTGCCGGACCAGTGATTTCCTGCCCGCCCATTCTGGGAGCTTTTTTTCCTCTCTCTTTTCTTTTTTTCTTCTTTTTTTTTTTTTTTTTTTTTTTTTTTTTAATTTAGCCATAAATTGGACCGGCTCGAGCTATGAGCTGTTCTATTTTCTTCCTGTCAGGATGAGGGATTTGTTTTATGATGCATTGTGTATTAAATACAAGTAATCTGGGAAACTGATTGCTCGAGCCCATATGCCTGATCAGAGCCCCCGATAGGAGCAGGAGCCCCCCCCCTCCCCTCCTTCCCCCTCCTAGCTTTGCCACAAAAGGAGGAAACGCCGGTGGATAAACAAAAGGGCCTCCCGGTACCGGTGAAGCGGGGCCGGTCGGCACCGGGACTCCCCCCCGCTACGGCGCGTTCCGCAGCCGCTAGGTGGCGCTCGCCGACGGGAATTCGCCTTCACGCACGGGTTCCGGCGGCTCGGTTGTACTCAGCCGGGCGGAGGGGAGCGGGGTTCGGGAAGGAGGAGGAAGGCACATGCCCCCGAACCAGAGGGTTCGTGGCAGGGCAGCTCGGGAGGCGTGGGGGGCGAGCGTCGTCTCGCCGCCGGTCGTGTAAGGGGACGTTAGAGCTCCGCGTATTTACATATATTTTCCTTCTTTCAAGCAAGAAACTTTTAACCATATCTGTAGCCTTTTCTCTCTCCCCTTGGAGGGTTTGGTAGGGGCTTCAAAAGGCCCAAATATTTCCACAGGGTCCCTTTTGCAATTGTTTATTTAAAATAAGTCGCTATATTAGTGGCGGCAGTAAGGAGTTAGTACTCGAGTCTGCTAGTAATTCCCACCAGGCTGTAAACTGATGCCTCTTTTAAGCCTTAAACTTCATGGTCGTCCCAGAAGTAAAAGTTCTCATAATGGAGACCCTATGGGCATCGTGCATTCCAGCACATCATTAAAGCAAAGCAAAGCAGCTCAGCCAAAGCCAGATGAAATAACTGCACTGTCCACTTTTAATGGGCTTCCTGTGGACAAACGCTGCAGAGGACCATGGTGAAAAATCAGACAAGTCGCTGGTGATTTTTTAAAATACCAGAAATGTTCATATCAGGCTTTATATTATCCTTACATTTATAGAGCAAGCCACCTCATAACCGCATTTTTAAGTGGGATTTAATGTTATATTTCTCAAGGTGACTAAACACAGTATTGAGCATCCTGACTGACACTGAAGTGAGCGTTTAAAACACTGGGCAAGTGTATTGTGCAGGAACGGAGAAAGGAAAAGCAAAGCAAAACAAACACGTAGAAAACAACAGCCCTCCAACATATCCAGGCGCTCCAGGACAGACCTGGTAAAGGGCAACAAGCAGGAAAGGCAACACAATTTCTTGCTAATTCCTCCCACCCTGCGCTTGGATAGCAATTTAAAAATAAATAGTAGAATCAAGCAAAACTGTAAGTGCTGCTGCTTGTTTAAGGGGACGAGCTGGACCTCTTCCAGTCCTTGCGTAAAGGAGCCTTGGTGAGCACTGCAGTGCTGTCACGGCTCCCTGTGCTGGTGCCCTGTCCCAGCCACCCATCCTGCCCTCACACGCTGCTGGGCTTATCCTTCCTGGCCAAACGGCAGGTTTTGAGTACGGGAGAGGAGATAAAAATTAAAGGTAAAAAATGTAAATAAAAAATTTCCCTTGGTCTGGAAATGGGCCCAACTGAAAGCATGTTAATCTCCACCTCAGTAATTTGGTTCTTCTGGAGAAGACAGAAGCCCTGCTGCTGTGCCCTGCACTTCATAAATCACGTCTTTATGTGGACAAGGTCAGGGCACCTAACAGCTCAGACATGGGCCTTTGCAGTGGCTCGGAGGGCTCCGGCATGTTTATTCTCTCACACAGATCTCCGAGGAGCAGTCCAGCACGCTTCTAATTACTTTTGATTATTTTCATTTGCTCGGGTCAGGCTGGTTTTGCCGGCGCTGCTGGAGGGTGGGTTTCCTCTCCCCAGCCAGGCTGTGGGGTGTGGAGGGATCAGTGCTCTGTTTCACCCAGCACCCCCTTCCCCAGGGCAGTGCACAGCTCTGGGGACCCCTGGGACTTACTCTGCTGGTGGAGAGGGTCCCCTTTCAGCAGCTGCAGGGTGCAAAGCCCAAATCCTTCAGCTGCAAGCAAGGACACCCATCCGAGCTGTCCCCTGCCTATAGCCAGGGGCATTTACCAGTCTGAAATAAGGAGTGTTCAAAAAACCACACACCCCCTGCTGAAAACAGTGACTGCCTTCAGGGAATCAAAATAAACGATCCCATAAGCATTGCAAAAAAAAGTTAGTGTTGCATGTGCAGGTGATAAAAAAGTTGGAGGACCTCTGTGACTCCTGTGGGAAAAGCGCTCTGCTGGGGGAACTGCAGAGCACAGGCAGTCCCCAGCCCTGCACAGGGGCAGCAGATGTTTAGGTCTGCTTTCCTCCTACGGCTGCATGAACCCCCGCTGGCACAGTGCTTTATTGCTGGGATAAATAAATACATACAGCGAATGCACAGTGCTTGTGCAGAGCAGATGCACTGCAGGCACGTGCAAGTGGTGCCCCAGCACTGGTAGGGCCTGGGTGTGGGTGAAGCTGTCCCCGTGAGTGCTGCTGCCTGCCTGCATCCTCTCTTACGGTCTGGAGCAACTGTGATGCTGCTACTGGCAGAAGCCAAACCATTACTCATGTACTGAGCAGAAGGACTCCACTTTTTCTCTCCTGTTAAAATCTGTGCTCTAAACCAGCACATTCCTTCTTACCCCAATCTGAATTTGACAGCCCAGACCTGCTTTCTCATCCCCCATTATCCTGGTGTATCCATTATCCCAGCAGACCCATTGCCCTCATGTCCTGCCCAGCTCTCATGCATGCAAGCCTGGTGGTGTGCCAAGCACCAGAGCAAGCACCCACATGCGAGTGTCTCTCTGAAGGTATGGGCACCATCATGGCTGACTGATGAGAGAAAACTTCTGAGCAGAGGCTGCCTGGTGGGAAGAAGTATCCTGGCAAGCACCAAGCCATGCTGCTGGGGTTCAAGCCTGAATTTTTGTGTACCTCGGTCATTATTGCATACCAGCAGAAGGAAAATCACAGCTGACTCAGCTTCCCCATCTATAAGGAAGGTGCAAAAATGGGTCAGCGACTGGTATCCAGCTGCCTGGATGACTTTGCTCATGTCTTGAAAAGCAAAGCTTGGAAACCCTGTAGAGAACGCTCTTCCTCTCAGCAGGAAGAGAGGTTATAACGCTTTACTGCAAATAAACCATGTCCCTCACAGCCAATCCCCAAATTTGTTCCTGAGGGATGCAGTGGTGCTTGTCCACCCCCAACTGTGAACACACTCCTTCCAACAGGAGAAAACCTCAGTTTCCTCCTCCAAATCTTCCCCCAGGTTTCCCTGCCAAGGAGTGTGCTCTGGCGCTGGATGCTGAAGGACCGTTTGCTGGTTTCCTTCGTAGTGTTCATTACTTCCATTACAGAAGAGCCTGGAAGCCTACAAATCCAGCCCGGGCCTTTCTTGTGATCACGGTTACTGCACCCACAGGGCGAGACAGTCCTTGCCACATGAGTTTGGCACAAGTGTGTGCTAAGTTAAAAGTTGGGTTAGAAACCCGTGTTAGCTAGCTTGTTTCAACACCTACTAGAGACAGTGCAATTTAAGGCAGCGGCTGACTGATGTAGGTGCTGGTTTCTTGTCCACCCAGAAGCTGTGTGTTTTCCTGTGCTTTACCTTTCTCACGTTTGAAAGAAAGCCAAAATTCTGGATAATCTGGGAAACTCCACTGGTGAAGCCCTTATTCTGCATCTCCCACCATCTGCAGGGCAGCCTGGAAGGGCTCTTCTCTCTTAACCACTCAAAGACATTGAGCATGGCCCTCTAAAACCTACCAACATAACCAAAAAAAAGACTGATTTGGGATTTTCATTCTCTTTCATTCATCATTGCTGAAATACAACTGAATAAATCTGTATCAGGTTTGTATCCGCTCATGCTCCCCACAGTTTTCTCATTCAGAGATCAACCAGTGGTACCCTGCAGAGTGAGGTGGGGTGGTCAGAGGATCCCACCTGATGTAGCTGCTGCTTTTCTGCCCAGAAAAACAACCTTTTGCAGAAGCTGCTCTAAAAATGGAAGAACTCTAAAAAACAGTCCCTGAGAAGGCACCATACCTAGGAGGTGGGAAGCACAGTAAAGGATTTTGCAGACTTCCTTTGTATGTACATGCCTGAGAATTCAACAGGGACCCATTAACTCTTCACTTCTTCCAAATTTTTAATTTTTAAGCCTTCTCATTTGCTGAAGTCTGAGGGCCTGCTTTGGAAGACTTTTTCCAGCCCCAGAACCCCTGCTGGGGTCAGGGAAAGCCCGCAGGAAGGGTTTGTGGCAGCAAGACCTGGGGCACCATTTGAGTCTTGGCACTACCCAGAATGTGACAACAGAACCTGCAAACCAAGAGTACAGAAAAGAAAATACCAAAGCAAGGAAAATGCCAGGCCAAAAGGGGTTGGAAGGGTTAAGCAACAGAACTTTACACTACACAGATTAATGTGATGCATAACAGGTAATTCTATTTTAATAATCAATTTTAAGAGTGACTGGCTATTTTCAAAGCATTCCTATTGTAGCCAAAGTTTTAACTAGGCGTACAGGAGTGGACGTAAACACCTGCGGACTTTATAAGAGTAAGAAGCAATTTATCACCCAATAAAAAGTCAAACACTCATTTTAAAATTTTCAGGTTTGCATTTGCTTTTAAATGTACATGTGTGGATGGTTCTAGGGGAGGTTCAGAAAAGGCGGATACACATCCTACATGCAGACAGCCAACAGGAGAAGAAAAACCTGCCTGAAAGTGTCAATGTTATAGTTTCATTCCATCTATGTTTTGTATTAGACCCATTGTGATCATCGACCAGAGTTGTCTAAAACTTGAACTAAACAGGCATTAAGTCAGCTGGCATATGAAATTACTGCAATCCGATTTTCAGATAAACCACAAACCTTGATGAACTAACATTGTTCCAGCTGAATTAACTCATCATCCCTAGGAGGAGAAGGTTGCAGAGGAAAACAAGGGCTCTAATAGCAACAATTAATCCTCCTCCTATTGCAAGGCACTTGCCTATGAGTGGAGAGATACCCTGCTAAAGCGAAGGTAAGGATCCACACTGCCTCAGAAACATCACTGCCCTGCCAAACCCTAGCATTAGGTATTATTTACATGTGGGTAGAAGAGAGGTATTTTTGTTTGTTATGGGCTTGTTAAGAAACTCTAAGTAGGTTAAAATCCCTGTCAACAGTTTGAGTCATGCTTGGTAGATAAATCTGAGGACTGGAATTCAGGAATGCTAATTTATGCAGTTGGTGGAGGAACACGCATGGTTGGTCCTTATCCTGTACTCTGGTAATCTCCCTGGGATTAAATCATAAAGTATTCGGACCATAGGTGACATGTAAGTGGGTCAGATTCCCCACCATCAGTGGGCAGAGCAACATGTGTGCACCCACCCTGGGTGTGCAAACCAGGGTCTCAACCAGTAAATGCTTAACTAGCCCTGGGTGCGCACAGCAGCACACCTGGACATATATTTGAAGTGCTGCTCCACATAAATTAGTCACACATGGGTAAAGGTTCCTGATTAAGTTTGAAAATTCTTACTCTGAGAGCTACCTGCTTTACACTAAAGAGATTTTGCACAACAAGGAAGTTTTACTCACTGGGAAAATCTCTAGGGCAGGGGGCAAAATGTATTTGATACAGGTGTCAATATAAACCTGTCCTATAACCCATTGATCACAATGCGTTATTAATGAAATAGCTGTGAACATCAGCATATCCTTGTGGCAGATTTCTTTCCTAAATGAGTTGAACATTTTCCAATTTCAAAGAAAGTGCTGCTACCTATAAACTTGGAGATTAAGGGCTTTTTCCCCTAAGACTCAGATCCCTTGGGGCACTTCTGTTCTGGCATGCATCCCTTATTTGCTGAAGAAATTTCAAACTTGGTAATTTAGCACCATACTGATAAAACAAAAGGGGGGAAAAAAAAGGCAGTTGAGCATGTGTGCATGTGAAGGAGGAGGGAGGTAAGTGGTACAGCTCCAGGCATTTTTTTCCTGTAGCTTTTTTATCCACAAGTCATGCTGCAGATTTTGTGTGAGATTCATAGAGAAAACATTCCCAAGATACAATACATTAAGATGCATATCAGTCCACGAATTCAGTTTTGTAGATGCAAAATGGCCTGCAGAATTTGAAGGAAGATGAAGACTGGTTTATAACCATTTTTCCATATAATTTATTTAAGCCTAAGATGTTGGGCTAAATTTGCCACTAGCAGAATTATGAGTATTAGTATTATTAGTATTACAGCAGCACCTAGAGGCTCCAGTTGAAAGTAGGGCTCTTTGTAGGCAGAAAAATAATAAATAATAGTCTCTGCCCTGAAAAGCTTACAGTTGGCATGGACCGGGTAAAAAGTGTGCTGGATGGGAAGATCATAATTTTGTTTTGACAGATGGAATATAGATATTTGCTCATGGAGAAAATTGGTGGTGGGCTGGGAAGGAACCTCATGCAGTATTTTCCCATAACTTTCATTCACTGAGAAGTTGCTTTTTACTTCTTTCCTTTGACTTCAATGAACAGAAACTCCTATCTGCCCACGGATGTTTAAGTCTTCTCATGCATAAATAGGGGGAGTCTGCCTGGTCTCTGCCAGTTAAAACAGCTCTGTGTGCTTTAATATGGCTCATCTGTAGCAGATATTGTACTTTATCCTCTTTTTTTAGCTAGAAAAATATTTTAGGATTTGGAAATGGACAGTTGATGCTTTGGAACAGATCTTCAAACATAAGCACATTGTGCTGATTGGTAGCATAAATGAAAGCTCCTCCTATAGAAGCAGTTTTGGGGAGGATACAAAAAACCCTGCCTTCAACTTTTGTGGGAGAAATGTGAAACTAAGCTTGTGATGTAGAGTCTTGTTGCTAGGAGTCACCTAGCAATCATGCAAGCACTGAACATGAGATGGATCACGATCCCCACCAGACAGAGTGTGGGAGAGAGTGCCGCAACCACAACACTGGCCCCTGCTAAACCTTATTAAGTGACTGCAAAAAGCAGTCAGGCATGGCTCAAGATAGGTTACAATTTTTTGGGTCCATAGAAGCAAAATGAGGTAATGTGTTAAGAATAGATATCCTTACACCATGAAGAATTTTGGAGAGTCTATGACTTGTATAGCTGAGAATCCAGTATAGTAAATATGGTACTTAAGATAATTCCTTTGCCATTATAAAATTCTTCCCTTTGCATCCTTCAGGCCAGATTTTCACATGGGCAAAGCAGGAGATTTGCTTACGTTAAGGGAGCTACTGTAGGATGTATTGCCTTAGAAAGGTGGCAATCTCTGTTGGCTTTTCAAGGAGTTATAGTAAGATTGGAGCCTGGGAAGGTGGTCACATATTCACCAGGGAAGCACCAGCAGCTCAAAATGCTGAAGACTGCATTGACAGAAGACAGCTGGCTACCTGTGAGCTGAACTGGTGTCCAAAAGTATTGATCAAGCCCAGACAGCTATTTCCACTTGAAATTACTGTGTAGTCAGTCCCAGGATTGAACAGAATGCTCAGACCAGACTTGGGCTGCCCCAGGACTGTAGGAACTGATTCATCTCTAGATGAAAGCCAGTCCTAAATCCCCCTGCTGCCTTCAGCTCCAGGACCATGCTGGCACTTGTTATGCTGGAGCACATCAGGGCTGCAGCCCTGGACATGGTCTGGACCAAACCAAAGTATGGTGTCTCTGGGAACCTGCAGGACCACAGGATATGACAGAAATTTGTGCATCCTGTCATTTTAATGTTATACTTGTGACACCTCCGGAAATAAACTGAAGGTAGACGCTCTCCTGCCAGGCACCGTGAGCAATAGCTTAAACCAGTCATGTATTGCACAAAGAAAATCTGTGAATTTGGACAATAAAGTACAAATATATGTCACAATATGAATGACCACAATTTTCCCTAGTGCTTGTGGTATATTTAACAATGCTATAAAGATGAAAGTGGGAGTTGCAAGTGCTCATTAGCACTTCAGAATTACTTAATTTTTATTTAGTTCTCTAAGTTAATTCATTAATAGTGTCTCAAACAGAAAATAGTTGTGGGTTGTTGTGAACCAGGAAATACTTCTACAGAAAGAAGAAACTGAATTGTCTTGAATGATTTACAAAATGTGAGGGTTTCATTCCAAAATATCATTTATATGCCCATAAATCTACTTAGCAAATCTAATCCAGAAAAGGAAAATGAACATTATCAATCCATGAATTAAGATGGGAAGTAATTCTGCAGCAGTTTCAGACTGTGCTTTCCCATGTATGACAAGTAACTGATCTGAACACTTCCTACATATTTGCATTTACCTGATTTTAGCAGGCAAAATGTGGGAATAAAGAACTCCATGATGATCATGGAGAAAGCTAAGATAATGACAGCCATTCACCACGCTAAGAGTTAAGCATGTCCTTCCCCATTAGTACGTCTGCTGATGGCAAAGAGGGAGGAATGTCAATACCAGGTGCAAAGACTGACCAGAAATCCAAAAACTCCAATAAAACCTTGTTCTTTTTTGATAGAGTACAGCTCCACCAGTTTAAGAGGTACGAAAAGAACAAGATATAAATGTTCTTAAAGATAACAAAGACTTTGTTTTCCTGATTTCTAAGCAGCCACATGAAGGTTTTGGTCACCACAGATGATGTTCCAGGTGATTCATTGCAACTCCTGTCAGTAGCTAAGTGTCCAGCAGACACATCTGAAGTGCAGTGACCTTGGCTTGTGTGAGTGAGGCTAATAGTAAAAGCAAATGGATGTTAAAATGAAAGGTGTATATTTTTAGAAGAGTTTGCAGCATTTGGACTCCAGCTTTGGATAGCTTAAGTGTATTTTGTAAGCTAAAAATCTGTTCTTTGGTTTCAGTTTGTTGATTAAATATACTTGTTACCAAGACCTCCAAGCAGGAAAAAAAATTGAAAAGAAACTTTAAGATATTATCAGCTTCAGCTGCAGCACTGAAAAAGTAATGTGTAGTAGCTCTTCAGATCTCAAGTTATTTCTACTGACTGCTATATAATCAGCATGTTAAATTTGGGCATCTCTTCAGGCACAGTTATTTGTGTGATATATATAGATCAATACTTATTGATTTTATAATTTTGATTCATCTCTATGCAGTGATTCAGTTTCACATCATCTTATTTATCAAGCTCTTCTCTGTACCTTTGCTTTCAAACTTCCCAGTGCTTCCAGGCCACTTGAGCAGCGTCCCACCACAATCACCCCCTTTGGCCCCTGCACGCAATTTCTGTGGGCACATGCTTGGTTGTGTCAGAAGGAGTTGAGTGTGCAAAGAACTGCCACAGGATACCCAGGGTTGTTAATACATGAGGATAAAGTTCATAAACCTCCTTCATTAAAGCCATAATTCTACTGCTCCATTTTTCCAAGGAGGCTTTGCCACTGCAAGGGACTGAGTGCAGACAATGCAGCTGGGTATTTCTCACCCAGTGGCCATACCCTCAAATTTCTCTCTGTGCTGGCTTATGAAGATACGGGATGGACAAAATTTTGTGCTGAATATTGAAATTTGTTCTTTTTACCCTTGGAGATTTTCAGGACCAATGCTGACACGTGAAGACATTCCCCGCTGCAGCTGCTCCAGCATACAGCAACAGAATGAGTAGCTGGCACGAAAAGACCAACAGTGACTGATTAAGAACGACCTGCTTGATATACTAGAGGAAACCAATGCCATTGCTACTGCTGGCAAGCACATCAGGGAAATCCTGTTAACTTCACTGGATTGAATATATGCAAATGACAGTGGATTAGAGTGTGTTAGTGAAGCTGCCTTTCCCACTGAGCTCACACCAGTTTGCATCAGAATAAATTGTGCCTGGATGCACTAGAGATGCCCCAAATAGACTAAATAGTGATTTAACAATTCAGTTCTGCCTCAAGCTCCAGCTAGATGGGGCAAACCTGGTCTCTACAGATGTGCCTGTTGCTGGCGTGCTGCATTACTGCTAGCAGCCCTTACACAGCACCAGTGCGGGCAGCGGTAACAGGATGTGGAGCAAAAGTGGTTAAAAACCATCAGCTGAAATTGATGTGATGAATGAATTTAAGGCAAACAGGAAAACTTCTTTATGTTGAAAATGCCCAACAAAAAGAACTGAACTCTGTTCCGATGCAACGATTTCAAAATGTTTTTACAGAAGGTGCCAAAGGGAGCTAGGATGTACTGCATCCATGAAATGGAAGTCATTAGGGTGAATGCCTTCTGGAAGGAAAACAAAAAGGGTTGATGAAGGCTAAACAATGTTTCAGGGGGACTCACACACCACAGCAAGACAGAAGGCCTAGGCTAATTACAAAATAAGACTGATCACCATGCAAAAATAAATGACTCCATAAATAGCTTTAGATATCATGTTAAAAGCACCTTTAGGAACAAAAAGATGCTATGCTAAAACCAAGAGATCTAAAGAGCTGTTATTACACATCCATTACATTTTCTGAGCTGTCTCATGTACTTTTTGAAGTTCTGTATACATGATACAGCAAGGCAAAACAGTTTATGCACCATAAGAAATTTGAAACAATGTTTAATGTTCAAAAGAAAAAGTTAACAAAACCACACTTCAGTAGCTTTTTTATTTCTCTATTTTATGACCTTTCAAGAACTTAGAGTAAAAGGAAACAAGAAGGAAGGATACGCAACCATACACACTCCTCCTTGCTTTTTTCTACATTGCTGATCAGAGCCCAAGACAGAAATCATGATTAAAAAATTGCCTTTTTTAATATCTAAATAGGAGCAGCTGAAACACTGATAGTACAATGTGTTTTGGGATGGAAAGCATTTGTTCCTCTTGCACCTACCAACAGTCATATGCTACATGATTTTCCAATTTTTCTCCCTGAAATTACAGAAGGCCATCAGATCTTCACAACTGTTTGGAACAGTTTTTCTCCTGTTTCTGCTTTTTCTAAAACCAAAATCAGCTACAAATATGACTCCCAAGAACTATTTCTGCAAGCATCAGCCAATAAAGATTTTCTGTCTGTTCCTTCTAAAAATCCTTGGTCATATCATTACAGAACTCTCAATGAATGTATTGGTGATTCTGATATGCAGTGATCCCCACAAGCTTCTATCCTGCAGAATGCTAAAATGATTGTGGTGCAGCTGCCATGGGGCACCGATGCTAAAGTGTGCACATATACACAAAATCCACTTTCCAACCTATCCACTTCAAATTCAAACAGGAGCTATACATCAATTCATGTTGGGAAGGGAAAAAAGCAATATATGAGAGCTGTTCATTTCCCTTGGAAGGAGAAGGTAACAATAAAAAAGAAGAGTAAACATGATGTGAAATTTAAAGCATAGTGTAGTTCACTAATATACTGGATAAATGAATAAAAAATTGACATCTGAGTGGCATAAGCTACATCAAAGCTAGCATCTTATCAAATCATTAGATGGAAACAGGTGCTTAAATTGTCATGTTCCTACTGTAAAAATATTCTGCAGTTGTACATCTATGCTACTGGTGAATAGAAGGTTTGGTAGAAAGTAAGGAATTCTTTCTGCTGATTTCAGGAGGAAAATGCAAGAGAAATTGCAAGTATATAAGCAATGCTTTATAAAATGTATCTCACAAAATGTCTTGAATGAATAATCATTGAACTTTAAAAAATCCTAGTATTTTCTGTAGCCACAACGACTACATTTAAATACATTTTGAACATTACTTAATGTGGTGTTATGAAGCCTGTTGTTACTCTCAATTAACAGTTTTCTTCTTTAGAAGAGAAGTTTCAATGGCATGTCTTCAACTGTAATCCTGTAGATTTAATATTTATAATTCAGAGGTAAATCTAAGCAAATCTGAAGGGTTTTAGGTGCTGGATTATGTATCTGCAATCCAAGTTCCTGTGGTCAGATTCATTCATGCATTGTATAGTTTCACTGAACATTTCAGTGCTTTTTTACTTGGGACAAATTTGCACTTGGATGGATTTATTCCTGGCATGAATTTTAATGCCAGAATAAAAATCAGATACAACTACTTAGAGCGGCACCCCTTCACTAAAATAAAATGTGCGGGGAAAAAAGATAGGTGAGTGGTTGGGTGGTAACCTGTTGGTGTTTTGAAGGGTGATATCCATGGAGGATAGATCTATGGCATCTCCTGAGCTAATATTATGTCTTGCAGTTTCCCTCTCCTATATTTGAAGTGAAAGGTATGATGGCAAAAGTAGTGACAGAGAAAAAGTCCTGCTTCTTCAGGAGCTAATTCATAAACCTCAGTGGTCTTCCACTCGTTTCACTGAAAAAATATTCCAAACACTTTCACCATTAAACTCTATAGGGAGCTCACATCCTTCATGACTGAACAGGCAAACAGCCTAGAGATGGAGCCCACAGCCAGTGAAGTGAGGACCACCACCTCCAGCTGGGAAATCACTGGCTGTGTAATGTAGTTGGTTACTGCATGAGCTTTCAGGTGAATGTGGAGTTAACATCTGAGTCTCTCAGAAATGATATTTAATGACCCTCCAACCCTTTGAAACTTCCCAAATCTGAAAGAACACCTCTGGTACATGTTACCATCATGCTGGTTCAACACTGACCCAGGGAAAGTGTCACCTCCTGAATCACAGGGGATGCTTCCAGTAACATCAATATTTTCCCAGGAGGTCCCCCAGCCAAAGCTTGCCTTGGCCCAGCCCTGCTTGGAATATCTTCTAGAGCTGTAGCACAAGGTGGTATGGCTGGAGACCAAGTCAAGGCATTATTTTATTTTGTTTTGGTTAGCAGAGTTGATATTTGGTCAAAGGCTCCTAGCTGTGAAATGACGAGGAGCTGCCAATTTCTAAGCTAAACGTTGTACATTCATATCCTGCTACCGCTAAATCCATTATGATTAGCCAGGAGTGAACTTAGAAGGTTCAGAAATAAGGTTTAGATAAACATCCCCAAATTTTGGATGCTTATCTGAGCCTGACCCAAACCCCCTGAGTATGCAGAATTGAGCTGGAAATCTGGCAAGAATGTTAATTTCCACACTTTTCATTTCTCTCTTGAAGGCTATATTTGCAGTTTAAGAAATTTCCTTTAATTGGAATTAGCATAATACATTATTTCCCTATGGTGAGAACAGCTTTTCTGTAGTTATTCTGCCTGTTTGGATTCCATCCAAGGAAGTACAAAAGGGGATGAAAGTGAACACAAAATTCCAACATAAATAAGTGAACCAAACTCTTTAAACCCCACAAATGTGTAGATTCTGCTTAAGACTTCCCCCAAAATAAATGATTTGGTCCAGTCCTGAAATGATGCCCTTCAGTTTTAATGGTGCCTCTGTACAAATGCCAGCTGTACCATTCTCACATACATTTGGAAATAATTAATGCTTTGGAGCATTTGTGCCCCTTCTTTTCTAGGCCATATCACTGCTTCAGATAACATCTTATTTGTTTAATTTTTTTAATTATCAACACCTGCAAAAATACTGTGCCAAGTTATGTCAAATCTTTGGGGAGATTTGAGTTACAATCAGTGGGTATATGATCCTCCAAAATTTAAGGGTTATGAGACACCAGCTCCATTCATATACTAAATTATGTGATATCTTCTATGCAAATGAAATATTTAAGCGACCAACGGAGCCTTTGGATGAGGGAAACTTTACGCCAAAGTTGCACGTGTGAGCCCCAACCTACCATGAAAAGACCCAACCTATGCAGGTGTAAATCTAGCCGCTAGACCTGACCTTGCTGCAGACCTCGGATTCAGCTGGGACAAAGATGATAAAATGGAAACCCTGCAAATACCCAAAGTGATATTCTTTTCAAATTAGCCTCTCTGTAAATCACCTTGTGATATGAGGTGCATTCAGAAGGACATAAGTGACTTCAAACATTTCCAGACATGGGCTGGGAAGGTCATGTTAGCACCCAGCTGCTAGCCCTTCCTCCTGCCTCTCTTCTCAAGCACTCACAGCTCCCAGGTAGTGAGCTAATTATAGCAGCAGTTTGTGTGTGCGCGCATGTATAAGCTCAGCACGTACATATATCCATGCACATCCATGAACCTGAATGTTTGCTCACATTTAATAATGGGTAAAATAAACAAAAATTAGTATTGACAGAAATGCCTGTTACCTAATGCTCACAGGGAAGAAAAGCAAAGTCAAGTGCTATTCCATAAACACTACACTTGGTACTCAAAAATAATCCCTTTCAAGCTCAAATCCAGGACATCGTACCTACACCGCCAGCTTGGGCGCTGAAACAGAAAACCAGCCTGGTGTTTTCCAGCTCCCTGCTCCTTATCAGGGGGAGATCTGGGCAAGCTGCCGGGCAGCCTCAAAGGGCTGTGCCACTCCTCCCTGCCAGACGAGACAGGGCTGTGCTGCCTGCTGCTTGGGAAAGATGAAAATGCCATCCAGCCCAAACACAAAGGGCAAGATGATATCTCGCTGCTGGTGTGGTGAAGTCATATACTAGGAAAAATATATTTAGCTGTTTCTGGGTAGAGTCCCCATGAGGCTGCAGAGCTGGTCTGACACTGACATCGCCTTGTTTGCCTGTCCCAGAGCACCATGGGCCACCGGCCAGCCCCTCCCTTCAAAACACAACAAATCTGGGGGCAATGGCCACAACCAGTCGTGCTCTCCCATGGAGTTCTCCCAGCCAAGCAGCTACTCTTTTGTTTAGAACAGAGGGGTGTTTGGGGGAGCTGCAGGGCACAGCATGGCCCTTTAAGCCCTCACAGCAGCAGACCACTACACTGGTATATATTGTACTTAGTCAACAAAGCTACTTAAGTCTGATTGTGTCCAATTATTTTCTTCATGTAGAAGGAAGGGCTGCGTTCAGGAAAGAGGGCAAGAGTGGGAAGAGGGCAGACCCCACAGCAGGGCCTTAAGGCTCACTTCTGGGAGGGGAGCTGGGATGGCACTGCCCTTGTGGTCCTACACTTACAGCATTTCCTGGCACCTCCTCCAGGTCTGCTTCTCTCTCCCTCATATTTTACTTATACTTGTATATAGTACTTATATGTCATATACTGGGAGAGTGAAGTTTTGCCAGCTTCTCATTTAGAAAATAATTTCTAAAATTAAGTACTCTGACAAGAGTTTAAACATTAGAGTAAAACCTGCTTCTCTGAAGCCTTCCACATTCAGGCGTAGGACTGGGTTTGCTGTTGGCTGATGGCATTTCACTGCAGTTAGTATAGCAATAAACTGCTGTAAACTCAGTGTGGCCATGGTCATCAACTCCACATGGAGCTGGCATCCTGTTCTCTAGGAGCCCAGACTTAGAAACATAAACTGCCATATTTATATTTTTCTTTGACAGATTTGGGTTGAAACATCTTTTCAGAGCACCACTCAAGAGAAGACCAGCTGATTCATTGAAGATTTTGCTTTTCTGGATACTTCATGTCTGGATGTGTATTTGGAAGAACAGGACATGAAGCATAAGTCAATATTCAGACCTCTTTCATTGCTTCAGGAAAGGGAATTCCATCACATACTTTTTTCTCCATAAAGCTGTGTCACAGGGACAAGCCCACTAGTAGACATGAAATAGAGAGAGACAGACACATGGAAGAGGATTTGTGGCACAGAGTCAATGTGGCGGCAAAAGTGAAGGCTGTGTTTTGATGCTAAATTCCAAGGGGAAAACTGAGGGGTGATGTGTGGAATACGGCACTTTTAAGAAAGAAAAAATGAAGGGCATTTCAGAAGAATGCAGTATAAAAATTGAGTTGTGAACTTTGGTAAATTTTGATTCTGAGATATCTTTACCTAAAACTGAAGGCAGCTGTCAATGATAGGAATGAACTACTAAGGGATGTCTGGTAAATCTCTGGAAGTAGAGGAGGTACATCTAGCATATTGGAAATGTCAGAGTTTGACTGAAGAAGACAACCAGAATCATACAGAGAGATCCACTGTAAAGTCATCATAAACAAATACACCAAGTGCAGAGAAGAGGCATAAAATAGTCCCATCGTGAAATCCTGACCCCACTGAGGGAACAGAAAGCCCCTGATTGCCTTTAGATAGAGAGAGCAATAGTTCAAGTGTTTGTTTAGCAATCGGAGAAGGAACATTACCTCGTATACAGCCCACACTGCTTTGCGATAAACATGTTATAAAACACATATTTGCATAGAACTCGTGTTGCTTACAATGGGAAAATGATGGGGCAGGGTGGGGTTTTTTTATACTCCACAAAAGAACACAGGCTGGAGAATGGTGGCAGTTCTGCTTTCCTGTCTCAACATCCTGAATTTTGAGGTCTCTTCTGCAGTCTCTCATGTTACCATAATTTTATAGTTGGACTCATCAGTTGGCACTAGCCAGTGTCACCAAACTTAATAGCACGATAAAACAAACAACCTGGGAGAGTTTGTCACCACAGCAGTGTACTTTATAAGGCACAAGTCTAAATAAATACGTAACTCTTCACACCCTTTCAAAAGTGCTGGAACAGGAACACACTGAACCAAAAGCGCTGATTTATATCTAAAGCAACATTGACTCCAAAGTAAGAGTGAAAATGTAAGTTAGATGGCTAGTGGGTGCTACAAAGAGTTATTGCTCTTGTCATTTTGCACCTTAAGAGTGCTGTGAGGGGTGGATGAGAGCAGAGGACAAGACTAGATAGGAAACAGACACCTTGAATGCATGGACTGGAAACAAAGAACAGTCAAAGCTCATCCTATCTGATTGAAAATACAGTTTAAATTCACAATTTGCAGAATAGATCAAGGTGAAGGGTGGTAAGGTTGTGACTCAGAAGCATCTCTCTACTTTCCTGGTAAGATATGAACCCCTTCCACAAATACACTAGGGAGCACCAGCTCTGTGTACAACATCTGAATGGCTACACAGGACTGCACAGTTGCTTTCAAGGACCCACTGAATTTAGGTGTGTTAACATACAGAAAGTTACACATCCACACTGACTATAGGGAAATGTCAGCAAATGGTTTGAGATCTTATCTTCTGTATATTTGAGATCTTCTGTATTTGAGATCTTCTCCCTGCTTAGGCTGGGACAGCAGAGAGAATTACTTCTGGGCAGCCCTCTTGGGCCTAGCAAGCTGAGTTTTAATAAAAATTGTATATGAACAGGCTGTCCACATGATTTCTGTTCATATACAGAAGTAACAGTGCCAGTAGATATACTGTGATTTACTTTGTGAGACTCACATGAAAAATAATTAGGCATTGCACTGTAAACCCTCATTTCCCAAATCTAGGCACCAAACCAAAGCACCCATATGTTTAAAGGACTTTGGTTCTATTCTTAATGTCGAAATGGTAAACCAAAGAGGTAATTTCAATAGGAAATTAGTATAGTTAAGTTGCATGAGATTCACTCTGATGTACTCTAAATGATGTGTGAAATGATGATTTCCAACACAGCATGTAGCAGAGAGGTTGTTTGGAATGACATTTGTTGTGGCACCAGTGGCCACTACGAAGATGAATTTATATATACACTTAGAGCACCTGCCTGTGGAGGTGTTGCAGATAAGTTCTGCATGAGCAGATGACAACAGAAATTTTCCAAGCAGTTACAAACTGAATTTATGCTCCAAAATAGCAATGAAAAGGTTTTCTCCACTGCTTTCATTAAATATATGCAGCCAAACTGTCAGCTCTTGTTATTAAACATTACAGGATGATTTCTTCAGCAAGTAACTATCCTTCAGCAAATGAGCCACATTGCTGTGGTTACTTGAAGCTTGTTTAACTTTTAGTTTTGCAGGTTTTGCAGAACTTCTCTTTGCTATGTGATTGTGAATGGTGACATTTATAAATGAATATAATGTTTGAAATTGTATTCAGACCTACTTAAGCACAAACATCTACACAAACAAAGCTCTGATACTCAGAGATTAGCAGAATACTGATAGAAAGATAACATGAAGGCTGAGTAAGGAGCAGTGATAGATTTGCCCACTTTTCTTTCAGCTTTGTTAAGGAATCCTTCCCGATGAAGTCACTTCTTTACCCTGCAAATATTTAGCTCCAATTTTACAGCTGTGTGTTTTTATATAAACACAACAACAGCATCCTCGTCAGTCCTAGAGACTGATGCCCCCTCCCCTGAGGACAGTGGTCATAGTCAGAGATCTTCTCCTGGAGATCCATCTGTTGCTCTGCCACCAGATCTCAGGATTGGGACCTTTGTTTTCTGTGGGGGTTTGTTCTTCTCTGGGCTACTGTGTGGAGTGTATAAAATTCTTATCCCCCTAAGTGAGAGAGGGTGCACTTTTTGCAGTGCATTTCCTCCTTACCTGCAGACTAACCACTGTCTATTGATGACCTGGGACCTGCTCGGGCTCTTTGAGAGATCAGGGCAGGAGGATCAGGGTAAACTCTCCTAGCGTCTCTGTGAGGCTAGCTCACTGCTTATCTGGAGCCCTAGGAAGTCAGTTCAGAAAGCTAATTTGGTAGGAAACTATTGACTCTTTTTAAGTTTGGGTCTTGGCAGTTCCTCTGCCCAAGTTGGCTTCTTGCACAGTGGGGCAAGTGGCCTTCCAAGAGCAAGCTCTGCCTGGGGACCAGCGGGGCAACAGAGTAGCACCTTGCCTTACAGACCCATCCATGCACTCATCCCATTTCCAGTACAATACAGCTGCCCAGCCCTCTGCCTCCTCGCCTGGCTCCGAATGCCTTCCTATGACTGCTCACATGAGTTTGGCCCCTTGTGGTTCCAAATCTTACTTTGCCTGGTGCAAACTGCCTTTGCAGGTGAGGGAGACATGAGGCCAGGTTTCCCGATGGACATGGTCCTGGTATTGCCCCCAAATCCAATCAAACCTTTGCCAAATTATCAGCGTATCTTCTGCTATGCTTTCTTTCCCTCTCATACATCCCAGATGTGCCTACCACCCTCCTGCCTAAATATTTTGGGGAGTTTTCCAGCCTGTCATAATGACCAGGACACCACCAGGATGTTTTCCACGAAACTCTTCACCATTTTCCAAAACCTGAGAAGATGCACTGAGTGGAAACAGAATGTTTAGCGTTATGCTTAGACAGCCCTCCTAAAACAACTATGGTGGCTGGCAGTCCATGCTTCCCAGTAGGTTTTGTTCAGTGAGAGCAGTTTTCACTAGTGCACCTCAAGTGGTTTCACAAACACCCAGCAGTGGCCTTTATGCTAAAACCAGTTGTGTCCAAAGACCCTGCTGAGTTTAGCTGATATACAAACCAAAAAGCAAGCAAGTTTAACTTCCAGAGTGCTTTCTTTGCTTTTAGATGCTTTTTTTCTTTACTGTTTTTCCATTGTCTGGCATTTACAATATACCCGCAGAGGTAGAAAGGCTTATATTTACCTCACTTTCCTATCAAAACTACTTTAAACTTAAGGCACAATGTTGTTTCCATTTGGAAAATTTTTTTTGTACAAGCCATTTACAAGGCCTTTACAAGCCATGGTATGCCAAGACCTCTCTCATTTCCAATTTACTGCAACGGAGTCTAACTGGCATGAAGAAGGGAGGAGTTTTACTATCCCACCCAAACGGCAGCTGGAGGACACAGCCACTGCTATGTACGGGCAACAAAGCTGCAGATAGAGAGAGGAAAAGCCTGGAAAGTGGTGGAGGCAGCAAACCAGTCTGCAAAGAGGACCAAAACTGAAACCATTTGCTACACTCCAGAAGCCATCTTGCTGGGGGACACAGCCAGCCTGGTTTCTGCCGAGGCGAATTGGGAGCTACTGACAATTTCTTCAAACTGTTTGGGTGGGATTGATGGCAGAATGAACAAGTATACTCATTAAGTCCTAAATACACCTGAAACAATATATAGAAACATGTATATATGTATAAATAATGGTGTAAATCTCTTCAAACTTTGGTACAATTTATTTCTTAGCTGTTACCACTGTCACTGCTGCTGGTTCCATCATCTGACACAAAAATGATCTTCTATTGTAGAGCTGCTCAGGAGAGGCTTGGTGTCAGCTTTGCAGCAAGAAATCATCATCTAATGGCATCAACATGGGCTGAAAGCCAGAATTTGCTGCCATTTACTGACCTGATGTGGTTTCTCATCCTGTGAATATCCCACTCTGCCAAGCAGTGTCAAACATATAGGGGCATTTTGGGAAAGTGGAGAGTATTCAGGTACTCAGTCCAGATGGTCCTTGGAAAATGAAAGAATTAATACCGCTTGGAAGGAGCTTAAACAAAAAGATAATGCCACAAAGGGGAGAATGAAAGAGGAATAGGAGGTGGGGGCTTTAGAAGGGGCAGGAGAAAGGCCAAGGAGGGCACATGGAGCAAACAGGGCTTCCCCAGGGCTGGGACAAGCTCAGGGCTACTCCTGGCTGCACTCAACAGTTTCACAAGCACCTTGGCACAATATACGAGTGTAATATAAACCTTCACTTCTTGAGATTAGCAATGGATGGGAAATAATGTTATCGTTCCCCATAACACTTCAGAAGCCCTTCAGGAAAAGTCCCCAGAATTCCCACACACTTTAAATGAAGGAGAGATTTTCCCCTGGTGTCTATCCTCCTTTCCTAGGAGATCTTACGTCCTGCATGCATCTTGCCTTCTTAGTCCTTGCCTAGCCATGCAAGAGCTCAGCCTTTTGCCCAATAGTTTCACTCTCTAGAGATGCTGCTACTTTTTTCTCTGTTTCTTGCTCTCTCCTCTGCTGAAATCAGCAGATCTGTGATTTTCCTGCTGGGTCAAAACCCAATCTCCTTCCTCACAGGGGCTCAGTTTAACTACACATTACCATGCCCGACGGTGACTGTTAGTACCACACAGTTCCGTTAGTTATCAAGGGCTAAAGTTGCACTTCGAACATTCATCAATCAGTAGGAAAAAATACGCATCAAATAAAAACTCCCAGCAAACTCCAACACCTTAGGGCTTTTTCCTTTTACAAGTGACATTTTCTTCCACTGAAAACAGAACTACTTGCGCAGGTGGTTTTTAAACACAAACAGCTGCTCCATGGAAATACAGTTGGGGAAAATAACTCAGAAGAAAAGCTAAAAACGAAGCTGTGGGTGTGGAGCAAGAATCTATACTGCCCCGATTCCCAGGGAAATATAGGAAGGGAAGAGAAACCTCAGATATAAACAGTCAGTGGAATTTCCATTGCACTGGTCCCAGTGAATATACTGGTTTTAGGGGAAGAAAAATGGGATCAAGGGACCAGAAAAAGTCAGTCAGTATTGCGAGGGAAAGCATGGCTGAGGGGTACAGCTCATAAAAAGCCGCTTCATCTTTCAGTGTCAGAGCAATGCCAGGGTGTATGTTAAACTGTGTTATCAGTGAGGAAAGCAGAGCAAAGCTGGGATAAACAGCACTAGACAGCTAGGGGTTTGTGGTCATGATTTACTCCTGCCTTTCCAGATAGTTCCTCCTTTCTTTTTCCTTTGTTTCAATCTATCCATCTTTTAAAGTGTCCTATAGGAAGTAACTGTTTTTTAGCACTGTCGTCGTCACTTTAATTGGCAATACAACATTCTTTGGCTATATAGTATTTAAAAAAAAAGCCTAAGTTATCACACAATATCACAGTATGCCAGAGATTGGAAGGGACCTCGAAAGATCATCTAGTCCAATCCCCCTGCCAGAGCAGGAACACCTAGATAATGTTACACAGGAATGTGTCCAGGCGGGTTTTGAATGTCTCCAGGGAAGGAGACTCCACAACCTCCCTGGGCAGCCTGTTCCAGTGTTCCGTCACCCTCACTGAGAAGAAGTTTCTTCTCAAGTTTAAGTGGAACCTCTTGTGTTCCAGTTTGTACCCATTACCCCTTGTCCTATCATTGTTTGCCACTGAGTAGAGCCTGGCTCCATCCTCGTGACACTCCCCATTTATATATTTATAGACACTAATAAGGTCACCCCTCAGTCTCCTCTTCTCTAAACTATAGAGACCCAGCTCCCTCAGTCTTTCCTCATAAGGGAGATGCTCCACTCCCTTAATCATCTTTGTTGCCCTGCGCTGGACTCTCTCCAGCAGCTCCCTGTCCTTCTTGAACTGAGGGGCCCAGAACTGGACACAATAGTCCAGATGCGGTCTCACCAGGGCAGAGTAGAGGGGAAGGAGGACCTCTCTCGACCTACTAACCACCACCCTTCTAATACACCCCAGGATGCCATTGGCCTTCTTAGCCACAAGGGCACAGTGTTGGCTCATGGTCATCCTGTCGTCCACTAGGACCCCCAGGTCCCTCTCCCCTACACTGCTCTCTAACAGGTCGTTTCCCAACCTATACTGGAACCTGGGGTTGTTCCTGCCCAGATGCAGGACTCTACACTTTCCCTTCTTATATTTCATCAAGTTATTCCCTGCCCAACTCTCCAGCCTGTCCAGGTCTCGCTGGATGGCAGCACAGCCTTCTGGCGTGTCAGCCACTCCTCCCAGCTTAGTGTCATCAGCAAACTTGCTGATAGTACACTCAATTCCCTCATCTAAATCATTGATGAATATATTAAATAATACCGGTCCCAGTACTGACCCTTGAGGCACTCCACTAGTTACAGGCCTCCAACTAGACTCAGCCCCATAGACTACAAAGTTGTTGTATTGTGGCCAGACTGTGAGGTGAACTAGTCACGATCACAGATGAATACTGCTGAATACTGTTCTTTCATTTTTCCACCACTTCGACCTGCAATGTCTCTGAATCCCTTCATTGCCTCTTTCTTCCGTGTATCCCCTCAAGCAAAAACTGCCATCTTCACTTTCAGGACACTTTGTGCTTTAGCACATAGTGTGTGCCATCTGTGCATAGAAACACAGTGTCAAGTCCTCTTCCAGTAACAGTCAAGGTAACTCTTGAAATGCTGCATTTTCTTCAGCCCTGCCCTCTAGATAGAAGAGACTCTCCCTGCAAACACTCCCAGCTCTCCTTTAAATTCCGCTTTGAATTCATAACAATTAATCTCATGGTATACCACAGCTGTTGTCAAGATGACAAGTCTTGGTTTCCTCCTCTCTTATATGCACTCATTAATGTTCTCTTTGACGAAAAGGTCCTAAAGCAAGAGCCATCTCTGTGCCCTTTATTCTCCACCCATCACACAGGTCTCCTGGTTCTGCCATCCTAGTGATGAAGCCCTCAAATAATTTTGACTAAAGACTGAAAAAAAAAAAAAAATTAATCGATCATTTGCACACATAGGAAGGTTACAATCTCTGCAAATATGAGTGGGCCCAGTGCCATGTTCCTATCTGAGCAAGTGTAATGCTCTTGCAATAAGAATCCCAGAGTAATACCCATTAGTTTTCCTGGGGCTGACAGTGTATAAAATATTTCATGTACAGATATGAAGATAGAGTCTTCACCTTGAGAACTGCATTCCAAGAAAATGCCATGAGCAGAGAAGAGGTACAATGAAAGGCAATCTGATGCTGGTGAAGGCACATGTGTAACTTACTAGTCTACCATTATTTTTCCTCATTCTTTACACTCCTATTGTGTTAATGTTCTTTGGAAGCGTGGACTTTGCAACAGGATGAGCTCTTTTATCAAATCAAATCAAATCAGATCAGTAGCATCCTAACATGGGAATGACCAAGTGCCAGATAGCCCTGGAAGGTGCGCAGTCCTTGTAGCAGACAAATCAATAGAAAAAATT
Organism: Pezoporus occidentalis; assembly: GCF_034315485.1. Taxonomy (NCBI): domain Eukaryota; kingdom Metazoa; phylum Chordata; class Aves; order Psittaciformes; family Psittacidae; genus Pezoporus; species Pezoporus occidentalis. Next base: position 8,518,069 of record NW_026916158.1, read on the forward strand.
TAAACATTCAGGAACACAGAATAATCAATTGCAATATTAACCTGCTGGTAAAATGATTAAAGTTTGGCATTACACATATTTTCAAATGTACTGACACTTCATTCTCATAAAGGCCAGCTCAGTTATGTTTGATTTGTATTCATATCCTATAATGTGAATATATTTGCTCAAAATTGCTTAGTAGTAAATCACCATCACAGAAATAAGCTTATATTTATTTTTAGTATTCATGAATTGCATGGTATTGGACCACCATATATTTAAAACCTCTGAAGAAATCCAACCGTAACTTTTGAAAGTAACACCTTTATATATCATTATGGACATTGTTTCCTTAACAGTTAATCACACATGCTCTAATCATGTGACTTTTACCTTAAGCGAGAAAAATGAATGACTCTTTAGCTTGAAATAAAAAGCCCTCTACTTGACCTTTCAATGTGGAAAACCACATCAGGCTGGGTGCTGAGGGTCCTGAGCACCCTCAGCCATGCGCCGAGGACCCCTGACTTCCACCGAAGCTGACAGAAGTGAAGGCATTCAACAACTTTCTGGATCAAGTCCGTAATCACTAAAAGCTCTCTTTAGAGTGATATAAATATGGACAGTCACTTCACAGATTTAGTCCAGCATTAGGGTTACTTTAAAAACAAAGCTGTCGGAGAAAATGTTGGATCTATGATATGACTTTGAACCCAGGTCACTAAAATCTTTCCCAATGCAGCATCTTCTTTGGGATTCTTAAGAAAGCTAAACCTGCAAAGACAAATATTATGGCAACAAAAATAAATGCGTGAGTTTTTAACCTTTTCAGGGAAAGTAATTCCTTTATTGGCTGCAGCTAAAACTTCCTACCTTTCTTTCCCTTTTTGTTGTATCTGTGAGTAATTTCTTCAGTCACTTTGTTTATAAGAAGTGAAGTTATTCGTAATCATGCCTTAAGAGTATGTACACAAACTGGACATCCTAATAGAGCACTATGTATTAAATTCCTGATTGTTTGACATAAATTCTCTCTCTTTCTTTTACTCAGACAGGAAGCTTCCCATTTATTTACGAATAGGTTAAGACCCTGGTCATGTTCCTAACCATGTTCCTAAGTGCTAACATATATTAAGTAAATTTAGAGCCTCTTCTGCATAGGAAACAAATTAAACTGGTTAAACACGGAGAAAGACTAAATGTAATCTATCTTTTGTCATGTTTATGATATTGGAACGCATCTTATATGAATGTTCCAATTTGGCTGTTACAACAGATGGGTTGCTTATGATAAACCACAACTACAGACAGAGAATGTGATAATATAAATCATAAAGAAGATAAATAATGAAAATCTTTGAAATAACATTGGTTAAATATTTAGACATTTGGTTTCTAAGCTTGCTTGCACATATGAAATAGTATTCTCTACTGATGGAAAAAAATGCTCTCAACAATAATCATATTGGGCCAACTAATAAGGTCTACAGGACTCATCTGCATTTACAGACCTCTTTGGATTTTTATAAAATTTGTGTACATAAGGAAAATACTTGCTTTCAGGGGAACAGTCTGATATGGAAACCTGCATAAAAAGTAAGAAAACCCATGACTGAGCTATTCTTCCTTAGGTCAGGGCACACTGGAATGCTGTTGTTTTCTCCTCTGTACTTGTGTAAAAAGCACAAGCCTAGGCAAAAAGTGAAGTCTTGTCTTTATCCTTCCAAATTTGTAGCTGTCCTAGCTGAGGCAGGTACCAAAGCTCAAAATTATTACCAGGCAGAACTTCAATTTTCCAGCACACAAAAGTCCTAGAAACCTGATTTCTACCAGTAACTTCAGAAGGAAGAGTAGTGTGCAAATCCGATGAGGGAGACTCAAAACCAAGCTTACAACTGCACCAAAGTAAGTAATCCACTTCTCACAGATTTTATTTTCACTGAAAGCTTTACACATTTCAAAGGTAGGCATTGAGTGCACTCTCTCCTTAGACAGAGATTACACTTCTTAAATGCAACCATTATCATCCTCACTTAGGTGTTTATAGGAAAATGGGCAAATAGCCCCCAAGAGATGCTTGTCTTTTTAAAGTGACGATCAATTTAAACTGCTGAACAATAGATGGCTAATGTAGGGTAGATGTCTAAGGATGTCATTTTATGTGGCTAAAGATGGAGAAGTTTAATTACTGTCTTGGTGTTTCATTTTTAAATACCTCTTGTGTATTTTGCTCAGTGAAGGCCCAGGAGAACAAAGCTTGAGCATTCAGCAGTTAAACCAAAAGTCATTTACGTACTGGGTTAGAAAATGGAACTAAACCTCTGCCTCCTGAAATAAAAAGGATACCTGCCCTGACATTATTCAAAATAGGACTCAGACTTGTCTTTTGCTGAGTTTTCTGTGACACACATCATTTCACACAATTTTTGGTTATTCCATATAATCCCTAGAGCAGTGAAAGTAAGGTATTCATTAAACAAAGATCATAGAATCATAGAACATTTTGGGTTGGAAGGGTCCTTAAAGATCACCTACTTCCAACCTCCCTGCCACAGACAGAGACACCTCCCACTAGACCAGGATGCTCCAAGCCCCACCCAACCTGGCCTCAAACATTTCCAAAGATGGGGCAGCCACAGTTTCTATGGACAACCTGCACCACCCTCACAGAGAAGAATTTCTTCCTAACGTCTCATCTAAATCCACCTTTTTCCACAGTTTAAAGACATTAGCCCTCATGCTATCACCACATGCCCTTGTAAAATGTCCCTCTCCAGTTTTCTTGTATTGATAGGTTCACAACAGCATCATTCCTCTGCCCAAATCCTGGCATGATTTATACCCTGGGGATCAAAGGGCTGCAAAAGCAACCCACAGCCAAGAGCACTCAGCCAATATTTCCCTCCCATGAACTGACGCACTATTAAACACACAGAAATTGGAGCACACGTGGTGCCCCTTCCTTTTAAATTAAAGATCTTGCCTTTTTAAATGAAGTGATTATGATGAGGGCAGTGGGATTAAATGAGGACCAGGGCCTTTTGTGCAGGTGGTTTCCCTAATAGGAGACTTTCTAGCAAGAGCGCACTATATATTCTTTAGGCTTAAAGCTAAACTTCTATTAAAACCAATTAATTCATTGAACAGGCTTGTATCGCTTTACAGTGTCTGGGCCTCTGCTTAAAAGAAATCAATTGTATGAGTACAGCTGAGAAATAACCACTATAATAGATGTTTTAGCTCTTGCTTTTACTTTTCTCTGATAGCCCTTAAGGTGGTCAGAGGTAAAAGCTAAAGATGCATTGTAGCCTAAGGGATGATTGAATGAAAAAATGGGGGATGGGAGCAGAGCTATGCTGATAGACCAATTTCCTACCACTGCAAGCCAGCGCAATTGATTGATGAATCCTTGCTCTGTCAAGAGGCAGCCCTTCAGATTTGATCACATAAATACTCATTCAACTCAAATTCTGCTTGACAAGCCTCAGACAGCTTTGTTCTGTCACAGATATCATTGGAAGGAAAATGCTCCATTAATCATCCTTAATTAACTTTACCATAGTCTGCTGGAACCAATATGTTCCCTGGCTAAATCCCTAAGACTTAGCTAGATTTCTATAGTTATCAAATAGAGAGTTGTTTTTAAAGTTTCTGTCCCTTATTGCTGTTAACTACAGGAAATCTTTCCCGGCCTGTTTTCTAGGAAGTCACTTCCATTGATCAGGATGTGGCTTAATCCTTTGACAGTTAAGCTCCTTTGCTTAGACATACAATTATACCTATTTCTGATTATAAAAGATTACATGCTTCCAAAACACCCATCTTTGGGGGTCTGCGAGAAAGCTTTACAAGCATAACTAAAAAGAAAACAAAACCACCACCACCACCAAAAAAACTTATAAAAAGGGAATAGGAAGAAACACATTGGATTTGGAAAACAGCTAGAAGTAATAGATAATATTTCAGGTACAAAGCAAGCAGAAAATGCGAAGACATGCTTATTAGACTGGGATGCCACTTTCTTTTCTCACTCAGCAGTTTTGTTCTGCTGAGGAGCTGCAGGAAGCCTTGGAATCATCATGTTAACATTTTACCACCAACAGAAAAGATCCTCAGTTGACTCCTGCTTTCAATGGGTGTCCTCCATTCACAGGATGCTCCTGAGAAACACAGCCAGAGCATTTACCCCTATCCTTGTGTATTATTACACTGATATTTCCTTCTTTCTTGCACATTTCTAATGTAAGGTTGTTTTTTGGTTTTAACATAGTGAAAACCCTGTTTTCCTTTGGGATTTTAAATGGGGATCGAGAGGTCAAACACCTTGCTGAATTGGGGCCTTGCTGCTCTAGGTGCTGCACAGGGGCAATGGGAGCAACAAATCATGCAAATAAATTCCTTACTCATTCACTACCATTGACTGGGATACATCCCTAAGAAAGGATTCCCTGAAGATGAGGAGAGACAGTATCACAAAGCCATTTGATTAAATAGAAACAAGTGTGAGAACAATCTCTCCAGTGAAACAAAGCCTTAGATTTGTTAATCTTAGAAAACCTTACTCAAATGAGCAGCCCTTATTACTGAAAACTGTATCACTGAAAGCTGTGTGAAACTGGGTACGTGTGATGAAATATAACCTAAATTGTTGAGCAAATTTAAAGGTAAAAGTTAATACTTCTTTTACTAAGGAGACAGTGTTTTAAAGTAAACACTGCAGCACAAGAGGGGAAAAGGTCATACTCTATCCTCATATGCATCAGAAATCTTCTGTTCACTCTGGGGGTAAGTCACTTTGTGTTATGCTCTCTACCAGCCTTGAACTGCGGTCAATTTAATCAACGTTTCTCCTGACGGTAGTGCTGCTCAGTTGAAAATGGAAGTGACCATTTCAAGCTGTGCACTCTGAGAAGCCAGCTGGCCTATTTTAAAGTCTCTGGAAATCTGACATACTAATGTTTTCTTTACAGTACGAACACACTAATTATAAAGGCATCTTCTCAGGTTGTACAACAGAAAAAGGCGGATGCATAAATCAGGGCTACTGAGCCAAACCTGAAAAGCATCACCTACAACAACATGACAATGGATTGGGTTCAGAAATGAGAGATATCTAGATGAAAAATGGAAACAACTTCTGTTTTGTTGTCTTGTCCTTAGGAAGAACTGTAGCCTGAAGAAATAGCTAGGACCTTTTCGACTGGCATAAAATTTTCTGTAGGGTTGGGTCTGCTTTGCTATGAATGCTCCTTTCCCCTTCCTTTACCTCTCGGTTCCTTCTCCTTTTCCCACACACTTGTCTCCACCACTCACTCTCTTTTCTGCTTATTTTCTCCCTCTGTAACCAATATTTTGCAGAAATTTCTCTCCCCACTAAACAGGGAACTAATCTGCCTTTAGCTGCTCTCCCCAGCTTGCAGGTTGCTCCTTGCAGGTTAGGTTCCTTCCCTCTCACCCCCAACACAGAGGTGAGAGGAGAAGGGCAGGATAATTAAGGTCTCCAGAGGAGGGAGTCTTCCAGCCATAATGCCTGCCTAATTCTGCCTGGAAAACAATGATAAAGCAGGTTTATCAGCACCAACCTGGGTTTTGCTCTTACTGCAGGCTGCAGTGAGGTGGGAGACTTAATGATCCTGCTCTTTCCAGCACTGGGATCCATGGTTGTCTTTCTTATTCAACAGCTCAAAATACACCCAGGATATAAACTAATGGACAAAATGCATAACTGAAAAAATACTTTACTTACATGCAGGAAGCTTAAAATAAAATCTAGACCTAGATAAAATAAAAAATATCTAGTTCATCTTTAAATCACAAAACAAAATAAACAGGATCAGATGTATAGTGAAAAACCTGCAAATGTCCTTTGTCATTACAGAGGTCAAAGAATACATTAGTTACTTTTAACTAATGTCTTATTCAACCCCATGCAAACTTAAATCAGTTTGGGTCTGACTGATTCAAAGCTGTTCTCTGGTTCCCTGCTCTGCTGTAATAATTGACTAGGCTAGACTTTAGAAAGGTCAAAAAAGCAGCCCCACTTCATATTATTTCAGCTAATAACTCAGTTCTTAAATCAAAATTTAAGAAGTAATCTCTCAAAGCACTATTTCCTCCCCCTCCATTAAATCCATATGTAATTTCAAATTAAGTGACAGATGTTGAAAATCATTACTTTTTGCTTAATTACTTTTAAGTTACTGGGGGACACAGCATGAAGGTTTGTTAGAAGATCTAGGATTCTCCAAAATGGAATTAAGAAAATCTAAGAAAATCTGAGAAAATGCAGCAATGACTAAAGAAGTGCTAAGAAAAAAACAGCAGGTTACAGACAATCTAAAGGAAAAAACAGGCAGACACACTGCAGCACCTAACACAGGCTCAGAAATGGCTGGGAAGCAGATCTGAAGGGTAGGTATAGTAGGACTGATAGAAAGCTCGTCAGTACAGATGAGATGTGTTGTTTGTGAGTCATGACAAACATACTGGGGGCTTCCTTTGAGAGGCAGACAACAAAGGCTTCAAATTAAGCTATCATCACTCCCTTTAAATACCTACATACCAGAAGGATACCAGGATATGGGTTATTAAGTGCAAATCTAAAGATTGAGTCATACTAACTGTTTAACATAAAAGTTAAGATATAATTCATTGCTGCAGAAGATTGATATTAATTCATATAACCCCCAAATCCAAGTGCTTTAATATCATAATATTAGTTTGCAATGTTATATTAAGTCACAAAAAAATTACCTTGCTTTCAGAATATTCTTATTTCATTCTGCTGTTCTTATCCGACTCCCTTCAACAGAAAATTGGCTTTAATCCCAATGTAGGTGGGGAAGATCATTAGGAAGTATGGCAGTGCAAACAAGGTCTGTCATTCCTCCAAAGTCATTATGGTCAGATTTAAAAAAAAAAGAGAGAAAATAACCCCACATGCACATGTAAGAAGGGGACTGCTTTGCCCCATTGGATGTCACCAATAAACCTCTCCTGATTCCCAAGGTGAAGACTGGAAAGATGATTGGCCAAGGACATTTGTATGCACATCTAGGGGACCCTTTTGGTACGTGTGTGGTTGCTCCACCTTTTGCCTCAGTATCACAAAACCAGAGATTTCAAATTGGGCACAGCACAACTAGGTATCTGGTAGTCAACCAGTTGACACAGCAATGTTTTCCTTCCCTTCAGCTCTTCCCTTGCCTTCCCCCAAATGCCTTTTCTTTTTCCACTTTGAAAGAGTTTTTTTGTTTGTTTTTTTTTTTTAAGAAGCCAAATGCTGGGCTTTGACTGCTGTTTATGGGATACTTATGTGGGGCTGCAATAAACTGTGAGTGGTTTGAGGCTGGCTCTTCAAACTGTAACCACTGTTGGATTTTGTGTTGTTTTTTTCTGACAAGGGAGCTTTTTTCTTCCCCACTTCCCTGTGGTCACCCTGCCATGGGCTTTTGTTTAGCCCTTCGGCACAGCATTGTTTATTTGCTCTAACAGTGCTGGCCGTGCTCCCCATGGACTCTTTGTCCAGTGGCCTGTGGAGCCTCCATGACTTTACTGTTGACAAGTGGTAGGTGGGATCCAAGTTTTTGTGGTCAAATTGTTTATTGATAATTACCTGTTAATTACTACTGCTGCCAGCTTCCTATAATTTATCATAATCACTGTTTTTTCTTGCTTTTAGGAGGGCACGTGAAAGAAGAGGTATAACAAAGAGGGCAAAGACGCAAGAGGGCCCAATTGTGATCTCTCCTTCCTGAGTTTTAAAATTGCATGGTTTGATTAAGATCTGGTCAGCTGTTGTTGGAGTAACCCATTGGTACAACAAGGACATTTCCTCCCTGGGAGCTGCCAGGTGGATTAATGTGCCAGAACAACAGTGCTCTTCTTTTGCATTCATACAGGCAATGGATGCGGTGTAATAGCTCAACTCAACCATGCTTCCCCTGAACTGTGGAAAGACGTAAACACTTCCGAGAGTCATCTTTTGCTTATAAAAGGCGGAAAGCAGTTCCCCACCATGTCTGAAGAAGGAACATTTTTTAGGGATTTTTGTTTTTTTGTGTATTGTTTGGAAGCTGCCTTACCATGTGCACTGAGATGTCACCCTAGGACATCTGCAGAAAGACCAAGTGGTACCCTCAGCTGTACCGCTAAACATATTGCTCTGAACGAGGATAAGCCAGGGAGCCACATCCCCTGGCTGAGGGATGGCTGCCTGGTGAATCAGGAAGGGAAGAAGCCTGCCTGGGAAGAGATTTGCTCTTTGACCACTGTGGCTACTGGCTCTGCCTCACACAGCTGGTGGAGCTGCAGCTGGTGAAGCTCTTCAGAGGGCTTCTGGTGGCCACAAGATTTCCCTTTCAAAACTGACACTAAAACTAAGCCCATGTATTTATCTCCTTAAGTTTATTTCAATTCCTGTGAACTCTGGCATGTCTTAATCCCATGTCCGAAGCCACAGTGTTTGGTGCAAATGCATTTTTAGGAGGTCACAATGATAACGTAGTATCTCTTCTGAGATTCTGCCCAGCTACCAAAGTTAGCCTGCTTAATAATACAGAGTATGAAAATCAGCACCATCAGCAGCCCTGGAAGGGATTTGGAAAACCAAATGCAGCCCAGTGCCAAGGGGTATCTACGGATACATTTTCATAAACATATTACTGCAAATCAGTAAAATTGCTGTAGATATAAAACAAATAATCATGTTTCCATGTTGATGAGTTTACACAGTTCTCCGTTTTAGAAGTGCTATAGCTGGGAAGAAATTATATCCTCATTTTGATATATATATAGGTATTTTTATTCTAAGCACCTATTCCATGTTTTGATGAGTTTACACAGTTCTCCATTTTAGAAGTGCTATAGCTGGGAAGGAACCATATCTTCATTTTGATACATATATAGATATTTTTATTCTAAGCACCTATTTACACACTCCCTGGCCTAAACAACAGCCCCTTACCCCCACATGACGTGTGCGCATTGGTCACTGCCTGGCACCATCCCTCCTCATGACTCAGGCTGTGTACAATTGCCCAGGCAACTCACAACAGTCTATCATCATTGTTTGGTATAATTGGAGGCAGAAGTATTTAGATGCACCCATGTAGCCTACAAGTAAATTTATAAAGGCAACTGTCTCTTTTTTAATCTATAGCATGGCCAGTGTAAACAGTAATTTGAAGGAATATTCAGATTTATTACATTACTTACTTAAAGATCAATGTTTAAAATGGATATATATTGCATTAATCCAAACACACAAGAAATCATAAAGCTATTTACACAATAAATTTACAATTCCCACAGACACTTTAATCCTGTTTCTGCTTCCAAGGAGCACTCTTGTCTGCACACACATGTATCAACACACAAACACATTTGCACACTCACAAAGTACAATTGTAATGTTAATTAACCTAATTTATACCAACAACTAGACCTGTAACCTCAGCACAATATACATTTAACCATAAAGATGTGAATTAAAGTCACATTAAGGGGAATGGACAAAAGCAAAGAAATTTGCTGTTGGGGCTGACACATAATCCGATCTCAGCCCTATGGCACCTCTGGTGTCACCCCTCTGTGAGTCAACAGCTTTGCTTTGGGTTTCGATACCACTCGTCTCACCTTCCTACAGCTAAGTCATACCCCAAGTTATTTAAACTTCATTTCTGTGGTTTAAAATAATATCCCATTGATGTGGGATCCAAAACTCCTTCAGAGCTAATAAAATGTCACTCTGCCAAACTGAGACGGTACGTGCCAACCTTTAGCCTAGTGTGAAATTTTATAACTGAGTTATAAACCCCTCAAAAACCAGGGTTTATAATGCAAAGGTTGACAGATTCTTAACTATACAGTTTCCAGTGAGCTTCTGCTTAATATACTGCATTTCTTCTCCTTGAAGATATTAATTTACTTTTTGAAATGTTCATTGCTAAGATTAAGCATAGGGTTTTGAAATGTGTTCACAGGCAATTTATGCAGGCACACAAATGTACTCTTCTCCTGATGTACAGAATACTAATTTGAAAATGATTTATATGCCATGCTGTACTATACATCCATCCCCTGTTCAAAAGGTTTTCCTCTGACACAACACTGGGATCATCTCATATATTAGCCCTCCGATAGCATTAGAAATTCTTTGAAAAATTGATGAGGATTTTGGTCAATTGCACAGGCTGGAATGAATTTTGTGTATTTCAGTAAAATTGCCAAGAAAGGGAGAATAGACACAGATTAGACTCATCAACAAGTGAATAAACTGGAAAGTAAAGGTCTATACGTATAAAATATACACTTCTATGGGGAGGAGAAGCAACGGGGAGGTTCAGGAATACTGTGAAAAAATAGCAAAGTTTCTAAATCCTTAGAATAAACAGTCCTTAACCCTATGACTTAGTATTTGGCTGTGTATGTGCAACATGCTGACCATGGTATTTCCACAGCAGCACCCAGCTGCTGATTGCACAGAAGGATGGAAGCCAAAATGCAGCAACAGGCTTCACAGCTGACATTAAAATGAGCTTCTGTCAAACTTACACATCACTTGGCATGTGAATATTTAGCAGTATATACCCCTTCATCAATTAAAAATATTTAAAAAATACATTTCCACTGTTACACCTCCATCAGGAACTCACTCTTCCTTTCCTCACTTGGTCCCCAGCTCCTCCAAATGTAGATATCTGGGTCTTGGTTGGACATATGCTACGTACATATCAGTGGTTTTCTTGCCCAGCATGACAAAAAAAAAAAAAAGGCAGATTATTGAAAACAACTAATCTCTGTCTTTTCAAAGCAAAAATCTTTTCTTTGAAGCAATATGAAGTTCTGTACTCACGATAAATACGGGAGTATAAAATGCATCAGTGATGAGAAAACACACTTGCCTTTGAAAGGATGAAGGTGTGGAAGAGGATGGATTTGCTTTATTTTTGACCATAGTAAAATTTTCTGGGCTTTGCAGCCCCCACTCAATCTCATTTGGTTCTTGGAGCACCATAAGAGAAATAGCACCAGACACCTGAAGGCTCATTCAACACTCACAGGAGACGAGAGAGAGAATTTATAGATACAGTGAGTGAGATTTCTTGCAGAATATGGTCTGCTTCATCTCTACCTCAATTTTGTCAGAAATATACTGACAGTCAAGGTGAGTCGTTCCCACATGAGATAAAGAAAGCCAAATATGTGTACCATAAACATAAAACCGTCAACTGCCTTAAAGTAAAAGGGATAGAGGAAAGGTCTGAACTCCTCAGGAATCCTTCTGTTGTGAAATTGCACCTTATGCCATGGACCTTAATAAAATTAGTCCCCTGCTATGGACACCAAGGCTAAACCAAGCAATTCATTTGGGAAGTTTTTTCATCAGTGTTCCACCCAGAGGACTGTCATAAATGATGCTTTTGTTAATGATGCAAAGGGAGAAGTCTCCATACTCCCCTGGGCATGGACCAAAATATCCCCCTCAAATCAGCCTGGGGAGTTGGTAGCAACTGTGCCAAAATCACGTGGCTGGTAGCTCCTGCAGGTGCATGAACATCCCTACCAGACCCGGACCCTCCTAGATGTGGTAAAGATGATTCACAGTATTTAATAGTAGCTGGGTCACAAGCTACCTTTATATTTCAGCACAAAGAGTTTTAGGCATTGCTAAACAGCTTACCTCAAACACAGAATTAGGTATCCTTGCCGAAGAGTTGAATGTAATAATGATTTTAGAAAAGATACTCAATATAGTCAGTGGAGAAAATTTGGTAATTTGTTCTGTCAACTGGGAAAACAACTTCAGTAGAAAACTCTTTCATCTGCCCCTGCTTGAGATGATATATTTTATTTTGAAATAGTTTCCTTGGCCTGTGTCTGGAGGGTAAAAACTGACTTGTTCTTATTTATCTTTCTTTTGGGGCTGCATGAATTTCAGACTCATGAAAGTGAGCAACTGATAGCAGTTAAGCTAGGCAGAGCATTGGCAGGTGAGTTCAGAGCTTCCACTCTGCTGCCAATGTGTCTCCACTGCAGCCCCAAATACCTCTATATTCTAGAGAATAGCCAGCTTTTAACAGGCACTGCCTCTTTTAAAATACCAATAACTGTGATCTATGGCTTGGATTTCCTATGGAATGGCAACTAGATTGGTTTCAAAACTACTTCTCCCCTACCTGCATTAAGGGTTTGTTGAACACCCTTTGCTGCAATATCCAAATGTTAATTCAGAACATTAATCCCCAAGCACTGGCACTGAAATGCTGGGTACCTGCATGGTGGCAGGGCTTCAAAGGACAGCTGGAGAGTCAGAGGTCTGCCTTGATTTAAACAACAGTGAGGAGCAATGCAGCACCCCCAGACAACAGCAGCAACCAGCGATGAGAGCAATAACTCATTTAATGCTGAGAAACTGGAGCTCTCATAGCTTAATAAGAAATTAAGATATGCCCAAAATTGAGATAGAAACATGCCTTTCCAAAACTACCTCTTGTGTTGGGCACATCTGTAGGTACTACAGAGTACTTTGGCTTAATTCTAGTTTCTTCAGCAAGTGTTAGAGAAAAGGTTGAGCTTGGTTTTTGTGCTAGGATGGCTGAGGCCAGCCTCACAGGTGCCACTGAGGTGTGTGCTGAGGACCATTTTCCCATAGCCACTGGATTTGGCCTTACTTGGTATGCTATAGCTTAAACTGAGCATTATGGTACAGTAATAAATCTACAAAAATTTCCATTACACTGGAAACACCAACATGACTTTATACTACTATCCTGATTACACCACTACAGCTTTTGGCCAGGAAACACAGCCACATGTTGTAACCTGAATGTCATTGTTTACATTAGTTCTGGTTTTAGAGGGTTTGGTTCTCACTGTATTGAATATTCATACTATGCTGTTTCTCACAGCCCAGGCTCTCAAAGAATAAGGACCAAATAATATTTATCCCCTATGAATCATGAACTATCAGTTTTCAGTACAACCAATCGCTTTTCATCCACACTTTCCTAAAAACAGGTTTTGTATAGTATGTGAAAGCAAAGGTTGTTACAAATCGCAAGGCAGAGGTGAATCAGTTAGGAAGAGCCCATTAAACATGAATCCATGGAAATCCTCCTTTTTTGTTGTTAAATATGCCTACAATAAATGCTACAGTGTGACTTGCAATTTCCTCAAGTTCCTTTTCTCAGAACAATGATGGCTGGCAGCGGCTCAAACTGGTCAGTAAACTGCAAGATAGAAAGCAATTTAGTTTCCCTTTAAGACTTCATTGCTAAAGTTATACTCATTGATTTCCAGCTTCATAATTAAAATTCCTCATTAAGCATGCCTGACAGCTGAATGTGATTCCTTTTACCTGCTACTGCTACCTTTTTTTTTCTTTGTGATACCATTTCATTACAAAAGAACAATAGATTTCCTTTCAGGGTAATATAAGGGCACAGAAAGTAATGTACTTTCTATCCTACAGAAGGCCTAATTTTGTTAATTTGCTAAATCAATTAAAAGAAACCACTCTAGAGAACGATGCAAGTCTTGCATATGGATCACATCAGCCATAATGTGCAGGAGTTCAAAGGCTGGCATTTTGCCCCAGTTGGCACCTAACAGTTTACTCCGATCCAGGGAATTTGGCTCTTGATTTCAAACAAATGCATCCTGAAGGCTTAAGGCCAGGAGTAGCTCCATGTGATTTATGTTTTATACTTTCTCATAACACAAAACCTAAAGAGCTAAAAAAAAAAATTTAAAAATAAACAAATAAAGTTGTTTTTACAGGGTATTCGCTGCAACGTACATGTAAATACATAAAACAGTTGCCCCGGCTACCTTCTGCTGTTTAATATGAGCTTTTCCTCTGTGTGACTGTTCTATTCCCCAAAATTACTTCTCCTGCCAGCTCTGGCAATGCAAGATGGCAATGTTTGTAAATGGTTTTGCTTTCTAGGCCAGACTTACACCCAAACACAACCACCAGCTTCCCCAGCAGGAGATATTTGTCCGAGAATATGCAGCCAGGAGATGGTACTGGCTGCACTGGAAACATTCCCCAGAGCCCCATCTGTGGAAAAAGCCACAGGACTAGGGAAACCTCACATAGCTCTCAGCCCAGCATCAATCCCACCTTCTGCTTACCACTGTGGGAGGGAGGATGCCTATCAGTGAATTCGTGGATTTCCCCAAGAGCTGTGGGATATTGATGGGGTCAGTGGATCCCATCTTGGCAGGGGCTGACTTCAAGTGCCTTCAGAGTACCCCAAGATGTCTTAGGCTCAAGCACTTAGCAAAGGAGCAGAAACTCTCTTCCCAATCATAAAATTAGCAATGGGAGAAGTTTAAAATGACATTTAAATTTACAGGCATAGTTAAAACATTAAATACTGCCTAATATGCCAGATTCATAGTGCAAAAGACATTGCCAGTTCTGAGTTAGAAATGAAAATGAGAAATAGATCACTGCTTACAGAACAATTAATTGTTCCACAATTTAAGAGAGCAATTAAATCTTGTCCATTGCTTTCCAAATTCCAATTTAACAATCTAGGCATGCATCATATCATGGAATCATCATATCAATGTAGTTATCATCATATCAGCAGAGCACTAAGCAATTAGCAACATACTGTGATGCAATAATGCAATCCAGTGTCTTTTCATGAAAAACAAGTAAGTTGTATAAGTGTGTGCTGCAGGTCCCCAAAGTTGGTAAAGCCCAGCACTGCACAGATTTGCTCTCATGCACATAAACATAACACTTGTTTATAGCAGTGCCCAGTGACAGTTAAGATGCTGTCAGCATTTTCATTACAAACCCTATTTTTCTATGAGTTATAACCTTGATTCTTTTTTTCATAAAAAAAAAAAAAAATGGGGACATAATGCTTATGGACCTGATAGTGTGAATATTTCAAGTTACACTAAGATGAAATTTGGTACCACAGGCTGTGAATGTGAAAGTGAAGGATATTCATTCTGAAAGATGTTGCAAGAAATAAAAGTTTAAAAAGAAAAAACCAAATGAGCATGGAAATACACCAGTTTTATTACACAGAGAGATATTGCTAACTTTTTCAGGTCACAGATGTGGTCTGTGGGGAGGTAGTATTTACTGCTGCCACTTGTCCTTTCTTTGAAAACTTCTGTCCACTGAAAAGATTTCAGAGATTTCAGGAATGCCTAAATGAAGAGATACCATTGCTTTCACTGCTGGAGAAGTACAGACATCATGTGCCAAACAGAAAAAACATTTTGAGGATTTCTAGCATAAATACTATCACAATTCTAATTTACTGCAGTGAGGCTGGGACTATTCTCACAGATAGAGATTTAAGCATTACACCGTGAATGACAGACTGGAGTATTGGTGGTGTTTTTGCTGCAGACCCGCCACAGCAGTTCAGAATGTTTCTCTTCAGGGCCAGTTGTGGACAGGATCAAGGTAGGTAGGAGGTAAGTTCAAGGTAGAAGAGCACATTGACCTGGACCTCTCCCTGGGATGTACATTTCCAGTGTGTATATCAAAATTCTTGGACTTTGTAGAGGCAGAGGCAACAGCCTCCAGGCAGGTGATGAGAACATGAAAAGCATATGCTGAGAGCTGCTAAGAGCCACCTGGCACAGCAGACAGAAGAGACAAAAGATGGGATTGCTACAGTGATGCTGAACCACAGCCACCCTAGATGCTGCTAGAGAAGGGAGTGTTGTCCCTTCTTCCACAACAACCAAGAAACCATCAGGTCTCTTATTTTGGAGTACATGCACCCTGCTGAGGAGCTATTTGGCTGTGTCTAATGTGGGTGATCCTGCAGTATATCAGGGAAGACACAGACATATCCCATGTCTCCGCTCTTTGTTTTTTTCTGGAAAGGAAATCCGGCTGTGTGGTCCCCTGGGAGCCACAGGACAGTCCGCTGGAGGCCTGATAATTGCGGGACGAGGACCTTTGCCATTCACTGATGTTAGCTGAAAGTAAAGCCAGCTTTAAGGGACGCATCTTATGTTGCATGAGCAACAAGACATTTATTGACTTCCCTGATAGATGAACTCGCCACCAACCCCAGCACATGCTGGTGGAACAACCCTGGGCTTGTCTCCCTCGGGGAACATAGAAGGTTGTAAGTGACCAAGAAAAGAGTTTGCATGTTAAAAAAAAATTGCCTTTTCCAAGCAGTATGTCTGCTAAATAACCACTCAAATTGGCAAGTCTACTAGGAAAAGGTGATGCAGAAGCCCACAGGTCAGGACTGTCTGAGATCTGGAGTCAGTGCTCCTTTGAATCTGCAGTGCATCAGTTGTGCACCAACCCATATAACAGGAAACAACAGAGAGACAGGGAGTGAAGTAAAAACAGAATGCTCAGAAAGCCTCAGAAACCACCCCACTTCCCAGGCTCCAAACATTCAGATGTTTTTTTTTTCCCATAGAAAAAAGATATTTTAGAAAAATAAATGCAAAATGGAGAACAAAAGAGTGAAGGAGATGGGTGAATCTTTGCAGGCTCATCTCTGACCACTCCTGAACATTATTCATTTCCTGGAGCCTCATCTATGGGAAACAATACAGTCATTGGGATTCAAAATATCCAAACGTACAATGCATGAGGGAGTTCTCTCTGTTACAACATCATTCACATTTTTGAACTCTATATCATCCTTATGCTTTAGGAGGCTCTCCTCCCAGAGTAAACAAATTTTGGTGGGACTCAGTAGAAATCTTCCGTGCAGACAAACTGATACAAAAAAAATGGACATTGGGGAAGAAAACCCCGCACGTTGGAACAGAACCATGTCAATCAAATTAACATAATACATTTAAATCGTTTATAGTCTCAGTATCTTGTCATTGGCAGGAGGGAAACACAATTTTTGAGGGCGAGCCTTGGCACCCAAATCCCTCATTAAACATCCCAGTTCTTGAAAACATCTGGATGCATTTTATGCAACTGAGCCATGCACGAGACAAAACCTGGGTTTGTGTTCGCCTGCACCAAATCATGACTCACAACAGTTCCCAACAGGAACTTCTTTAGACCTCCTCTCTCTACACAAGATGCTCTGATCTCCTCTCCCTCCATGGTTTACTTTCAGTAGTCTCTAGCTGCCATTTTCCCACCTCTCTGTTTAATTTTCTTGCCTTCAGAGCCCAGGTAGTTCCCAGAAAACCTTAAATGCCTCTACCAGTACAATGAAAGCATCATGGCATTTAAGGGGTGTTACCATAGTAGTACATGAGATGTACACTGGTCTAGGGGCAGGAAATAGAACACAAGGAACATGGAAAACCTCTGTGATGGGACAGACAGGGGCATACACTGACTTTGGGAAAATCCTCTTTTTCTGACCCATTTCTGTGCCTCAAGCACAAAGACACATTTGTTCACAGTTCTGAGGCATATATAAATTAAACAGCACAGATTATTTCTAGATAGAATCAAAGGTGAATTTGATACACAAGTGTTTACTAAGGAAAAATCTAAGGTGGAGACAGCCATCGGCAAAGACTTTAAATTAATTTCAAAGCAGACCTGTCCTAGAAAGTAATTGAAAACATGCCCAGCTCTTACAGCCATATAGCAGCCTTGCTATTCCTATGTGAGACAACCCCAAATACTCCATATGGAATGCTGACCAGTCACATGACTTTTAATGCCCACATGATGACACTAAAATGGCCTATTAGATTTACAGTGTCATTAACCTTCCAAAATAAAATGAGAGCCTGCTCTCATTAAAAAAAAAAAAAAAAAAAAGAAAAAGGGAAAAGAAAAAGAAAAAGGAGAAAGAGAAAGATCGATGGAAAAAAAAAAAAAAGAAAAAAATGGAAAAACAGAAAAGGGAAAAGGAAAAGAAAAACTAAAAAGGAGAAAGAAAATAGTAGCCTAACTGCCTCTGGGTTTCAGGTAACCAGTCCATGAGGAAATGCTGACAGGGGTCACTGTGGCACAATCTTTCATTCAGCCCCAAAGCTGTCACATCCTCCCCAGATGTCTGAAAAATAGATATAAATTTTCATTATCCATCAGAATAGGGGCAGAGGTACACAAAATGATTTTTTTACTAATCAAATTATAGCTCATTGCCAGATTATGTGTAAACACTAATTTTGTGAAGTTTTCTTGTGGTCATTTATCTACACCCACATTTATTAGCATTGCTGAAGCTGGAAAAAAAAAAAGGAAGGTTTTTTAAATTAAGTTATTGTCTTGATAATCAAGTTGAGGACACACAAAAACTGAAAAAAAAATATTGACAGTATTATGGAAGAATTTTGTCTTACCCAACTAAACAGTGAGATCACAACATTTCTTTAATGAAAGCAGAAGGGATGCACCACTTAAAAAAGACCAGAAAAAGATAATTGATGTTGTATAAAAATAAACTGAAGTCTCTCATAGAATTCTTTAAAATCCTAGTGTTATTCCCAGGTTGATCACTACTAAATCTCCAGCACAGGGTCGTGCCAGCTGAGCAGCTGAGCAGCTTCCCAGGAACTCTGCAGCAGATGCACAGTGGCAGCAATCAACCAAACAGGTTGTGTCATAATACTTCGTGATTCTTCAAGCCAAATTCAACTAAGTATTAGAAATATCCTTCTCTACTAAATCCTAGGTAATTAAGACCAGTATCTTACTTCATGACTACCTCTGGTGACAATAACCACTGGTTAACTTCATAGTCTAAACAGGTAAAATATTCCTTACAGATGACTGCCTTGCAGTTTTGCAGAGACATACATTTTGGTCTTGCTCTCTCTTCGAGAAAGCTGAAAAAAACTAGTTCAGCTGGTGACTTAGTGCACAAACCAAGGGAAAATTACAAAAATGCCATGTTTCTTTTTCCCTTGTATGCAAGACAATAATATTCACATTTCTTCACACAAGACAAGGACACTAATACTTCTTTATGTCATATGGATGTGTGTGCCAGTCATGATCCCTGAAATGTCTTTGCAAAAGGCTGGTATGCTTAAAAAGGCAAAGCCTGCAGTATTATCTTGTTTATTATCTTGCTTTGGGACTGTACCAAATGCTCTGCAAGTCTGGATCACTGTCACCCTGTTACGATGAAAGAAGTGCCTTTGGTTATGAACTACTCCGGAGACACCAGATTAGAGTTCAAAGGCTATTTCTTGCATTAGCAGTAAATGAAGGAATTTTGAAGCAAAGTGATATACTTAGTGTGAGCTTTTGCATATTACTTTGCTATTTTGCCCCATAACTGCTTTGCAGTAGTCAGAGCTACTGTTTGAACCTAAGTTTCCTATGAGTTGAAAGTTTGGGGCATGTTTATTGGATAACCCAGATTCTTTTCTATTAACCATCAGCAAACACTTTGTATATGTCACAAGCCTTCCACTCCTTTCCAAGAGACTGGGATTTGATGGAAGGAGGAAGAAAAACACTAGTATTACAGATTTAATACATCCCCCGGAAGAAGCGAGGCCTGCCTGACTCCAATTTCAAACATGGGATACTGAGAAAACTCAATATTCTCATTTAATCTGGGAAATTCCACTTGGAGAACAAGTTTTATGGATGTTGAGAGCCAGATTTCCCTCTATAACACTCTGGCAGTGGTTTTCTCCTATCTTGGACTCAGCCAAAGCTGACGGAGCCAGCTTGGCCACCTCCCTAAAATGGTGCTCCCCACTCTCCCACAAGAAAGTACCACATCAAAAGCTGCCCCCGCCAGAGAACATCAGGAAATGCATTTGGGCAAGAGGAATCTAAGCAACCCCACCCACAGATCACACTCGCTGTGTCCAGGGACCTCTGTCTTGGGCCTACGATTTTATTAAACAATCCCACAACAAATTCCTGCCTTTGGTACTACGCAACCAGTGCACAAAATGATGCTGGGTCTGCTTTAAATTAAAACAAAAGTTGTAGCAGATAGGATCTCTGATACAGATTGAGTTGCTTTTCTCATCTGAGATTCTTCCTCAAACAGCTAAAAACAATTAGGATAAATGAGTAGATATAAAGGTCAGCAGTACAAACAATTCTGGGAAAGCCAGATAGCTCACTGGATAGTTCCTCTACTTCCGTCACCGCAGAATGAATAGATACAAGTCCAAACGTACTCCCAGCAATCTGATTAGAAAGATATCCAGAGCTCCTAAATAGCTTTTGTGGTTTCTTTTTTTTTTCTTCCCCTAGCTGAATTGCCTCTGTGCTGCTGATTCACCACAGATTTGGCAAGGCTGAGGATCTGCTGTAGAATAAATGCTTACGGTGTTTTTGCCATCTTATGGCGGATGGTGCCAGAGCCAGTACGGAAATGCCAACATGTGGCATTCTGGCACGTGAATGTCATTCCTTAGAAATATTAGTCATCCGCATAATGTCAAATGACATCACTTTGGAAGGAAATAGAACAAGAGAAAAATCAATGGACAGCAGATACCTACCTATTATGAACTATAATTGTGTGTTTACCAGTCTGCCAAACCATAAATCTAGTACTTTAAAACCCCTTTTAGCATACATTCATATATGTTAGGAGGCTATTAACACAGGAGTGAATTACAGCAAACAGGCTTCTAAGCAGTCAGGATATGTATTTTTTTAAATAATTATAGCGTTCAGCACTGTAGTTAAGACTCAGAAAGATTTTGTATTCCACCAGCTTTTATCCCTAACCAATCACAATGGCAATGAACAAATGGTCTCAGATTGCAACTTTCCATCCTTGACATCCTTCTTCATAGCAAGTATTGATCATGGGGGCAACCTGCAAGAACCTTGTTTGGAAAAACTAAGAAATAATTATTGTATGGGATTACAGCTAGACTCAGTTCTTACTGAAATGAGTAGCAGCCCTTTCACTGATTTTATTTTGTGCTGGATTAAACCACTTAAAATTCTCAACTCCAAAACAGAGAGGTTAGAAAAGCTTGAATTAGGCCTCCAGAGATGTTTGAAAGACTGTTTGCCTTGGCCAACAGGCAGTATCAATAATTCAGGCTAATGGAGGAAAGAGCTGCTGCAAATGGCAGATTACACACCAACAGATTATTGTGAAAATATTTCTGCCTCTTAGAAAAAAGCCTTCTTCTCATAACAGTGTTCTGTCACATAAGGAATCCTTAATAGGTTTGTATAAGCAAATAATAATGATTTTTGGTCACACACCCCCCCCCCCAGGTTTTAAAATACTCATTATGATGAGGAATTCATGAGAAATGAGTTTTAAAACACCAAAAAGACTTACTAATGATAGTGCAGAGATACCTATGGAAATTAGTTCATGGTCACAATATCAATCAGAAAAGAAAAAGTAGTAGTAGAGCAGAAAATCTCAACTTTAAATTTAATATTTATCCCTTATTCACACTGTTGAGTCTCCCATAAATTATAAAGAGCATTGGACAGCGTATAGGAAGTGCTGCCTATGTGCATGACTCTCAATTTTTATTGTACTGGTTGACTTGGGTTCAGCCTTAACACTTCCGTAAAACATAAATTGCAATCCCTAAACATGTTAATATTTATATATATGGGGACATACAAAACTGTCCTCTTCCATTTTCCTTAGACTGAAGCTCATCGTCACCATCTTTAAAATCCCTTAAACAAGAAATGCATAATCTATATAGTCTGCTGCCAAAATGGCATGTTTATTTCTGGATAACATAATCATAGAATCATAGAATAGTTAGGGTGGGAAAGGACCTTAAGATCACCTAGTATTGCTTTAAATCAGAACAAAGCATAATTTAACACTCCAGGAATACTTTTTTCAGCTTCCCCAAAACCACAACTTCCAATTTAATCAATTTTGAGTTAAATTCCTAAAAATTACAAATAAATTAAAAAAGTTCAAAGAAATTCGAAAAAGGTGATTTTAGTACAATTTTTTCACTTTTTCTGTTTTCTTTAAAAAATCTGCACTCACTGATTTTGCCAGTGGTATTAGTCCTTGTAGCTGCTCATGAAAAGGTGGTAATCAACAGTCTCACAGTCAGATGCAATGGCTTCAAAAACACTATTACACTTTTAAAGACATCTACAATAATACATATGTGGTGCTTACCAATTAATGACCGAACTAAAAGAATATGTAATAAGCCATTGTCATGTGAATAACAAGGGGAAAGGCGGAGAGGAAATAACTGAATTTTTAGGATATGTTGCTCTGCTCCTTCAGAAAGGGATGCAATAATTAATGTGTTAAGATGGGTACCATGAAAGCAGATATTGTACAAAACAAAATATTTATCTGTATTGCTGGATTCCTTTCATGTAGGGTAGAAAAAGAAGAGAAACTCTGTTATGAATTTCACTGCTGCTGGAGGTAAGTGGCTTGTTTTGTGTTACACCCACTCTATTTTTCTGTTATTACATGATCTTTCGCTTCACACTGCGGGACTGAGAGCACAGCCTCCCCGCACACCCAGCCTCTTCCTCCCAAATACTTATCACAGATTAATGATGTGGTGCAGGGCCTATGGCTGACAACATGTGCATGAACTCAATTTCCACATGGTTAGCCAGAATATGAATGCTTGCTTTTGGGGCCAACCCTTTAATGGCAATAAATATTTACTTGCAGTATGTGAATTCCTAAGGTCAGTTTGCAGCTCTCACAGTTGCACTGCTGAGTAAGTCTTTCTCTTACAGATGCTTCTTTGCAAAGGACAAAATCTAGTTTTTAAGGTTTAATTTTCATTAAAAAGTTGCAGGAAGAGTTCTCAATTAGGAATACTGATCCCCACTGCCAGTATTTCTTTAAATCAGATCAAACTTAAACAGAACCCTAACTATAGGTATAGAAGCCTAACTTTAGGCATCCATATTTTTAAGCTTTTGGTGCATTTCCTAACAGTTCTCACTGCTCTTTTCCCAAAAGTGAATCCCACCCAGAACTTTTTCTTAGGTTTCAGTTCCTGACTCCAGCATGAAGGTCTCCAGGATTATTTCAGCATCTGCTCATATCAGCAACCGTATCTGCATCCTGGTGAGGTGGCACCTCCTCAAATGTTCTGTCAAGGCTGTTTCACAGCTGTGAGATATTTGAAAAGTATAATTGATATTTTTATAATACACCAGCTCCAGTCCTCAAGTCTGCTATTTGTTCTCTTCCCAAAGCATGCCATGAGCAAACCACGAGAGTTTTCCTTGAGCCAGTTTTAGCAGCTGGGAGACTGATTTTGCAGGACCTGGAGACATTAGACAACTGAAATGTTGTAAGATGGAGCAAAACTCATGAAGCTGTGACTGGAGGGAGAAATATTTTCTGTAAATAGGCAGTAGAAAGGATTTCTGAAAACCCTGGCTTGTCCTCTCCCATTATTGAACTCCTCCTGACATAACAGTTTTATAATTATGTAAACACAGAACTAAGGAGTTTAATCCAAATCCTCTGAAAGGCTCCTGTTGACTCCAGTGGCCTGTAGATTAGCCCCAAAAACTAAGAGACTGCAAATTCTTGGGATATGAGCGGCATCACCCCCAGTGTGCAGGCATTTCCAGCTTGTGGGATACTACTGCCATTCTTGCATTACCAAAATTAGAAAACAAACATACCAAGTGGTATCTAATATTTCCAGTAGATAAAAAAAATACAAATTCCTGATTACTCCAGTCTTTTCCAAGATGGGAAATAGGTTTATGTTTTCCTCTGACTCCCCCAAACTGATTCCAATCCTTTCTAGATTTTCTACAAAGCCCTTAAGTGCAGGTCAATTTTTAACAAGCTCTCAACCTTTTGGCACCTTCTGTTCCTTTTCAGATCATTTTGATATTTTAGCTATTTCCTGGCCTGCTTTCAGTAGTCATGTGCAGGTTTTCATATTCTGAGTTGTAAATAATTACACTCCACAGTCCCAGATTTGTCTTCCACATTCCAGCTGGGATGAGATGGCCAAATAATTTCCTGTTTTCTAAATACAAATGATAAATGCCCATATTTGACATAGCTTTCAGTAGTTTTCATGCTGGAAACTTTCCTGATGCTTCTCTCAGTGTGTGATATATAAGGTGCCTTGTTTTATTGTGTGAATGTCTTGGTGTCCTGCTTCAGTGAACAGCATCTCTTTTTTTTTTTTTTATTATTATTCTAGAGAGTCAAAATGTTTTGCCACTTGAAGGGTTTAATATTCTAATAGAGGGCAGGAAGCAATCTATGTGACAGAGCAGACACTGCTTGCAGTCTAACCATGGTGAAGGACAATAATTATCACTCCACAGGGAGTGATTAGGCCCACTGAAGCTTGAATGATTACCCTTTCCTTTGCTGACCCTATAATCAGACCTGAATCTCTGAAGTTATATGCAATTTTTATAACACAAAATCTTAAGGAAAGCACAAGTAGTTTTCACATACCATAAGCACTGTCAGATTATTCCAGAGTCAAAAGTGGCAAAAGCAGGTATCTGCTATAGAGACTTTTTTATAGTATATGTCCACTATTCATCTGCTACTATCTGTGCTATAACCTCTAAACAATTAATAGGAGGAAAAGAGAGTAATGCAACACGACTGAGCAGCAGTCAATACTAATAAAAAGTCATTATTTACCAGCAATTTACCAAACAGGGTGCATGGGGTTTTTCTCACGAGGTATATGCAAAAGAAGAGAATGGCACAATCTGAGGCAGTGGCCTTGCCAAAACATTTAACAAATGCTTGAGTTTTTCACTAGCAGTCAGTGGAGTGAAGAGGCCAAAGCATATCAGTAAGAATAGGAAAAGTAATCAAAATATCATTTCAGTTTACAAGAAACCATAAGACAAGCCAATTTGTTTTCAGGGTCTTTTGTTCCTATAATATCAATTATTTATTCAACAGCATAAGATAAGAATTGAGAACACAATTGTTCAAGGGAAGTAAAATGCTCCCATTCACCAGTTTCTTTAGTCAGTGCACTGAGGCAAAATCAGCCTGCATCACAGATAAACTGCTCTACATTTACCACTTGCCCTTACCTCACTTCCTTCTGACAGTAAATCTAGCACGAGCAGATAAGATTATAACCCATCTGCTCCATTTTAGAGTGACAGGTGTATACCTTTCCAAAGCCAAAATGCAAAAGTTCTCACTCAACTCAAAGGCTGGCAGGAGTATGTTTATAACAACTCCCCCCCACACCTCCAAGGATACAGAGAGCATTTTACAGGGCAGCTGTAACCCTAAAAAGAGCATAATGACATAAAGATGAAAGTGTACAAGGCACTGAATGCACTTGGGAGATAAATCAGTTGATTCCAGGCATTAGAATGGGGTCTATGAAGCCCACAAGCAGCATCCTCATATTTTGGTACCTGCTTGAAACACGCTGAAATCATTATCGTAGAGCCCGTTAGTCTGCAAGTCTGGATTCGAACTCTCCTCTGGCAAGATTAGAAGAGTTGGTGGGGAACATAATATTTGGCCAATTTAAAACACTTGACAAGTTAAACATGGTCAGGAAGGGACATTTCAGATTGGGATGCCAGTATTCCTACTGACTCCAGAGAGATTCAGATCATGGTTTTCAATCCCAATTTCTGAGAGATCCTCCAGCAAAAAATCACATTCTCTAGTCTCAGTCAAATATCTGTAGGAAGGTAGACAAGAAGAATTTGTCTGATGTCTTGACTCAGGACCTTAGCAACAGCCAGAAAGAATGAAAATCTGTTTGGATGAAAAAAATCTAAGAGAAAGAAAATATGTTTGGATGAAAAAAATCTTAGCTCTGTTTAGGTGAGGAACAAATTGGGCTACTGTTTCATTCTTCTTTTGCCATTAACTCTGTTATCATATTTCTGGCACTATTTCTCATTTCAACCTGCTCACCATATGTGCATGCGCTTTCTGTGCTACTAATTGCTTCTTTTTGACAATATCATCTTTACATGTGCACCATATTGCCATTTTTATCACTCTAAGCCTATTAATGGCCAGATTTATAGTCCCCAAAGGAATTAATATTAACCAGCTCTCTAAATATTGTTCATGTCTTTCAAAAACTCCTGCCTTTTAGAGCCTGACTCTGGTTGTGTTGGGCTGCTGTATTTCATCTTCTGGGGCCTGGAGTCTTAATTTTTGAAAGTGTAGCTCAACAAAATTTATGAGAGTAATACTAATATCCAGGAAAGGCAAAAACTTAGGGAAAGTAAACAGTGTATTGGTCGTAGCTGTTTGCTTACCTAGGGTCAAAATCTGCCCTCAGATATACATGTGCAAGTTCAGTGGGTCCCATACATACAGATTTTTGTGGAAAGAATTTGGCCTTAGATGACTTCAGAGGTTTCTTTGTCAGTCCCATTTCCCAGAGAACACTGAGCACTCCTACGTGTATACACCAAGTTACACTTTTCTGCCAGAAAGAAAACAGTTGTAAGGGGATACTCATTTACCAGTGCTCAGAGAACATGACAGAATTTTGACTAGGAATTTTATACCCCTAGTTAGGCTTAAAAAAATAAATGGTATTAACATGCCACTCAACAAACTGCCCCCACCCTGCTGGGAACCATGCAAGGCAGATAACAAATGCGCAGCAAATGAGAACAGCGATGCTATTCACGTTAATTCCTAACAAGGCAACCGCTTGTAAGAATAAATAACACTCCATGTAATTTGGAGTGGAAGAATACCAGCCAGTAGATGACTGTTCCCTGTGGAATAAACATGAAATTGATACAATCAAAGTGTTTTATACTATTTTCATCCTATAGCTCTCTATTGGGAGGCTGAAGAGAGGGACTTTCTATAAAGGCAAAGGGATAAGGCAATGAGGAATGGCTTTAAACTGACAGAGAGGAGATTTAGATTAGATATTAGGAAGAAGTTCTTTCCTGTGAGGGTGGTGAGATATTGGAGCAGATCGCCCAGAGAAGTTGTGGGTGACCCCTCTCTGGCAGTGTTCAAGGCCAGGTTGGAGAAGGCTTTGAGCAACTTGCTCTAGTGGAAGATGTCCCTGCTCATGGTGGGGGGGAGGGAACTGGTTTATCTTTAAGGACCTGTCCAACCCAAACCATTTAATGATTCTATGATTCAAGATATCATATATGTCAACAAGGCCCCTGATGGTGAATGTAGATGGGTATATCATATTAGCTTTGTAAACCCCAACTTGGGGGACACCTAGGAGGGTCTGGAGGAGGTGGATCACTTTGCTCAAAGGAGTAAATTATTCCTAAATAGCTACAGGAAAGCTATTGCTGGAGTCAGATGCTTAATGATTAGATGTTGAAGACCTTAGCATTGCATCATGTAAATCCTTCTGTGGAGCTGGTTTTTAATCAAAGACCAACCTTTTGCATATTTTTAACCTTTTTCATAGACCCATAGAATGGTTTGGGTTGGAATGGACCTTTAAAGGTCATCTAGTCCAGCCCTCTGCAACTGTTCTTAATCAGCATAAATGCCAATTTTATAGGAATCCTGTGAGTAGGCACGGGTTGGCATCAAGATATTGATCTCTCTCATCAAGCATATAGCGTTTCACTTCATGTCACACCTTTTCTGAGGAGGGTTGGGAAGCTGGAGAAGCACTGGGATGCTGAATTTTAACCTGGAAAGGATGCAAGTGGCGTAGGCAAGATGAAACTTTTTGAGGTCTATCAAATTCTGAGAACTAAAGCACTGCTTTGCATTCCCCTGCTGTCTCAATTAACAGTTGTTTTCCCTCTCTTTTTCTGACCAGGAGATGAGGCCCGTTTTCAGGGGCCCTCCTCAACAAGAGAAGACTGGAAGACAGATTCCAGGAGTCATGTCACTGGGGAACATGGCTTATCATGAGAGCAAGGAAGAAGTTTAGGAAAAGAAAGGTGGCCTCTCACTTTTTTAATGTGGGACCTATTATTGTAATAGTTCTTTACACCATTGCAAGGTGTGCCAGTACTAACTTTACTTCACATGCTGGTTAATGTCCTGCATTAAAAAAGTGGACTTCATGGTTTTGTTTAAAGTCTTTCTGAAGAAAGAGATTACTGGAGAAAAGGAAGGGTAACATAACTTTTCATTGTATTTTTTTTTTTCAGCTCATGAGGATACTACAAATTTCTTGACTGAAACTTAAACAGGACAAATGTAGTCTCAAAATAGTGGTAAAGCTAAAAGTAACTATTTTAGATGAACTGATGTCATGACCAGCACTGAATTTTGTTCTAGTTTTTTTTTTTAACAAAAGCAGGTAGGAAAGCTTTGCACATACAATTACAGATCCTTAAGGGACAAACTAGGAGCCTGAAGTGAGCATGTGCCCTGCTGGCTCAAGATGCTGTTAGGAAAGCATGCTGGAATGAGAATCAAATGGAAATCATTGTTCTCTGATGATACAGGGTTCAAATGTGGGACAGTCATCTTGATTAAACTTGCTTACATGTCTACAAGACTGATTTTGCTTGTAAATACAACAGAAAAGGTGTGGAGGATGAACTGACACTGACTCATACTAGAGAAATGAAACTGGAACTGTTGTTAAAAGGAGAGGATCTGTACCTGACTCGCCTCATTGTTTTGTGAAAAAAACGCAAAATTCATTGCTATCAATGTCCATCTGAGCCCAATATTGAATCAACCTCAGTTAACCTCAGACTGCACCACCACAGTCAGTGCTGGAGCCTGATCTGAGCAATGCCTGCTCAGCCCATCTCCTGTGCTGGGTTTATGCCAGGGAATAAAATTTCAGCCACATTTTGATGCTGAGGATGTTGGTACAGGTCCACTTTGGGTGTGTGGTCCAGCCAGCACACAGGCTGCTCACTTTCATCCACGTTGAACCTTTCACTTGACTTTTGACCTTTAACTTGGCACTGTCCTGTCATTTCCTTAGTTTCACAAATTTTAGCCTCTCACTTGGCCTGTGAACTGTGACCTTTCACTTGACCTCTGGTCTCATAAATTCTGGAAGCTCATACACGTAATCGCAGAACAAATAAACAAAGCCGCTGTGAGACGCTGCTGCTGAATGAAGCCCAAGGGGCCAGGGAGCAGGAGCCAAGTCCCGGCATCCCACCTCACTCCATGGACACGTCCCTTTGTTCCAGCCGGGACTGGCATCTAATCAGTGTGAAGCGCATTGTATTCTGCCATGACCATACATCAGCACTGGTGTGTTGCGCTGTGGCAGTGGAAAGGGATGTGGGATCACACAGACTCCAGCTTTGCTATGGACGAAAAGTACAGCTCAGCAGATCCTCATCCACAAATGCATGCAAATTAATTGTGACCTCTAAAGTCCTAGGATAGTCTTATCAAATAAAATCACCAAAACTAGTAGAAGCCTATTGCCATAGGCACTGGATACTCACCATGAGAGGATCAAACAAACCTTCCCTGAGCCCTTTTTCCCCTCTTCATTAATGCTAATACCAAAGGCTTCAAATGCAAAGCAACATTCAGCCTTCAATGCAACGTGACAGCATATGATAAGGAAACTTATGAGATAATGCCCTCAGCTGTGAACAGGTCTCTCCAAATCCATAGTAGAGTTTGCACAGAGGATGGCAGAAATGGTGGCAAAGATTACAGATGGATTAAGTTAACAACTCTTTGCAAGATAAATTTCATATATGAAGCCATAGCAACATTGAAATCTCACAGTCAGTGGTAGTTTGGTAAGGTCTTCAGAGAAACTGCAAGCACATTCTTCTTCATCCATAAGTAACCTAAAAGCGTGCAGATATTTCAATGGTCTAGTAATTTATTTTGCCTCACTCCCCATTCTTTCCAGCAATCCTCAGATGACAAATGCAGACTTTGCATGCACAACTCATAACACTGCTAACCCAGAGCAAACCCCAAATTATGTATTTTCTTCTCTTCCTCCTCTTGGTAGAAAGAAAGACAGAGATCACAAGAAAGCTGTAAAAGAGATTCAAGGACACATCTTGTGCCTTGAAAGCAAAGCTCTTTAGTATTGCAGGGACCTAAACCAGAGCAAGTGGCAAAAGTGGCTCATATGTAGAATGTAATTGTACATGAGTAGGAAGCAAGGTGACATGGGAGATAGAAGCAGTGCCAATCTGCCAAGCCATCACAGAGGAGAACTAACAAAAAGGAGCTGGGCAACCACTGATTTACTCTGACACATAATGTAATGAACCAGTGCATGCTGTCACTTTGCTTGAATTCACTGTGATTTTACAATTTGGAAGCAAACTATTTTAAATTCATGGGAAGAAGAACTATGCAGAGAAAGCCACTGAATAGCGAGGATGGTCAAATCTTTGTGTTCCTTCAGTTATACTAAAACATTTCAGAATTTAAGGTGAAATTTTGCATGTCATATGAAACAAAGGTCTCCTCTCACAAAAGGAGAAGTGCTCCTCGCTGTTAGGTGAACAGTTTTTGTGTGACTTTAATAAAATCACTTTGTAAAGTAATAAAGTATATGTGCTTCATTTCCAGAAATGCAGCCTCTTCTTCATTACCCTCTTTGGGGAAACCTCAAGGCTTTTTTGTTTGTTCAGGAAGACTGTCAGATCTGGTGGGGCTTTTCTTGTTTATAAAAACTTGCAGTAAAAGTTTACTGCACACTTTGCTCTGAAAATCGATACTGAAGACTGTGACACTTGCATTTATTCCAGGTCTTCTGTTACATGATTTCCAGCTATCTTCCAGCTTGTCTGGAAATATCAAGAAGTTGCTATTGGAAGGAAAAGGCAAGGTATTGAGTTTAAGGAAGATTAATAATGGACTTTTCTATAGGGCAATCTTCCCACTGTGCTTGTTAAATGCTTTCATTAGTGATTTTATCACAGAAAGTAGGGGTGTGTAAACAAAAGCGGTATAAATTGTTTGACGTTTAATAATACAAATCACAAACTACGTTACAAATGCGAAGCTTGTCCTTCACCCTTTAGGACTGAGAAAGGCTCATGATGGGGTGATTAGGGATGACTACATGGTACCAATGAGACACACTTTGATAAGGGCCAAAGTGTATCTCAGATGAATTAAACCAAGAGGTTATTCACTCCATTACACAACACGTTGCTGGGATCTCAGGGACACTACGTGCATTTGAGTCACCTACATTGAATAAAACTCAGGCTGGAACAGGTTTACAATTGAGTTACTTGGACAGACCATCTATGAGAGGGAACCAAAGGAGTCTGGATTGTTTAGTTTAAGAAAACAGAAGAGCCTGGCAATTCTTACCCAGTTCTGCTTCCCACCAGCCTCACTGGGAAAAAAGGCTGTTGGTTTCCTGACATTACTAGAGTTTTGTCCTTGAATACAATGGGAGCAGAATCAGATCTTGAAGAAGAAAAACAGAATTGGACCCAGAGGAGCCAGGGCTGGGAAAGCCCCAGCACGTTCTGGTTTGAATTGAGCAGGGCTATAAAAAGCTAATAAAACTCATATTGAAATATGAGCTAAAAGAAGCACATATAGCTGAATTATGTTGGTCAAGATAATTAATTGAGTTTAAGTGCTGAGTATATATAATTTTAAACATGCTTTAATTTAGTTCAAGTAAGTCTATGTTGTTTTCTTGTGATTAAACCTGTTTGTTAAAAATAATTTTGCTTACAGAAACACAGTAATAAGGAACCAAAGCACCTTTTTCCCACACTTTGGATTCAGAAGCTCTTTCACTGCCATGTCAAAAGACTGGGATCCCATTTCCTGCCCTCAATTTCAATGACCAGCTTCGCAGTATTTTACTCTATATATATTTATCAAGCAGAAAGCAACTTATTTTGTTAGACACGTCATTCTATTTCCAAGATAAATCTCAGGAGTTAACGTTTATGGAAACCAAGAGAAGAGTCCAAGGAGGCTCATTTAAAGCCTGTAAGCACCTGAGTCCTGTCTGAATTTTTAAAACTTCCTGAATTTGCTCAAAATCCACTTTCTCCTATTCTCAAAGCAATTATAATCTAACAGCTATGATACACATCTGAATTCCTCTCGCTCCTGGTATTTAAACGGAAGAATTAGTTTTGGTTGCATAAATATTCCCATATAACTCTCACAGCCTGACTATGAAAATGTTACATTCAGATCCTCTGAAGCAGTATTTCATATAGGATAGACAATTACAGCTTTTATGCACAGTACACAAAGCCACAGTATAGATGAATATTGGGAAGCCAGCAACTAAAACCTGGTGGGAATGGTGATTGGCAGAAAGTAAGCATAAGATTTCGCAAATACATCTATTTGCTTACACGCCACCAAGGTAATGTGGTCATCCTTAGGAAGGTGGTGGACACTAATTGGATGTCTATCAGCAGAGGAAAGCAGATGATGTCCTGAGGCATGAACGGTGTCAGGAGCGGGCCAGAGGTGTGGGCATGCAGGGAGCAGCTAAAACTCAGCTAACATATTCTTGATTCAATTTAAGCACCAATATCTAACTTTGAAAACATTGAGCATCTCTTTTATACCAAACAGGAACACAAAGTAATCCAACGAGGGAAGTTTAACTATTCAGGGATGTTTCCTGGGACAATTACAGTACATGGATACCTAACAACTTTCTCTCTTCTGTGCTTTTAACACCACTTTCCCCCTCTGATTAGAGCTTCAGCTGTAAGCAGAGGCATGCTAGGATGCCACAAGGTCTTAGGCATCAGTGTGCAGATGCAGTGAAGCATCCAAAGTATGGGGACCAGCCCAGACACTTAGCGTGGCCATGAACACAGACCCCAGTCATGGCTGGTAGGTCACACAAGCGATCTCTTGCTCATAGCTCACAGAATTTGAGGTCATCCATGCACCTCCTGAGCAGCCCTAGACGGGACCACTCTTTGCTGGGTCCCATCCACTATACAATGGCTCTGGTCCCAGGCTCTCCACTGCAAGACTAGTCCCTGCAAGATCAGCCCTCACTACAGCACTAACATAAAGTACAAATAACAGAACTGCAGTATTTTTTTTCTATGTAGACCTGGATTATTTCAGCCACGAGCAATGTGAGCAGCCACAGGTGTTGCACTAAATAAAGTAATAGAAAATGTCTCCATTGTAACAGTGGAAGCCCTGTTTCAAAACACCTCTCTGTTTTTATTAATAGTTAGATTCCTTTATATCAGCAGTCACAACTGCATTTACCTTATTTATTTTTTTTAAATATTTGCTAAGAAAAGATCTACTAAAAATTACTACTGCTTTCTGGTCAGTTTGTACTTGAGCAAGCTTTCAATCTTTTCACAGAAGGGGAGAACATAAACTTGTGATTCAGAAAAGAGAGGAAACCAGGGGTTACAAAGGTTAGGAGGCCAAGTAGTATGAAACAGACCCCCTCCGTCAAGTAAAAAACTTGGCAGGATAACTAGAAACAGACCAACCCTAAATCCAAGGGTTCATGAGGAGTAACATAATTAGCTGGAATAAAACTAATATTCTAGTGTTAAATTTCACCTCAGCACAGAACAGCAGTTATTAGGGAGAGACCAGTGAGAATGAGGAAAGATGTGTTTCGTTTAAGAAATTTACACCAAGTGGGAAAGCACACATGGGGTTATTTTCTAAAAAGCCCATTTGGATACTTCAAGTCACTGTGGTAACATCGGCTGCCCTACTCTGAGGTGGATGAGTTTATCAGCTTTGCCTGAAGTGTCTAGTAAAGCCCAGTCCACCAAGATCCTGAAACGTTTGTTCCCGGGAAAAGAACCACGAATACATTGGAAAAAATGTTGAGCAGGAAATGTTTGACCACTGCTACATCACAAGATATCAGAAGAATTTCACATTGGCTACTTCCTTTGCTAGGGGAAACAGGGGGTGCTTGGCTCAAAATTAAATGGCCCCAGAGGCCCTACCCACTCCCCCCCCCTCCAAAAAAAAAGAGCTGAGGTTTCAGCAAGAGTAAACACACTTTCTCTTTTCCTTAATTAACAAACTATGAGCAAAACCTTCAATGACAACGCACACGGCAAATATCAACGCTGAAAGGAGATAAACAATGTTAGAGATCTGTGGATAGTATGCAGGAAATTCCATCTATCTGATGAGCTGCTGGCTTAATCAGCGGCCCTTTACATGTCAGCAGCATGCAAAAAGCTATTTTCTCTTTTACAGTTTTCCTGGAAAGGCAGGAGGAAATGCAAGGCAGAGGCCAAGGAAAAGCAAGGCAAGGCCTTAGGAAAGGCAAGGCAGGGAAGGCAAGGCTGCCCTCAGGCAGGGCAGAAGACACTTCAGCACAGAAGCAAGCGGCAAACCTGTTGCTTTCTCAAGACAGACGGGTGCGTGTCTGCCTCTCAAGAGGTAAAGCATTACAAATTCCTAGCTGCCTGCAGCCTTGTTGCGGCCTCACCTCGGGCAAGCCACGTATGGTTTCTTTTTGAATGAGCTATCTTTTAACACTCGCAACCAGGATGATTTAACAGAAAGACAGCGTCTCAATTTTTTGCGAGCGACATCCCCCCTAGACTCTACCCAAACAAAGCTACTAATGTGTGGTCATTTTCTTGGCAGCGCGGCTGCATGCTGATAACACCACTGCCTGCTATTCTCCCAGGAGCTGGGCTGCTGGAAGACTGCTCCCTACCTCATCCCCTGATGCTTCTGATGCGGGTGATCCTCCGACTGCACGGCGCCAACCACAACATGCTACCCACCGTGAGAGAGCAGGACACAGGCTGCTCTAGTCAGGAGTTATCGTCTATCATACTGATTGACGAAACCAAGAGTGAGCAGAAAAAATAAACACGAACAGAGGCTGCAGTGTATGGGGCAGTCAGCTGGGAGTTTTAGTATTTGGCCTTGGTGATCCTACTCTCATGGTAGGTTATCTTTTCCTTGTGCTATCATTTATCATAACTTTGAGGGCCAGAGGGAGAAACAAACCTACAATTTTTCTATTGGTTACATTCATTAAACTCTTCTTTTTTTAGCACTACTTCCTTTGCCCCTAATAACAATCCCACCCCCTCAATCTGTATTCCCTAAAGAACAGTGAAATCAAATCTAAGTACAGTCCTCCCCTTTTACTCCTATTACAGCAATAGACCATTGCAAGCAATTAACCTCTGTTATTCCATCAGACCCAGGACTCAGTCGCATGCTTGCCCAGCAGTGCCTCACCACAGCCAGCATTAACTCCTGTCTCTGCTCCCTCCATCATAGCCCCTAATATTATTTGGGCATAGATGCTGGCTTTGTCACAAACATCTCCTTTTTAAATAATGCCAGTTGACTTTTTCAGGCACAGCCCAAGTTCTGTACTGGGTTTGACAGCCACCATAAAGCACTCCCTGAAGTGTCAGTAACAAAGATGATTTGTGTGGGGCTTGCAGTCGTCCCCTCTTCTAATAGCTTTCTCATTCCAGCCCAGAAACACCGAGCAGAGAGCAGCTGCTTAAAGCTGATACAAGCATTTCTTCTCTCAGCAGGCCATTCTTGCATAACCATTTATTTTGCAGAGTTTTAAAGTGCCTGAAGGATTTAATTATGTACATAGACAACCCCTATAAACTCTATTCTAGGCTTTTTATTGACTTTTGTGCTGGGCAGCTCTTAGGCATTTCAATTAAGTGTTTTTATAAGAAAAGCAACAATATAGTAAAAGAAATATATTCTTTATAGATAGTTCCAAACAGTTTGTGCCGATCGAATAAAGTTTATTTAATTTATGAGGATTTAGAATATCTTATGCTACAGCTTGAAATACATGTCCGTTTGGACCGTGGATCTGTTTAAAGGGGCCTGCCAGTACCACTTAGGTACCAGGGGAAAACAGCTTGGATCTGATTACTTAATCCTAATAACATGTTGTGAAACTTTAGAAGACTACCTGTCATTTAGCGGCATGGTCAAAATTGAAGTGATAAATAGCTGAGAGTCAAAGTTTGGCTTTGCCTCAGTCGGGACTTTAGGGAGCCTGGAGTGGGATAGGAGAAACGTTCCCAAATTTTCCGGAAAGGCCAACGTTGCCTCTATCTGCTTTCTAAACTATTTACAAGGCTTCTGCAAACCTGCGTTCATTATGGTGTAGGATATTTCAGTCCCAGCAGGTGGCCAGCAGGAGAGCAGGCCTGTTTGCAAAATATGTAATATTCTTTTCATATAGTTTAACCAGAAATGTGCAACTCAACAGCCCTCCTAACCCTTCTAATTTCCCTTTCTCCTCTTAATCTGCTCTGCGAGCCATGAGCATGCATTAAAATCTCCCTAAAACATTTCACCCAGAGGCAATGTAATTCCGCAACAAGCAACCAACATTTCACAGCTCTGGAGTAATAGATTAATTTGAACCTAATGTTGCCCGTCGTTTACTGCTCCAAATGTTCTGGTGTAGACATAGCCCCGAGGCGCAGTGCTGTGGCATGCGCAGCTCCTGGAACCAAAGCTACAGTTGGCTTCACATCTGTGCATCACATTTGCCATGTGCCTCATTATCCCGCGCCCCACTGTGCCTACCTGTCCCAATCAGCTTCTCAGCCACAGGCTATCCAATTTTTTTTCCCCAACTAAGGATCTTTGTTCTCCTTCTCACTTACTAAATTTTTGCAAGACCTCTGCACCCAAGCAGTAGGGATTCTGCGCATGTGAACCTCTGAGCTTCTCTAGGTTCTTAATTCTCCATTAGGAACAGGAAAATTACAACATTAAGTCTCTGACATGTCACTGCATAAATTGTACCATTTGCAGAATCTAATATAAAGTCAGTGACTAAGCACATAAGCATGTAATAAAGAACGGAGTTGTTTGTTTTGACTTTAACAAGTTCGGTCTGCATCAATTATCTGTAAGTAAAGAAAGAGTAATTTCAAATTCCAGATAAAAACCCTTGTGACAGAAAGAAAAGATTATTACATCCAAAATCAAAACCAACTGTTCCCAAAAGTTTCAAGTGCCAGCCTTTTAAAATTCATTGATAAAAAATACATATATTTGTGTGTTCATATGAAAATAAAATCAAATTTTAACAGAAAAGTGTGCCAGTTTTAACATTTAAAGCTCTGCTTTTAATTCTCTATTTATAGCAACATATGCAAAAAAGGCACAGAACCTTTATCTCAAGCCACTGCAGAGTAAAGAAGAGAAAGCAAAATGGACTCTACAGCAGGAGCAGGGAATTACCGCAAACCAAACCTATCAGCTTCTGAAACCCAACAGCTCATCACTGCATTAAAAGGTTACGTTGTTTTTGTTTCAGTGTATGAAGTACTTGAGTTTGCTTTATGTTTATACCCTTTGGACTTATTCCAGTGAGAAACTGAAAATGCTTTTGGTCTAACATCACAATGTTGAGCCTCTTCAGAAGATGCAGAGGGAACTGGAGCCTAATGGACATTATGGTCCGTTTCCTTTCAGCAGCATGAAGGGGCCTTGATATAGGTAACCCACATTTCTACCTACTTAGAGCCTCTTCACACTGGAAGGGGACCTGACACGACTGAAAGCCTTGCATCCAAGTACTATTAAATAGAATAAACACTTGTGGCATAACTGAATTTATCTTCCTATGAGATCCCAAGGCTCTTGCTGCAAACTTCTCCTAGCATCCTTTTTAATAGCAATATTTAGCTGCCCTTCCCTGAGTAGCTGTCAATTCTGCCACTAGTCTTACCTGCTGCAGTTCATGAACTATATTAGATTTCTACACATAATTCCAACACGCACACTCCTAGCACATTTCATTACATGCTTGAATTAATTTATTCTACATGGAATTTGTTACCTTTACAATAAAAAAAAAGTATTCATTATTGAGAGCAGACAGATGGAACATGTTCAATTTAAGACATCAATAAGAAGGGAGGAGGGGGGAAATCTTATAATCCGTGTGGCACAACCTATTCCATCTGGTACTTCCAACTTGTCTGCCAAGACTTTTTTCCTATATAAAAGTGAATGCTTCTCCTTAGAGTTAACGGAACATTTTCAGGCATTAAGACTCTGCATCTGATTTATAGATAACAAGGAACAACACACACTTAACATACAATATTTTGAAAATGTAATCTGTTTTATAAGGTAAAGGTTCTGGGCTTGACCTAGGAGAAAAACAAACAAACAAAATTAAAAAAAAAAAAAAAACACAAAAAAAAAGCACAAACTCCAGGAAATTGTGTTTATCTGAAAATGTTATCTAGGCAGTGAGAACAGAAGCTGCAGCTTTTGCTTTAATGAACCATGAAAGTGATTCAGCAAACTGTTTTGGTCTCCTAAAAACAAATATTAAGCGACATCAATACTAAATTATGCAACCAAAAAACGTTAGCAATCTCTCAACAGGAAGAAAGAACTTCTTAGCACATTCCCACCAACATCTAGAAGATAATGCCAAAACTGTGAGGTTTTGGCATGTGTCAAAATCAGTTTTTACTGTTGGTTTAAAGGTTACTCAGTTGATTGCAATTTATTTCCAATGAACGTTAAGATAATGGATCTAAAGTAACAATTTTTCATAATACAACTACATTCTAAGAGTATTTAATCAAATAAGGGTGAGGGTTTTTTTCGAGTGTCTTTTTGACAGAGCACTAAACACACATTTCCATATGCTTTATTTCCATTCTTGAAGCGTGTCCCCTAATTCCTGCAGTGCGTTGCATTAAGCTGTCTCATTATACCAAAGACATTATGTCACTTCTCTGTTTATGAACACACTGGCCCTCAGCCCTAGCAATAATACTCGGCCACAAACACAACTTCTGGCAACCAGCCTAATGATGAAAAAGATTGTTTCAAACCAAAACCAAAAACGAATTCAATTATCCATCTAAACTTTACAGGCACAGAGGAACAAGTTAATTTGGTACAATGATGTACCAAGGGTTCATATTTAGCTTTTCAATCTTGGGGAGAGATTATGTGGGTTCAGCTGGGCAGCTATGGAAATGACTGGTCACATTGGCGGGCTGCCGGATCTCACATGGGTGCACCTGGTGGGGAAAAGCAAAACAATGAGCATCTATCTGCCTTTTGTGTCCAATGGCTACCTATCACTTACTGTATCTCTAATACAGAAAGAAGTGTTTTCATGGACAATTTTATGGGACTTGGTTGTAAATATGTCATATTTGCTGGTTTTGAATCCCACTAACTGTCCTTGTATTTTAAGATGAAACCATCTGCAGAGCAATGCATTCCTCTGTGCGTGGACCACACAGTGACATGGCCTGTTCTAGCTGTAAGACCTCCCATCCCACCACAGTCAGAGGACTAAACCACTCCTATCCATATAAAACTAGACAGGCTGTGATTATTTCAGTGAAGGTATTAAAGATTAATGTAAATATAAAAGAGTTCAGCCTCATGGGGGCTGCATGGGGTGTTGGTGATAGAAGAGATCCCACTCAGGTGCTGGGGCACACTGGCTGGTCACCATAGTCCTCACCCTGCAGCAACCTGGCCCAGGTGAGGCAGGAAGGAAGGATGCACAGACAGGGAAAGAAGCCAAGGCATAATTGTGAGGATGTTTGAAAATTAATATTTTTTTTTTTTTCGCTTTGGTCACAGCCCATTTTTTTCTTCTTTCAGTCAGAGTTTACTTTAAGGCCAAAAGCACCACGAGATCTTTTTCCCTCGCTAAAGTTTATTGCATGTGGGAAGACATTTCATTCCTCCCGACATATGCAACCTGCACATGATTAAAGCTGAGCTGGGGCAGAATTAACTGTTCTGCTAACAAAACCCTATCTGTTATGGGGGGCACGGGCCTG
Source organism: Pezoporus occidentalis (assembly GCF_034315485.1). NCBI lineage: Eukaryota > Metazoa > Chordata > Aves > Psittaciformes > Psittacidae > Pezoporus > Pezoporus occidentalis. Next base: position 8,557,610 of record NW_026916158.1, read on the forward strand.
GGAGTACGCGGCGGGGCAGGAGGGCCATGGCCCCGCAGCCTGCTCCCCTGGGTCAGGGCATGCTGGGAGGGGAAATAAGCTACAGAGCAGACAATTTTCAGCTTGACTGGTTTTACTTTCTCTAGCAGGCCTCACAAAAACAAACTGACAAAACAAAGGACACAAAATTAATGACCCATGCCTTCTGTCAATTGACTCTTAGTAACAGTGGCTAGTTCACCTTAATTTTATTTTATTTATTTTTTTTTCTTCACTTTGAGCAAGTCGCCGTAGGCAGCGGTAAGGTTCATTTAAAAATTCTTCAAAGGCATCACTCACTTTTCATTAATTTGTTAACTGTAGTATCTGCTGCTAACAAACAATGCAAAAGAGTTTATTCAAACAAAAAACCCCAAACCACCAGCCCCTCTTAGTCATGTGTTTTTCCCGACAATGCTCTTAAGTAATGGCATATCTATATTCCAGAGAAAGACACACTATTGAGGGCTTTGCCATCCCCTCAAAACATTTTACTCTCTTGATTTCCTTTCTAAATGCCATTATTTATAAGTCTGAAGTTTCACTTGACAGATCACCAGAAAGCGAAGTTACAACAAACCCTTTATTATTAAGCAACTACATTATTTCTGAGCTGGTTTCACTCGTATTTTCAGCAGAGGTGCATTTTATGCCCTAATGAATACCACTTAAAAAATGCTAATATCTAGATCCCCCTTGCATAGCACCATGTTTCCCAAACCTTGCTGCAGTCACACGGTTTCCCTTTTGTAACTCCTGGCACCTGGGGAATAGGTGCCTGACGCTCCAGCCAGTTTTCATGTCCTTTAGCCCTGCATAGCTAAAGCACCGCACAAGTTTTTTAAATATTTACCCCATTATATAAATGTCCATTGAAGGGCACTTACATAAATGATAAGCACTTACAGCAAACACTTTTAGAGAGCAGGATCTGTGGTATGCAGAAAAGATAAGGCCATTTCCTGCAAATCCTTATTCACAGAATTAGTCCTTAACCAGGAAAATAGACTCCCTGATACCAATTGGATTTCTCATGTGAGCAAGGGTGACAGGATTGGGCTCTTAATGGGGCATTTTAAAAATTCATATCTCTCCCCACTGAAACCCATGAGACCTGCTATTCATTTTAGTGGAAGCATAAGCATCCTGCCATGCATGTCCTAACCAGCAATGCCCATGCAGTACAACCCAGTATCCTCCCCTGTAAATATTTAGTTATCTGTGCATGTAGATTAGCCCCATTACTCACCGAGAGACATTTTTGGATTTATAAAATGCTGTGCTCAGTTGTAATCCATATACAAAACAATTAACAGGTATGTCACAATTTAAAATATATCATATATCCAACATAAAAGAGAGTACTGAATAAAGGAAGAGAATGAGGGTGCTTCTTGCCATGGAAGGAAACCTCATGAAAGAAAACAATATGTTAAACAACATTAGACAGTTTTAGATATCTAGTGTAAAAGCTAGAATACTTGGTAGCCCTGTTGAGCTTATAATAACCTGGTGAGAGACATAGACATATTATCCTGATTTTATATGTCAGGTGAGTGAGTGAGAGCTGCGGTGTGTCTCAGAGCGGCTGCTTCCAGCCACCACCAGAGCTACCTCAGCAGTGACTGCACCAGGCTGGGGGCAGGGCCGGCCTCCGCACTGGGCCAGGACCACAAATCCTGCTCCAAACTTGGAACTTGAGATTACACATGCACCAAAGGGATACGAGAGCTGGGATTGCTAGAAGTCTATTTCCAGTCAGCCTAACTCACTACCTTCTATCTGTGAACTTCCTAGAAAGCTGCAAATATTATAGCATTGCTCATTTAGTGCCACTTTTAGTACTGTTTGTCAGCACTTCCATTACAAACCTGTTTAAATGCTTTAGAATGCAGCCACAAAAAGCCATGTCAGACCAAAAGATGACTTACAGCCTCCCAGTCTGGGAGTGAACAACTTTGTCAAAGTAAACAAAATGTTGTTCATCTCCCTTTACGTTCCAGCAAAGGAAAGAACCTGAGAGGTTTGCAAAACTAGCAGGAGATTCTACTCATACAGAGTTCTATGTTCTTGTCCTGTTTTCTATAGCCTTAACATATAAGTTACAAGTTGCTGATGAACTTTTTTATTGTTATTATCTAAATTATGAACACACAAATATGATTCCCCTCTAGCTATTTTGGATGAATTGGAAATTTTGCCAGCCTCCCTCAGCAAGGGACTGAATCGTTGGTGATAATTATGGAGGAGGAAAAAAGCCAAAAAAAAAAATCCCTTTTCTTTTTTTACTTTTCCTATAGTCTACCTGTTTCAGCCAAGGTCTATGAATCACAGGGTGTTGGTAGCCAAGTATTGACTGATCAGTCACAACAGTAACACACAGTAGCTTCCTTTCATCTGTAAGTCCCAAAGCATTTAAGCAAGAGGTACATCTATATGCATTTATTTTATGAGAAGACCAAGGTCTCTTGAGGCTGCTTTACCATCTACAAAGTAGAATGAGAGAAGAAGGGAGATAAGCACCACTGTGCTGGTTGCTGGGTTCTGCTCACTGCTCCAGCACAGCAATGGGCTTGGCACTGCTCACAGCAAATACGTTGGGATCAGCAATTGCAGCTATGGGCTACAGTGGGGAACAACATGTAGCTTCAGTAGAAATCTGTAAAGAGGCACAGTTAGACAACTTAATGGACACAAATTCCGTGCACGGCTGAAATGAAAGATATCACCTCCATCTTATCATAGACTCACAGAATGGTTTGCGTTCGAAAGGATCTGAAAGATCACCTAGGTCCAGCCCCCTGCCATGGGCAGAAACACCTTCCACTAGACCAGGTTGCTCAAAACCCCATTCAACCTGGCCTTGAACACCGACAGGGATGGGACAGCCACAACTTCTCTGGGCAACCTGTTCCATCGCCTCACCACCCTCACAGTAAAGAACTTTTTCCTAATATTTAATCTGAATCTCCCCTCTTTGAGTTTAAAGCCATCCCCTCCTTGTCCTACCTTTACATGCCCTTGTAAAAAGTCCCTCTCTGGCTTTCTTGTAAGCTCCCTTGTAGTACTGGATTACTGGAAATGAAAATAGTACCTCAAAATAGGGTCACTCCATTCTCACCTAATCCTTAAATCGTTTTCCTCAGTATCTGCTGCTGGCACTACCCAAGATACGCGAATGGATAGGGTTTTTGCTGGACATGAGTTGAGCCTTTTCTTATGTCTTTATGGTGGTGGTGATGAGGAGACCCACATGCAGGGGCTCCGTGGCTGCCTGGGATTGCACATGGGGCTTTCAGGGAGGTGTGGAGGCACTTGGTGCGCAAGACTACTCCCCTCAATCAGGGCTGCTGGCAGGGTTAAGGGGGCACGATAGCAGGGGTGAGGAGACAAAGGCAAACATCAGGAAGGAAAAGCTACATATATCTGTTCAAAAAACCTGCATGTCACAACAAATAAGACTCAGAAAGTGCCCTGGCAAACTGAAATCCTCACACATGCTGGCTGCAGCCTCCAAGCAGGCAGAGGAGCTTTGCATGGAGGCAGAGGTGGTCATCAGGGTTTTCTTCTCCCTCCTTTTTGGAGCAGTAGGAAAGTCACCTGCATCACCTAGAACTGTCAGTAAACCATACACTACAAGACATCTGCAGGGCTAACAAACAGTTTCTTCCACAGCGAGATAGGCTGTTTACTAAACAGAGCTAAGCAGCTGAGACGGTGTGTATAGGGATGCAGAGGCCATGGGCAGTAAGACAGACCAGAAAAATCGGGGGGAAAAAAAAAAAAAGAAAAAAAGCCACGATATTACCAGTATACCAAAAAAAAAAAAAAAAAAAAAAAAGACATTGCCTATCCTTTTAAAAATGCTTGAGTAGAGTACTTAGAATTAAAATGGTTTAACAGATAAAGGTCACTGATACATCTGCTCCTTTTTCTCATCTGTCTACAGCATTCGTACGATGAATGGATGCACGCAGCAGCCACCCAAATAATGTGATACTGGTTTAAGTGATCGCTGGATTAGGCCTTATGGTCTCCATTCAGCAAAGCATTTAAGCATATGTTTAAGGTTAAATACATACTTTTCATGCTTAACTCTACAGGGATAAGCTAAAGTATATGCATCAATTTAAGCAGATACTTCAGAGCTCTGCAAAATCAGGATGGACATGCTCAGACATGTGTTAAGTGCACAGTGTTGTTTAACTGTTGCTTCATGTAAAATCCCTGGTGAATATGCTGAATAATAGAAAGTGCCTGTATCCTGTGCACAGACTCTGACCTGGGCAGATTTTGGCTGATACCCATGGGTGTACGTAGGTGGGTCCCCTGGGAGCACAGGGAGCTGCGTGCACATGCCAGTGGCCAATAAAATCTGAAGCTGAGAAGTTGCTACTCAAATGCTGGGTGGTCTCTGGTCATGCTGGCGGAGTGGTTACTCAATACCATTTGTAATGGTTACTTGGGGCAGGTGGTCACTTACTAAACATGGGCTGTAGCACAAATGTTTCTGTACATTATGCTGGTGATGCAGATGCGGAGAGCACAGTGTGGGATTAATAATGATTTGGTACCAAAGAGGAACTACATCTTCCAACCCACTTGGAAAACAGATTTTTCTCTAAACTTAAGGTCATGTTATTTTTAATGATGCACCAGAATGTAAAAAAATAAATAAATAAAATAAAATAAAATAAAATAAAATAAAATAAAATAAAATAAAATAAATCAGTGATAATGTTACTCAAAGGGGTTTTTTTTTGGCTTTTTATGTGTTGTGTCTAAAGTATAAGGGAAAATTCTTGATGGTAGAATTTGATAAATCCCAAATATTTAGCCTAAAGTATTTCTAGAGTGTATGAAATCAAGTTTTTGCAGAATGCTGACCTTATCTAGTTTCACCAAATTATTTTTAAATCAAACCAATACAAATAATGGGTAGAATTACTAACCTGCAGGGAATGTCATCACAAATTTCCTGGAGTTTTCCATGTAACTATAAGCATGACTGGTCTATTTACTGAAAGTAGTATATACTGTATAATGTTCACTGAAAACTCGTGTAACTAATGCAATATGATAACCACAAGGGTGCTACTGTGACGTAAAGGATATATTACAACTTTATCCAATTCAAACAGGGGAAAAAAAAGGTTTTAATCGTCCTGCCCTCTAAACAAATACTTTGTCTGTCCTACTAAACTTGAAATTCAAGGTTATGTATAAGTCATCCTGCAATAAAAATAATGTTATGGAATAAACAAGACTGCACTGCAATATGATTTGAGTCTTCAATCACTGATTTTTTTGGAAATATTTATATGAAATGAATGCATTATGTGTGCCAGGATTTTTTACGATTCTTATAACGTAGTTGCAATGCATCATACTGTTATCTGCAAAAGCTCTGCTGACAGGTGCAGAGATTCAAAGTGCCAGGGCTGGCTTTGTCCAGGAGGAGATGTTTCACCGAGATGATAGGCTTAGCTCTACAGAGAGCAGACTAGCTGCAGTGCTGTCTCAGCACAGCCTGGGGATGCTGGTGAAGGCATCTCCCACCCACCCACAGAAAGGGGAACAGAGCCATCTGTTTTGCTCCTGCATGCACAGGATAAGTTGCCTGAGCTGGGGGCAATGCCTGCTCTGGAAGAGGCAGAGCAAACCCCCTTTGGTGAGTTGAAGGCATCACAGTTTTTGCACAAACACCACGACAGGAGTGGAACATGCAATAAAAACAAAATTGCTTTCCTACTGTCATGCTGCAAAACTTTTGGAGATTGCCTGTACTGCAAAAGTTGAATCTTGCATTGGTCTGCACTCAACTTTGATCTGATTCAAAGGGCACCATGTAGAGGGCATGAAATTCCCAGCACTGGAGCAGCCTTTGAAGAGGCAGGATTATGTTTCACCTCGGGTACCTCTAATAATAAAATAACAATAAAATAATAATAGAATTAGTAAGATGGGAGCCAGAAATTTGTATTCAGCTGTTCCCCTATAACATTTCAGCCTCTTTCCAGGCAGGTAACACTTCAACACAGCCAACTCTAGTGATGGGGATAACCATCCCATGTCTGCAAGCTACCACCTTCCAGGAGTTATGGTAGTCCTGCCTTCCCAGGGCTGTCACTGCAGAGAAAGGCCTTAATTCCCTCACAAATTACTGCCCAGGACAGCCCCCTGCATTTACAATGATTCTAAGGTTTTTGGATCATGCATAATGATAAGGAGGAACCTGAGGTATAGACAGGAGAAAAGCAAATACCTTCACTACTTTTCCTTTTAAATGGGACCTCCCATTTCAATGGAAATGAGACCCATTTCTAGGTCCCCATGCCAAGTTAGGGTCACCTCAATTTTCACTCACAACATTTTTCAATCATGATAGGATTTGGTAACTCCCCTACTGCTGGCAAGAATCACTTAGTACACCTACTTGGCACATGCAGCCCCTCTCTTTGCTGATGGTTTGTGAGCCTCCCACAACCAAAATTTGGTACTAAAATGCCAATGAAGCCAAAGTGTTCTGCAGAAAAAAACTCCTTTTCACTCAAAATTTTAGGAGCATGAAGGGACTCTGACTACTGGGGAGGACTGCTGCCATCGCCCTGCCAATAAACCCATCTATAATGATGGAGACGCTCCCTATGGCCATCTCATTGCCAATTTTTTACTTTCCACAAGGGTTTGTGAAGAAAACCAGAAAAGAGACTTAGTAAAGGGGCATCTGTGAGCAGATGTATGATCCCTCTGTGTAGCTACCTGCTGACAGGAACCAGGTAAAAAAAACATGTAATCCCTAAATGGGGTGTTCCCCCTTCAGACACATAAGGCACACTCATCCTTCACCTAAATTCATCCTAAATGCACAGGAGAGTATAAAATAGCATCAAATTAATGTGGTTTCATTCTCTAATATGTAAAAGCATCATCCTTCACTGGTTCTCCACTATCAGAAGTGACACACTGCCATCAGCCACCAAAATCAATGTGATGGCAAGTGATGCCCAGCACAGTGAGCTCACCACCCATGCAACACTCAGCAGCAGGCAACAGGGTACTGTCAGGGCAGGATCATATTTTCTCTTGGCTTCTAACCAGACAACTCCACGACCAACAGGGGTTTATTTATGTAAATCCATGTTAACATCTCTGGGAGGGGTCAGATTTGTGTTGCAAACATAACACAATGCAGGGCCAATCCCTGCTCTGCCCCCTTCTCCTTGCAGTCTCCTGCTGCAAGATCTAGGGGCACGCTTTCTCCCCAAGTCTTATCACAGCACAAAGAAACAAGCCAAGCCAACACCTTAAGATTTACTGCCAGAAGCCCTCATCAGAATATACTATGTATCTCATAATATAAACATGGTAATGAAAAACGTTTTTACTGTAGCCTTCAAACCTATGAGAATTAGCAGCTGCTTTCAGTAAAGCTGGTGTTGATACTAGGGAGAGATAGACATCAGCCTGGGAGATGCTGTACTTGGGTTTTGCAGGGTTAACCTACCTTGACTGGAATTTAGCCACGCTTGACAATCCCGCACTGAAAATGAATGCGTACATACAAGCTGAAAGCTCCAAATAACTTTGAAACCCAAATCTGAGTTGTAATTAGATGCTCCTTTTTCATAAACAAAATCAGACTGTCTTGTGCTTGCTTTAGAAACTGGACTAATTTTTGACAGGTTGTTCTCATTTTCCAATTACCCACTAGGGAACGTGCATTGGCACTCCAGCAAATAATGTTTGGCTGTGCCCCTTGGTTGCAAATAGCGTCATTGTTCTTAGTTAAATCTGGGAAAATTATGCCTCCACTCCTCACTGCTGGTTGCCTGCTAGAGCATCCTGTATGGCTTGTAGACCAATTTCTTTATCAAGCTCCATATGCTTCCTAGCTAAAGGCTAAAAGCAGGACAGAAATCTGCTGTTCAAGGAAGCTGCTGACTATCCAGGCTGAGCTGTAGCATCAACAGCCCTGAACAGTATTTGCTTTTTTGTTCCCCCAAATCTACATGAACAGATTTACCCACAAAAGCAGCACTGTGCACCTGCACTGCTGCCACAGGCAGCAGCCAGGTGAATCCATGGCTGTGGACAGGTCTTGGCATGCTTTTTTGGCTATCATTTCCCCAGTTATATCTCACTTATTCAGAACAAGTGAAACATTTCAATACTGCAGATGGAGGCTGGTGTATGAGAATCAAAACCCAGAAGGTATATAAGCACAGGACTGATGTAAATCAACACGAGACTGGAAAGACTGGAGATTTTGATTCTTGTCACTGTTCAGATAGTATCAGAGGAGAGTCAAGGAGATGCCTTTCCACCCCAGCTTCAATTTTCTTTTCCCATAGAAGGCCTTTCCTGAAGATGAAGTCAGTAACATTCTGCACACAGATTTTTCAAACTTACTTTAAGTAGAGTGCTGGCACCAGCTCAGACTTGGTACAGCTAAGCCCTTCTGTCTCCCAGGCAGTATCCCAAAGCTCCAGAAAAGAAGGGGCAATATTAGTTAGAGCTGAAATAAAATTACTTTCATGAATTAGCATATTCTACGCATTGGTTCCAGATTTCACAACATTGGAGGCTTGCTGTAAGTTCACATGATGCTCCTGCACACCATATTTTGTATTTAAGGATATGCTGAGCTGAAAAACAAGGGGAAAGGACAAAAAGAAAGGAAATGGGGGAAAAAAAAAATAAAAAGAGGAATTTATCCTGAACACAAAGTAGAAAAGAAACTTCTCATTGTTTAAATATCCCAAGCAACTACAGGTGTGCATTCAGCCTTCAAATGCCAAAATATGTCCAAAATCCATTTGTTTCAACATCATCTTACACCCAATTAACTACTCAAAGCTGAAGGAAAGAGGCTGCTGGGACCTGTAGTCACACTGGGAAACTGATGCTCCCTAATGCACCAGTGGTCCTAGAATTCAACAAGCAGAGACAGGATGGAAAAAAACATCAGTGTGAAAGCTGCAGGAAAGGCGTCTACATCATCCACCCACTGTTGTTTTCATTGTTTTCTGTGATTATACTGTGCCATGTCCTCAACACCCAGGAAGGCAAGAGGCACGTCACTGCTCCCAGCTACCTCCTTGGAGAGTCCACAGGGAACCAGTACGCTCCTCTGAGATGAGCGAGAGGCCACACAGACAGGTTGCCTCATCAGCAAGTAGATATTTAGAGAAATGGTTTCAAAACAAGGGTGGTTAGACCCTGGAACAATGTCCAGTCCTTGGATGGTGAATTATGCCCAAAGAAAGAACAGGAATGCTTCTAAAGTCTTGCTGTAATGCTTATTTATGCAAAAAAAAAAAAAAATTAAAAAAAACCACCAAAGCTCTATCTTGACTTGAAATGGTCTAGATTAAACCAAGTATGCTAATATTTACAGAGCCAAAAGTAAGTAAGAATAGTAAATTCACTTAAAGTAAAATATAAGGCCTAATGCACTTTATAGTCATAGACACTCTTAGTCACGCGTCTCTCCACAGATAGAGGCAGACATGCACACACATTTATAACACTGGGGGCTCTCTAACCTGCCAAATAATCTTACAGGGTTTTCATCAGTCAAAATGAATTAGAAGAATTAATTGAACAAATCAAACTAAACTTAGTCACAGCAATGCTCATTGCCTAAAGAGCCTCATAAATCTGATGAATGATGGGATGATGGCAAATACATCCTCATTACCATGCTAAAGTCAGTTTGCTAAATAAATTAGTCATGTCATCAATGTTGTCACTGCATTCCTCTGCTACAGTCATAGCGCAGCCGCCGTTGCTCTCTCTTTTGCTCCCCCAATAATACCTGCCAACTTCAAAGGGGCACTTGGGGAAATTAATGACTCAATGTTTGCAAAGTGCCTTGAGATCCCCCAGGTGAAAGGTGTTTTATACTCCCCTCTTGGCTTGCCCAGCCTGTGTCAACCAAGAAGTGTGAGAAGCCAGCAGTACTGGACCTGGAGGAGGTTTCTCATGGCCTGAGCTCCTTGGAGGTGCCCACACAGCAAGTGCTGGTGTGTCAGGGGTGTGAGACAGCCCTGACTCACTGATGGGAACCAGGGTCAAACATTAACCAGGCTGCAGGACGCTGGTGCACCTGTGCTGGCTCACCACACTGTAAGTTCATTTTGCCTCCATGAATAAACACAGTATAGTCTTCCAGAGACTCATGCATGGGTTTGATGGAGGCCTCTGTGAATGAGGTCCCTGGGGGTGTTTGCAGATCCCACCCATCCTGCCTCCAAGCCCAACACTCAATCCTCCGCTTGCTCTTTCTCTCAAGAATACAGTTTTCCCTAAAACTGCCAAATAAAGCTCTGTTGATTTTAAAATGAGAAAAGTAGATTTTCCCCTTTGGTTTCTCTGCTTAGGGATTTTCTTTTTTCTTTTTTTTTTTTTTCCCCATTTCTGGAGACCAGAGAGATGTTACAAGGCAGTAACACCTCCTGTTGCTGAGCACTTTCACCCTCCAGTCCCACATCCTGTTCTGTTCCTGGTAGGGACAGGCAGCCAGAGTTCATGTCACCATCCTGCACATCGTCCCATCACTAGTCATGTCCTCCAGAGATCCTGACAATGAGTAATGAGTGACAGTGATGCCCTGATATTTCAAAAGCTATAAAAGAAAACTAATGGGAAAATAATTCAAAGCAGCTATGGGTATTAATGTCCTCCTCCTCAAGTAAGTACTAAATTTCAAGCCAAATAGTTGGAGTTTCCTCTCACAGCTAGGGGAAAAAAAGTATATATATATATATATGTATATATATAAAAGTTTAATTATGTTTAAGTAACTTTGAATAGAATGAGCGAGGCCATGTTTGGTCCCCGTTCTAGCAAAAATCCAGTGTAATATCCCAGGAAGCTGCTTTTACAAACAAAAAATAAAAAATAAGTAAAAGCCAACAAAAACATGAGCAACTGTCTCAGCTCGCCATGTGCATGCGCGTATGTCATTGACTAAGGGGGAAGGTTCACACATGCATTTGCATCTAAGCTTCGCTTCAAGGTGTAAATTGAAAAAAAACTTCCCTGAGGAATCTACCTATAAGCAAAGAGATTTACCTTTGCACTCAGCCACATTTGTATTCCTCGGTGCAATTTTCAGCTGTACATTGCAGGAGGGAAGACATTACTCAGCCTGCTTTATTTTCATATGAATGAGGGTTACTGTAAGAAGGAACAGTTTTTAATATTGGCCCTGAAAAGTACAAGCCAGCAGATGGCAGTTTAAACCACATTCAGTCAAAACAACATATTTCAGCCAGGGCCATTATTGTCAGATCATCTCAACACATATATTTGAAGATTTGACTGTGAGGACAGTAATGAGACTAAAAGGACTGGTTGGGATTGCTGGCAGGACTGCTGCACCCCTCTGTAAGAAGTTTGCATATGGTCTGTTTCCACTGGTAAACTTTACAGGGGTGTGGGCTCACCCACAGGCTTGGGTGAGCAGAGAGGGGTTGGTAATGCCAGAAGTCCGTAATTTTATTTGTGTGCACATGTGGGTGCAGATGGGTGTTGGCCATGTCTTCTCCATCTCACCCTCCCATACACACCTCTGTATTTCTGGCTGGACTGTCAGCATCATGCCTGGATGTGTGTTTGACTGCCCCTGCCTAAAGGGTTGTTCACAGAGAGTATACTTAGTCATTTTAAGGCGCTAGGGTGCTTTGTGAAAGTTCATTTCAAATCTTCTCTACAGGAGAGAAAGTGTTATCTCATAAACGCGGCTTGGAAAGGGCCCTAAAAATGACCAGTCTTTTGCCTAGTCTCATTTTCCCCAGTTCACTGGTGAGTCTTCCTCAACCCAGAGCTTTGCAGGTGCTTGTGCAGTTTCACTGCATCCAGGCAGTTAGCTAACTGGCATCAACTAATTTTCCTAATTCCCACTATTTAACTATGGAAAGAAAACTAGGGACAAAGGGATTTATAAATGTAAACCAAAGTACCCATGTTCTTCACTGGGTTTCAGTAAGCAAGCGCAGAAGGGCCCAGATGGGCACACAGCTCCCCGCACATTCCAGGATGATAAACCTTTGATATGCTTTACACTTCACTGCCCTGAAAATGCAACTTTCCACATTTATGAATACAAACAATGCTATTATCTCTACCTTTCTAATATTTAACTAATCTAAACACTCAGGTAAAATGTTATCTGAAATGGTACTTCTATAAATGCATTAACTTTGTCTTCCTTTGACTTTTAAGATATCTTTTCTTACTAATACATCTGAAAAGATTGTTTGGAAAGCCTCCGTAAAGTGGCAGAGCAAACAGATGAAGGGCGTTCTTTAGTAGTCCTTTATTATTAGCTTTCCAATGATACTATCTTCTTGTACTTTTCTTAACTAGAAAATAAATAGAATTTGTCTCACACACAGCTGTGTTTTTCTTTAGCTAAGGAATGCACAAAAGGAAATTTAAAAATCATGCATTATCAGTGAACAAGCTAGTTAAAGTAAATAGATTCCAGGCAACTTGCTTCTAAAAGATTAAAGGTTAATGATGGAACTTACCTTGCTCAACAGATTTATGAATTATCAAAGTGTATAAAAGGTACATCCAATTTTCTGGCATTACCTATCAAGCAAACTTTGAGAGCAGACACACATTCCATCCCAGCTCAGCAGCTACTGCACCATTTGCTATCTCATCATTTATTGGAGTTTGCAGAATAATTTCAAGAACATTCATTAAAATAATTAACCCCAATTATTTTTTTTAAGAAATTCAACAACTGACATAGGATGCTATTTTAAATAAACAGTATGATGTCAAAGATCCTTCTTATTATATCAAAGATTATGTAGTAAAGCACTGATGCGAGGACATGCACATCACGCTGATACCTGCTCAGTAGTACTCACTTATCGGTTTGTTCATGCTAAATAAATATATCTGGATTTGCTAAGTAACCCATAAAACAATTACCTAGTTCTGACTTATGTCTGAGGAACTCTAAAAGAGTGTATTAGAAATAGCATGAGCTTTCTAAAGTTAGCTTGTTATCCTCTTTTGGGACAAACAGTACCAAGGTAAAGCCATATCTTTTGAAGTGCGTGACGGGTTTGTGACAACCAATGCTGTAAAGCCATGGGCAAGCACGCCAGCACAGGCTGCTTCTCACTGCTGGGTCCCAGGGTGGTTTGAAGTCCACAGTAGCTGACCCACTGTTGAAAAGATAAAGTGGCTATGCTTTACCCTGGCATTTATTTCTTACATTTCTTCTCATACAAAACTTAAAGTGTTTACCCCAACTCAGCTTCTGCTGGAGCATTAACCTCTTTCAGGATATGTATGTGTAATGGAGAACAGTTTAATCAAGGTTGGACATGTTAGTGTGGAGACATTACTGAGATTATTTATTTGTTTATTTATTAAATCTATTTTAATCCCTGTTTCTCTGTTGAAAAGCCTAAAGCCATCAAAGGTTTAATGTCTTTGTGTGCCATTCATGGGCAAATGAATATTTTAACTCTACTCTTTAATGATCCTTATAGATTTTTAAAGCCTGGCCCATATATCCTAGCTGTCCCTTTGTATGCATATTTTAATGACATCAGTGAGTGCTGTTAACAAAATGAAGGTGGAATTGGGTCCTCCATGAATTAATCTATAAGGAAGTTGAAATTGTGCCATCAGGTCAGAGAAGTATTTTCACCTTTTGGAAATTCTACTCACCTGAATCTTCAACACCTCTCTGTTCCCTCTTCTGCTCCTTAACCAGATTAAAAACTGTTTCCACTTCTGCACCCTCCCGCCCCGATGATAAAGTAAATATCATTATATAGGATATCGATTTGTTTTAACACAGAAGTATATGACTCATTTGTTTACCTCTGCACTAAGACCAGTGCCAGAAAATGACATAAAACCTTTGAAAAATGTCTCAAAGATGCAACTCTGGGCCACCAGTGTCCAAACTTTCACCAAACCCCAAAGAAATAGAGGAGCTTGGGAAAGGAGACATGTGAGAGCTGGAGTATTTGGTGTGCCTGTTAGTAGGATACAGTCATTTGGTAGGAGTATCTTAATTAACAGGTAAATTCCAAATAAATTTCCAGCTACTTTTAATCACATATTCCACAATCAGGCCAATATGAAGGGAAAAAAGAAAAATCCATTAATGCATTCATTTTCTGCTATTTATATGCCATATGAATAGCACTATCAAAGAGTGCAGGCACTTACAATAGCATTATGGCATACACACTGTGTTAGTATTTAATAGCAGTTATATCAGAAGTATGGCTGTTCCACAGATTATATCATCCTAGGATATAACACAAGCACTGGTATCACACCAGCTTTGGGGTTGAGGCCCTACAGTGTGGGAGAACATCAAGTCTGTGTCACACAACATTACTCCAGTGAAATTTGCCCTCCAACTACTCCAAAACCTTGTCCTTGTATAAACCATGCTGGCATTGATTTGCAGGAACCCATGTCAAAAAAAAAAAAAACAAAACAACAAACCAGCATTGTATCACAGAGAGTCTGATTGCCTCATCTTAGGGAGCAAAACCCTTGAGAGGTCACTGGCTCTCACCTGCAATCACATGAAATCCCATCTGGCTTTGATTTGAAATGATAAATCAGGCCAGATTTTACTGGAAGTCTAGATTTGTGCAAAAAGTTTGCAAACCTTAGCCTAGGCAGCTGCCTTCAACAGGCAGCACTTTCCATGTGACTTCAGGCTTCCTGGCAAATATTTTGCAGGGCTCTGGTTTCTCATTCCTTTTGCTCCTGGCCTTCTCTGTTACACAGTTATGTGTGGTGATGAGACAAAGAGGAAACCTTAAGATATTCTCATTCTTTTTCAAATGCTGTTGAAAGTGGCTTGGTTTAATGCAGAACTATTCTCCTTGAATAAAACTTTATGCAAGAAATTGTCCCATAACTCAAAGAAGGTGCCTGCAAAATAGGTGGCAGCAGAGAGAGGTGGCCAAAGGAACATTTAATTTCTTCTGTAGTAGGAAACAGAACTTTAACACATTATACATAAAAATAAGCTACTTATTATTTGCAGTACTTAGACATGCTGCAGTGAGGGATAATCCACATCTTTAGGGTCTGAGCTGGATATTGCTACTCCCCACACAAGGATCAACATGGATCCTTCGAGCACGAAACCCAGGTAACTATCAATTTCCAAAATGCAATGGAAGAACAGAGATACTGAATGCCCTCTTCAGTGGTGGGTTACAAACATTAATCTTCTCTTATTTTACCCAATTTGCTCTTAACTTTTTTCTATTAGCACTTTGGTTCTTCAGTTTTACAATGTTAAGCTCTGAGGTTGCAGCGCAAGCCCATGCTATTAGATACAGCCTCTGGAAATCCCTCAGCTCAGTTCATCTTCTATTTCTGTCCCCAGAATTACACTTATAACAGACACTTGGAAGCAGAGTTATCAACTTTTAGTATTTCATCTTAAATCTCAAAACATTTGATATTTTGTTTACTGTTGAGTAGAGGCTCTTCAGTGAGTCTAGATACGTAATTTTGAAAGCTATGATTTGAAAGGGGGAGGAGGCTGATGTGGTTCCTTCTTGAGTGACAGTAGTGAAAAAGCAACAGTGAACTGACTGAGATGAATGCTGCCTTTAAAAAAAAACCTAGAAACATCTATTCAGCAAGAAAATGGGACTATTCCATAAAAGACAGGGGAATCAATTATAACCTTTCATGAATACAAAGCATAAGTACTAGTTAAAGCAACAGCTCTTCTCCCATGAGTATAACCTATTTCTGAAATACAGAACACTTCATAAGGAAATGTATGTCAAAACACACATTCAAGATGCTGAAGCTCCTTTTTTCATCAGTATTGAAAAAAATAAGTCAACGCAAGGGCAAAAATTACTTTGTGCAAAAATAAGCATTATCAGTACAGATTACAGTTGCTCCAACGGAAGAAGTGTGTAGTTCACATAATATTAACCACCCTGTGAAGAAAGGGTAGAGATGGAATATGACTACTAGGCAAGAAGCAACATAACTGGAAAAAAAAAAATAAACTCAAAGAGTAAAAAGAAAAGGAGATAATTTAAGATCTGATTTGGTAAATTGGGATGATATTGTAAAATAAATGGTTACAAGAAAAATTTAGGATTTGAGAACCCATCAATCCAGCCAAGTTCACGCAGCTGTTAGTTCAAAAGCAATGGGGTTTGTCCCATTTAATTTCATTGTGTTAGTCTATCATTAGCCAATTCCAGGCACAGAATGGAGTAAATCAAGCTGAGGAAGAGGATATTAAAACAAATAGCAAAGGAACTGTAACACACTGAAGAGGATGTGGTCAGGCTTACTAGCAACACAAACACTGCTCCAAAATCCAACGTACAAATTGCTGCTGCATTCAATAAAGACAGTGGCATCAGCCTGCAGGTGAATGGAGTAGTTCTCAGTTTGTACTAACTTCATAAACTAAGGAGGGATTTGGAAATTACTGAAGTTGTTATAATAACTCTTCACTTGGTATAAGCAAATAGTGGGAGCCTTTACAAGAGTAGATCCAAGGAGTCGTCAAACAACTTACGAGAAAATCTCAACATCCTGAGAAAAAAATGCACCAATATCGGATTTGAATACCATCTTGAGAAACTGATCAAATATGAAATCAGTCCTAGGGGATACACTTGTGCATAGTGCCTGAACTCTTAGCTAATCCCCAACATGTTGAGGTTGCCTTTTCCTCCCTATAAGGGAAGAAAAGTAGGAGGGAAGAAGAGAAACCTGAAGGGCCAAATCCTATAAACTCAGCATGTCAGTTGATTCGGCAAACAAGATGCCTAATTTCTAAATATATAAGCAGATGGGCACTCTTAAGCATGCTCAGTGGCTTGCACTGCAAATCCCATACTGGGGACTAAGTTCATTACTCTTGCTTTTAATAATTCAGTTACTAGTAATAATACTAATAAATATTCTAACAATTTAAAAATTAACTAATTGAAATTATTTTATGCCCTTGATAATATCTAATACTCATGTTAGTCACATTCAAATCTATTTAACCCTAAAGGAGCTTGAATCTGGTTCTTTTTGAGCGCCAATACCATTCTTTGGTCCCCAAAACTCATCAGCCCCACTGAGAGGCTGGGGAAGACAAGAATTCCAGTGCAATCTTTTTAACTTTGATTTGAGCTAACTGAATGCTTATGGTCCTGAAAATACGTGGAGTAACAAAGTCAGAAGTATATTTGTAGGCCAGAGTAGAAGGAATTACACATGTGAAATCTAAGAGAAATAACTTTCAGAATTTGAAGAGAAATCAGCAACGAATTTCATTCTCTTGGAGCTTTTGCAGGGTACTTCACCCATTATTGATGCCGATGTAAATCACAAGAAGAACAATGATTTCCTCATGAAATACAAAACTGAAGTTACTGGAAACATCATATACACATAATTCGGGGGTAGTTTCTGAAGTCTTCATTCCTTTGCTACTAGTTGTCACTGCTTATATCTTGCAATGAAATAAAATGAGAAGCTGTGAAAATTCAGTGTCAGCTGTTAGCAGTGTCATCTACCAGTGGCAAAAGGAACGCCAGGGAAAATTAAACCAGCTGGTGTCTGCTTATAGTAAAAGTCTATTGGACCAGGCATGGCTGCTTCTGCATGCACCTTGCTAGGGATCACACCCAGCTGCAGCTCAAGGGCAATACATGGGTCTCTTTCTAGCAAATCTATAGGAATGGGCTATGAAAATAAGTCTGCCATTTGCAGATGGTATGTTTTGAAAACAAAGCACAAAACCACAAACCAAAGTCCTTACGCTTCACGCAGTGATTTCTCATGATGATAATTAAGTCCGTTTTGCATATTGCAAAAATCACACTGTCACTGTAAATTTTCTCCCACTATTGGCACACTGTTTGCAGATCCAGAGAAAAGTGGGTGTTTTTCTAAATCCATGATTATATATATATCACCTACAACACTGACATCATCCAATAAACTTAATTGATGGTGGCTTGTCTTAACTAACCTACATTTTCAAGGTGTTGTCACACAGAATGAAATGTGTGTGCATTTCAAATCTGCACCTTCTGGGATAGCTGGCGTATGTACAAATTCCCTATTATAAAGTTGAGTCATAATGTAACATAACCCTCCCAAGAAATGCTGATGACATTAGTGGTGTGATTTCTGATAAGATCCCCGAGCCTTCCTTCCCTTTGTCCTACCTCCAAACCAGCATGAGCAGGTTACCCACTATCTCCAATGACGGTCAATCACAAAGAAGCCAGTGATGCATTTCTGTCCCTGGGTATATAGACTGGTCCAGCAGCACTGCATTTACAGTGGTCCCTGGAATATTGTATCATCCTGCCTCTGCAGTTTCACCCTGTGAATTTTATTTTCCATGGGATGTCTGATGAAAAATAATGAAGAAATTTCTTGTATTCCACAGACAGGGACACATCACGACAAGACTCATACCAGACTCATGTTATGATTCAAACAAATCATACAGCTCTGCCTCACCAGAAACCACTTGGAACAGGCATTTTTACTTTGGATGCACATAAGCCAGCCAAGGAACAAATGAACACACCAAAATATAGCAAAGCTTAAGACACTTCTGAATTTTCAGTATGATATTAGAGATGAGCAAATGCATATGAGAAAAAAATGCACAATAAACTGATCTTATTCCAGACCCTTTTGAAATCTTTTCCCACTGGATCCCAGAAGACATGTTATCTTTGAAAATATACTGTAAAATTCACAGGGTCAGCAGGTCTGGCATTGTCTGCTAGGCTGGCCACAGACTCCAAATCCCGTGCGTGCTGGGGCTTCCTCAGGGAAAGCAGCACTCGCTGCATTCCACTTTCTTAATGGGGTGTAATCAGGAATGCATTTGCTTCAAACCTATTAGTGAACTTCCCGCTTGGAACACAAACTCTTTTTTAAAGTAGTTTTTATTAAACTTAAATATCAAATATATTTTGTTTTGCTAACAACAGTATCTGTCGTTCTTTCTGATGAGATTTCAGCCCAGTGTTAGGAGACAGACAGTGTGTTTCTCTGCTGCTTATGTGAGAAAGGAAACAAAAGCCATGGTACATTCTCGTTTCCATTCACTACTTTCTCCTCGCTTTTTTTTTTTTTAATCTGTACAAAATTATGGGATGTTATATTTGTCTGATGCTAAATCTGGAACAGAGTGACAACTTAGAGCTGGGAAAGCCTGTCTTCGTTTTTTGGCTACAAAAGCTGCATTTGTTTTTGGATCACTCAAAAAAAAAACAAACCAAAAAAACATGCTGTACAGTTTGCCTGATTCAAGTGCTAAACCTATGAGCTGTCAGTTTAAAACAGTAGTACGTTTCTTTCTCTTTGCCATTATCCAAAAGAAAAACAAATGAGATATCCTCCCTCCCCATTACATTTAAAATGGCTGTCATTAGAAAAAATGACAGTGTAACTGCACCCGCACATTTTGCCCAAGTATCAAAATCTCCCAGTTCTAACACTGGGCCATTCCCATCAGGCAGAGATGCTGACAGCCAGCCCAGCTTAAGAACTGCTATTGGATACATAGATATGTAACTGAAATAACTTCTTACATGAAGTCAGATTTATTATTACATTCCCAAGATGGAAGGGCAGAAGCAGCTATCCTGTTAGACTGCACAACTGAGGCTATTAAATTTTATCCAGACACCCTTGAAAGCAGCTGAAAAACCTGGATTTGGCTCAAACATGACCAAAATGCACACAGTTCCAGAGGGATGAAGAATGTTCCCATTACCCAGTGGATTTACTGTGGTGGTTCATCACCTTCATTTACCAGGGAGTCTCTGCAGATAGCTCACCACACCCAGGGATCCCCAAGCAGCTGATGAACCTTTCCCAAAATCTGCCCCTTGGTGCCTTCACGTTTCCCCAGCTAACTCAGTTGAGCATTCAAGTTCTTGCCTGCTCTGACTTTAAAGGACTTGAAAGAAGTCCTCCAGTTTTGGCTGTACTCTGAGTGGAGTTCCTTCCTGGACTGCATCCAGTGAGCACGGGTTTCCCATCGCAACCTCCCAGCCTGCAAGCACAACCAAGAAAAGCTTTATAGAGTCCACCCGCGTCAGCCTGGCAGGGAGCACGACTCAGAATTTATGTTTTATTAAAGCAACATTAGTAACACTTTTCAGTGTGCATGAGCTAGGTCTATTCTTGCACTCAGTAAAAGCTTTCATCCAGTTCTTGGCACTATCTTTGATAGTGAAGAGAAGAAATGAAAAATTCTTCTGTTTAAGTCACTGGACGGAAATTAAGATAAGCTTAAATTTAGTTCTTAACTATACCACAATATATCTTTACATCTCAGCTGCCTATTCAACTTTTTCATACCCTGGAAGTTCCAATCTATAGAATTCCCAGAGATGCCTAGAAATAGAAAATTTAAATTTTCAGGTAATTCTGAAATACCAGCTGGAAAAAAAGATCTAAACTGGAGCTGAAAGCTAAAAGACCAATGCTATCCTTGAAACAAATACTCAGGAAAAATTCCTAGATTCAGAGTCACTTAAACACATAAGTCAATATTTTGTTTAATATTTAAACTTGTTTAGGTTAATTCCATTCATTTTTAATTTGTGTTTTAAAGCCTGAAAATTTTTGTAAGAAAATATGTTGTATTACAAAGTTGCATGTAATATAAACAGATGATTCGTATATATATATATATATCTTGAAACAAGAAATATGCTGCCACTGAAGAAACAAAATGGGAAAGCTTAAAACAAATGATAAATTTTAAACAAGTCACTTCAACTTTTTCCATAGAAGTATAGGTATACAGACATTCTCCCCAAAAACACTGATGCTGTGATGGAAGAACGAACTCTCAGTGATTTTCCCAACAGCTAAACAATACCATTATCAGGTGCTGTGTGGATGAAGACACCAGGTGTTCCTTCATACCTACATATTTACCTCCCTTCAGAGGATGACTGATAAATAGCATACTGCTGTATATTTTGTTTCTCATTAATTGAAAGGCTTGTAAGAAACCACCTTGTCTTTTCATGCCTTTAGTGACTCAGGGGGCTGTGAAGCCACGTGTTGCAAAGGGAAAGCTGCCATGTTCATTTTTTTGGCTATAATTTTTGAAATTTTCCATTATTCCTGATATTCCTTTCAGATGATACCACGGCCATAAAGTGAGATTCAGTGGCT
Source organism: Pezoporus occidentalis (assembly GCF_034315485.1). NCBI lineage: Eukaryota > Metazoa > Chordata > Aves > Psittaciformes > Psittacidae > Pezoporus > Pezoporus occidentalis. The sequence goes on from NW_026916158.1 coordinate 8,578,835, forward strand.
TCAGATGATGGTGGTCAGGACATGGGATATGCAAGAGGCAGGTTTAACTCCCTGCTCTTGATCAAACACCTGACCAAGCTCATTTCTTTAAATAGCAGTTGGCTGCTGTCTGGCATGCTGCAGACATGCTCACCACCCACTGTAGACACATTTTCTATGCCCATATCAACCACAACTAAATTTGAGAAATCTTTCCAAAGGAAATCCTCAATGCAGGAAGAAGATTCTCACAAAAACCTCCTAATTTTAATGAATCCGGATTTTCTGATAAAAAACTATTTCCCTTTTTCAAGTAGGAGAATCTCCAACAGCTCCAGTCTGGACAGTTTGGTTTTGCCTAGAGGAATCAGATATTTATCAGCTGCTCCCAGGGCCCCAGGCTGAGTGACCTTGCCACTGCTGAGACCGCTCTGTCCTCATTCCCTAGGCTCTGTACTTAACCTACTGTGTGCAGTGAGCATCCTGTTTCTGGAAAAAGTCTTCTCCCTTCATTCGTGGTGCTTTACAATCTCCTGGAGCATCAGTTTTAAACAGAGCTGATGGCAGATGTGAAGACACTCATCTGAGCTTTCCCCAGAGAAGCAGTAGTTTAAAGAGTTTATGGCCAAACTTCAGCAGAGCTACTCCAGCTCCTGGAGACAAATGATCACATGGCGCTTCCCCAATTTCTCCTCACTCATTCAGACTCCATATGTTAAAAACCAAGGCATAAAAACCAGAGCTTGATTTAAATATTGCATGGCCAAGCCCAGCAGCTAAGCCATCATTAGGTGTTGACTTGACAAATTTTCTGGGGTCGATACCTGCATAGTTTTTTATATAAAGCAAGCCAGCTTGCTTCTCTCTTTCTGCTGTTGCAGGCCAGTTTTAAACCTCCCTGAAGACTTTATTTGTAGGACGTGCCTTTGCTTAAGGAAAAGCAATATGTGCAGGCAAAATAACTGTTTTTCAGGTTTGATACTGAAGTCCAGCTGAAACTAATAAAAAGTCTGAGATCTTTGGAGCCTGGTAGGGCAAAACTCCTAATGAAGACAGATGTATGACAACAGAGGGAATGAAAGTATATCTGGTCTCATCTACTCCAGAGGGTAGATTTCTACCCAAGAGAATAAAGATGATTGAGTTGCGTCCTTTTTAAATATTATCCTTCTCTCTCTTCCACTTAAGTCATCTCATCTGTGTGTTTTTTCTTGCTTCTTTCAAGCTCTACAAAAGACGCTTTTGCTTGTTTGCTTCAAGACCTATGACTGGGAAATCAGTGGATTAGTCTTTCTTCTTGCACCAAAAGAGTTATTTATCATTTAAGGACTTAGTTGATGACTTGACTGGCTCATCCAAGTCACATCTATGCACCCACCCACATGTCTGCAGAGACAAGCTCAGGTCCTGCTCAAACACCTAAAGGATAAGTGTCATTCCTCTGCAGTGACAAGCATCCACCAGTTTTTGCTGTGGAGAATGTGTTAAAATAGGAAAATCATCCGAGTGCTGATAATAGCATACCATGGGGGCTAAGTGAGACCAGAGTCTGAGTATCACACTTATCATTAAATCTGATGTCCTATATGTGGCCTAGATAATAGCTAATGATTTAAAAAAAGCTTGTGTGCCATAAGATGTAGGCATGGCATTAGGATCTCCTTTTCCACCCCAATTCTTGAATCCTGCTTGTGCCCTGAAACATGCCATTTCATTACACTTTTTATTATGTCAACTTTTCTTGCTGCATATTTTATCGGTCATGAAATTATCCAACACTTAAAAAAAAAGTTCAAAAATTGTAATTTGTCTTAATCTCTGAAGGACACCTAGGTATTTTGTGAATTTTACCAGGAAAACTTTAATAGATAAAGGCCCTTCTCCCTGCCCTTCCTTGCAATCCGTAGTTTCCCAGTTTCCTCAACATTTAATCTTCAGTTGCTGTGAAACCAGATGGTTAAACAACTAGATAAATTGAGGGCATTGCTTACTTTGTCTCTTCTGTAAGCATTAAACAATACATCTCACAACTTTCTTCCATCTAATGTGCCAGTGAATGCCAAGTCCTGGTTCAGCAGCCGGACTCCTATTTCCTGGGCCCACAGAAGATAGAAAAGATCACATTTCTACCTCATTCGACCTTTTCAATATCCCTGTCACGCTTCATTGCTTTACAAGGCACCATTTCATTGTTGCAACAAAGATTACAGAGAATCTAACAGGTAAGGCCCCAAGCAAACACAGAACAGAGCGGACCCAAACAGGAGGCACAAGGACTTCATGTCTTATCTGCTCCCCATCTCGGCATTTCTAACCACAAGGACTGCCCTGCTGACAGCCGTGCCTGTCCTGGGGCAATGAATCTGTAATAAGATATATATATATACAACAAATAATAGAGGTGGTTTGTTGTGTTTGTTTGGGGTTTTTTTTCTAAAAAAAAAAAATATATACCAAGGTAATTAAATTGCTAACATGATGGATGGCCTCATTTTATATTTGAATTCAAAGTGACTTGCTATACCATGTAAAAAAGTGACTTACTGCAAAAGAGAATAATGCTATAACTTTCACTGAAATAGAAATACGGATATTTGCCTTGAATTCTGAAGGATCAAGCTTTGTTACTCTCCCAATGACAATGCATAGTATTTGGATGTTTTACCCCAAGTCCTAAAATATTTTTGAGGCATTAAGCAATTTAAACTCAAATTTATCTCCCATATGTAAGTAGAGGAACTGAGCCACTGTGAGCTTACAATGTAGTTCAAATTACCGAAAAAAAAATAAATCACAATAACCCTTGGAAAGGAGACTAGTTATTTAACTACTACACATTATAAAAGCCCTGTACAATAACATGTTGCATATGGCAAACTCCCACCTTCAGATCCTCTTTTCAGCTGTATTGACCTGGAGACCTTAAGAATATCACGTTGATGACACTGTCAAATAGCTGCAATACATGAAAGTTGTCTGAATTCCTCCTCCCCTTTCCTCCCATCATACAGGAAAATAAATAACAAATGCTGACCAACAGCTAAAAATATTTCGGAATAGCTTCAGGATTTCCATGAAGCCATTAAAGAAACTAAGGATTTGATGTCATGTTTAAAAACCTATGTTAATGTGAAGTTTGGGTTTTAGTGCATTATAAGTTAGGAGATCTAATTTTGCATTTGTTCTCTTTCTATGAGGAATTTGTGTTCCATACCACAAGCTGCAGAAGCTATTGGCCAGCAGCCATAAAAGTATTAAATATATATGGCTTGTTACATCACCAGTTATTTGCTGCACAGCAAATTTTAAAAATTTGCTCAAAACCCCCTATAAATCCTGGAATATATTTTCTTGCTTTTGTCTGACACTCAGAGAGTTAACAGGCAAAACATTTCAATAAAACTTCCATACAAAGAGCTAAGATGTTAAAAACTCACTGCTAACATCTGTTCATCATTTTGTTGTGCAGCCACACATTAGATAAACGTGCTTACTCATAAGAGCACAATACCTAACTGTGACCTCAGCTGTGACATCAAACAAGCACACGCGGGAATTATTCCATGCTTTTGGCAACAGTGTGGTTGACTTCCAAAAAGGGGGCAATGGAAAAACTATGCCTGATGAGTGGTGAAACTGCAGGATTAACAACCAACTTTTAATAGTCCTTTGCTGTTGGTTTCTTTGCAATAGGAAAATATGTGCCTGTAAATAGGTCCATCCCCCAAAACTAGGCAAATGTCATAACAGGCTGGTTAACTAACTTGTAATTACGCTGTCACTTGTATTAACTCCATCACTCACTAATAGATTAAGTTGTAGTGGAAGCAGCCAATGTTGTTAGGAAGGTTATTTATTTTATGCCCTAATTAATCAGTACTGACACTGAACCACATCCTTCCTCCTTCCTCATTATTTAAATCATCCATCTATATGGATGAGCCTGTTTGCTTTGTGCATTTCATTAATGCTTTAACATGCTCCCACAGGAGAGACGAGTGCTGTTCCAGTGATGGGGATAGCAGAAATGCCAGGAGGCTGCTCCCATTCTTCCAAACTTATTTCCCTAGGAAGGACAGGGGAGAGGTCAATGGGATCGAGCATTTGGCCTGTCAGGGGTCTGGTCCTCCGCAGCGCAGGGAAGAAGTGACCTCCCTGCTTTGGCCCAATTACAAGCATTACGTATTTGAGGAGACCAAGGAGGACACCTCTTTTTGAGAGGGCACTACCACACAAGGAAACTTTGGCTTTGAGTCAGGCACATGCTTAAGTGATTTGCTGGATCTGGGTCCTGATCCTAAAATTGGAAGTGACAGGTAGAAGTTCCCTTACCCCCCGATCGCTCATCTTGAGGCTGTGAGTGAAATAGAGATGTAAAACTACTTGGTCTGCAGAACAGAGATCAAAGTGTGGGGGGTTAAAATGGAATATAAGGCAGTTTGGAAATTTGAAATTCAGAGTATTTTGTACAGGGGTTTATGTAGTGGTGTACAATCTTTCACAGTTCAGTTGAAGTATTTTTATTTACCCCCATGTTTGAATGGGTTAACTCTGCAGTATTTCTTAACAGAATGGCTGAAACAAAGTCTAATTCAAAGTATTTTTGATGGACTATTTTAAAGCCAACTTTTTTCCCCATCCTGCCTTTTATATTCCCTTTTTTCTGACTTTTTGCTGAATACACATGTCCGAGGTAAGCATTTCCTGTTGCACATGTGTAGACTCTGCAGAGAAGCCTGAAGAGGATAGCAGAATATTTTAAGTGACTACTAAATTTTTTAAACGAATGCACAGATAGACTCATACTAATGACTCTTGTTTGATGCAAGAAACCTCTCTATGGTTCTCCTGTTGGGTCAGCACAGGGATGTGAATGCCTGGCTGAGCACAATGGCAGCAAGGCAGAAACCAATCTGGGCCCCCGGAGACAGCCGCTCAAACTCTCCATGCTGCACTGCCCTCCGTGGCATAACAGTTAAAGAAGTTTAACATTAAAAAAACACCCCAGACCTCTTTAAGTTGTTATTCTGCTTCCTGCTTTCAACACAAGCAGCTCCTGCCACAGTTCAGTCACCTCCAAAGTGCAGCTGAGCTCTTAAAATTCAAAGCTCATAAGTGATGGGGAAAAGGATGCACAGCCAGGACTGGGAAAGCTTAAATGGCGTAACACAGGAGCACACATGAATTGCCCAAAACCAGCTTAGCAGGAGGATCTTGTACTCTATGCATGTCCACCCATCTGGACCAAAATCTGAAACCAGCCCATTCATGACTCCCATGTCCCCTCCAGGTTGCCCAAGAGCCTCTGACACCCCTCTACACCCATGCCATGCTGCCCAGGGCAGGTACACCTGGAAACACACATCCATAGGTCAAACTGGTTCCTGACAGACTCTTTAGAAGCTGCTGTTTCTGAAGGAAGACAAATGGCACAAGGCTGAGTATATTTTACATGGGTAAAGCTCAAACACAGCTTTGCTGAGCTTTGGAAGACAAAAAACAGTTGCACGATTTAATTCAAAGCTGAAAATGTGACCATACAATAGCTACAAAGGGATTTTTAAAACTTAAGGAATTTTTAACCTGAAGTAAACTGAGATGTTATAGTCAAGAAAATACTTTTAAAGATTTTAAACTATATTAATAATTTAAATAAGATTCTTATTTGAGATGAAACATGCACAGTTTTACCAGTACAGCTTTCAGGCAGCAGCCCCTATACCAATGCAGGTAGCTGCAAACCAACTCAGCTTTCAAAAATGAGGAAACATTATCCAGTGCTACATTTTGAAACCAAAGGCCATGTGCAGCTCCATTAATTTGTGGTTTCAAGGCCAATAATTAAACCATCCAGGTTCCATCCAAATATTTTTCTGATTCCCCAAACATTTTGCCAAACCATGAACTAATTTTCATCCCGAAGGCTTTCTCATATTTAGCACATTTTTGGAGACAGTTGTTCACTCGGCAGAGCTCCAGGGGCACTTGAAAGCTCACAGTGCAAGCCAGTGAGAAGTTGCCAAGTGCATATTGTCCAATGAAACCTGGTGTGTCAGAAACCATATAAACCAAACCAAAGCTGTACAACTTTTCCATGGACTTCATACCCAAAGCCATGCGAGGGTGTGGTTAGGGCCAGTTGCCCACACCATGAAGCACTCCTCAGTCAGTTTGCAGCTACAGGGGGGATTTACAGACTAGATTTTGGCCGACCTTCTGTATTACCTTTTGTATGTGAGAGGGGCCGTGGCTGGGATGTGCCTATTGTTTGGAGAAAGCCCCCAACTCTTACGTGTTTATTAGTGAAAAGTGATGAGCCTTTAAGTGTGTATCATGATGTTGATCCTTCCTGGCCAAACCCCAGTGGTTGGTTTTAATGTTCTAATGGTCTTAATTTTTTCTTTTGCCATCACACCACATGTTTAAATGCCCTTTTATTTCAGTCATATTACTCTGAGTAACTGAGGTGTATTGTTACTATAACATACAAAATCTACAATCACGAATGTCTGCCTAAATCATCTGACAAGAAAAGCTTTTAGGGTTTGCATCATCTTTGCAGCAGAGCAAATCAACCAAGTGCCCCATCCTGTACCCATTTTAATTCAACAGCAAAGCGCTGGTGCCCATAGCTCAGTGCTGACAAGTATGAGAATTGCCAAAGAAATGCACATTAATTATCATTACTATGCCTGTTATTGTATAACAGACTGTGATTCTGTACTTTATCTCCTGGACCATTATCTCCTGCCATGTGATCTAAGTGTTGATACTGCTAATGTAAAGGAACATAGAACAGTAGTCATTTATCCTGCAAAAGACCTCCTGCTTTTCTTGTTCTATCAATCATTAAACAAGTAATGTCTTTTGTGTTATTGCCTTGACATTCATTAACACTCACGTCACAGGAAATCTTTGCAATTAAAACCCTTATTGACGATCCATGGTTGTTTCTCATGGGCGAGTAACAAGCAAGATAATAAAAAATGAAAACAATAGTGTTATCATAGATAACTGAGGAGGTTTTTCCTTTTTCTTTTTGTGCCTCAATTATTTTAATGTTGCTGGTCTCTATTTTTTTTTTTTTTTTAATTGAACATGGACTCAAGGGCTGTGAATGATGGCAAACCTCTTTTTATCAGCCCTGAACATCTGAACACCCCTTTGACATTAATCCTGTATGACCAGCTTTAGTGGAAACACTCAGTCTTGGAAAAGTCAGGCTATATGAGGACAAGACAAATGTTTCTCTCTCCATGCTATTCTGCTGCTTGGAGATGTATAAGGACCACATATGCAAACCAGCAACACAACAACACTGCTTTGCCAGCTGTCCAAAACAAGCATTGGTCTGGTCTCCATATTATTAGGACTGCCCAGGGCTAATGCCCTCCAGGAGAGGGAGGGAAGTTTGCAGGGAAGTTGAAGACCTCAGAGGAGACACACAGAGCTGGGACAGAGGAGAGCCCTCGAGGTGGCAGATTCTTGTCTGATCAGCAGCTCAGGTCTGGTGGGAAGCAAAGCAGTGGGGAACCTCTTTAACATGGCTTACGGCCAGTTTACCAATACTTTCTGTTGTGTCCGAAACCACCCTCTCTTTTTACATGGAGCCTCACAAATTTAGGGTGGTTAATCTGGAAGTTACCTTCTGTTGGTCCAAAGGAGCAAACAGTTTTAACCTAACAGCTGACTGCTGGGATGCATCAACATATTCTTCTTGCAGAAGCTGGGAATTCTGCATGTGCTACGAGCGTTATCTGTGCTGCCATTCACTGTGAGACATAGCACATTAAAGCACTCACATTAAAGCGCTAGTCTCTGACTGTGGCTCTGATACCGAGTCTGTGCTTCTTGCAAACCCAGACTCCTGTCTGATTCAGGCCCTACTGTCTGAAAGGTGCCTTCTGGAAGATAAAAGGAACAACTTCAATTCCCACAGACATTGACATAATTGAAAAATTAGACCATTAGGCTCTTACATTCTTAACAGGCTGTTTTAAATTGCAGTCCATATATACTGAGCATATTTACTGAGCATTCCATGTACACGGAGGTAGCTGAGAAGTGAGGGCAACTCTGCAAACTTGCTACAAAAAATATTAAACCAGACTAATGCTTTCCCTACTTTTATATTAAAGATTAGAACTCTTAAAGGTGTTAAGGCCAGAAGGGACCATTATAGTGATGTCACCTGAAAATCTGTTTAGTATCATGCCATTTTTGTGATTTTTACATTTCTGCTTCTTCATACTTCACCTTTACATCATTGTAAGAGAACGAATCGGAACCATTCACATCAGAAGAACTACACTAATGAAGAACATTTAGGATAAGCTCCTGTGGACATCCATCACTTGATAATTAACAAAAGTGGAAGCAAAACAGACCTATGTTATATTGTATATTTTCAGTTCTCAGATAAGGTGGCTTCTCTTTGAAGCCTAAACCTGCATCTATGACCAGCCAGGGTGCTGAAGAGCACACAGTGTATTCAACATAGTAGAAGACTGCCTTCTGTTGTGCACCACAGTAGTTAAATAAATTCCTCTTTTCCTTTTTCTAGTAATTTAAGCATTAGCAATGTTGATGCACAACCTGGACTGCCTATGGCTTTTCTTTTGACATCAACAGTAATGATCTTAAAAGGAATCACGTTTATAAAACAATCCAATAACAAAGGAATGTAACAAAACCTGACAAGTATATTTCTCTGAAATGCAAGCACAAAAAAAGATATTAATATTAAAGGTATTCACATTATTTAAATTTTATGCCACTAATTAAATGCCTTCTCATACCCTGTAATTAATACAATCAAGTGATAAAATTAACAACATTTTTACATTAAAAAAAAAGGGCTATTTCTACCACTGGTATTCACTCATGTTCATTGAGCTTAATAAGAGATTAGATTTTTCAGAACTGAGACCAACACCAACTAATCCGACACCAAACCCTGCTCTCCCTTTCATGCTTCCACAGTTTACTAGCCTACGCTGCAGGCCAGAATACCACAATTTTTGACACAGTCTTTCAAGGCCATCTAAACTTTTTCAAAGCAAAACAGCAGTATACTCCTGAAATCTGAAACAAGCCTTGGAAGATATCGTTACCACCAAGAAATAAAATTTACTTTCATGCAAAAAAATGTTCACCTTCTCCCACTGCCAGTGGGGAGCTGGGTTTATATTCAGAGCATAGCTGCTGTGTGGAGGCTCCATGCATCTTCTATGGAAAGACTCTTCTCCACAAGCCCAAGAGAAATCAGCTTTTTAAGGGGTGAAGAGATACCTATAGTAGCACACATATGATAGAGCTATTGCTTCTACCTCCCATCTCCTCCTTCACTTTGGTGACAGCTACTCCCCAGTGCACAGGTGTACATATGCTGCAGCTTACTTGACCTTGGTTTTGTACCCGTGAACAAGTGTAGCACTGGCATGAAACCACCCTGCAAGGGCTCCAGGCATCTATGTGCCTGATGGAAGTTTCATACACAGTAAAAGTTGTTTCATCTCAAATAATTGTGAATTTATGGAAGTGATAAACTCATACCACAAAACAAATCATTGTCTTTGTGTAACTTTATTGAGAGGGAGAGTTTGCCTGTTAAACCACTGAGACAGGGCTCAAACAGCCTATTTTCTCTTCTGGCTGCACCACAGATCCATGCACCACCTAGAGCAAGTTTTTTTATCTCCCTGCTCATCAGTTCACCATGAGTAATGTGACGAATATGTTGGACAGAAATAAAAGACCTCAGGTATTTGGGCATTAAATGGATGAGCGTTGTGGAAAAGTGTATTGTGAGTGGAATGTGTAACACAAACAAGGATGAGATAAGAGATATCTGATTCACAAAGATTGTCTTTTGTGCCCAATATATGGGTGGCTAGCAGGTCACTGTGAAGGAACTACAAGTAATATAAACGGGCATGAGGAAGCAATATTTTAACATGAAAAGACTTGCAGAGGGATGAGAGAGAATTTGCATAAAACCAACACAGAACAAATGGGAATGGACAAGCTTGCTGATATCAAACACACGCCAAAGGAAAATTACAGAACAAGGAAATTATTGTAGACAGCATTTTGGTATCCTAACCATATATGAAACCAAGAAAACCTCTGAATGCACCAGGACAATCGCCTAAAGGGTTTAGCAAAAGGCCCCAAGTCTCTGCTAGAAAACTATCACATTAGTAGTGACAAAAAAGCCATATCATGTTTTCCTGCCATTAATTGCTTTAGAAGGCAAAACACCTATACATGTAAAAAATAAATAAATAAATAAACTTTAGGAATAATAAGAAGATTGCTGCTACATGAATGTGCATTATCTCCTTTCTAAACCCAGTTTTCTAAACATGAAAAAGGCACTTAATGCCAAAAGTATCTTTTCTGACAGCAAATAGTTGGGGAAGTTTGTTGTCTTTAGCCATATACGAGACTTTAAAAAAAAAAACAACAAAACAAAATTGGCTCTGGATTCAAAGATAATTGCAAAAAAAGAAATATTTTTGATAAGTATCAGTGTTCTAGAGTTACAACAAGAACAAGATGTTTTCAGAGGCATGTGTCAGAGAAGATGGTAAAAAGCAAAGAAATATGTAGGCAGAAGTGTGAAAAGAGTTTATAGTTTATTAAAAAGATGCAAGAATGCAGAAACTTTCCCAAGCTGCAGCTGCCCAACTCTGCAGTCGCTTTGAGTGAGATCTTCTGCCAAGGTCATTCTGGGAAGCTAAAGCCTCTCAAGTGCCACAGACTCCTTTGTGGGACTCTTAGGAAGAAATGGAGGTGTGTGGACCTATTAAAACTACCATGTTTGGAGGAAAAATGCAGAAGTCACTCTGTCTTCTGCAATGGCAGACTAATTTTATTCTCTCTATACTCTAGAGGAATTAAATGCTTGATGGATGGAGCCTAAGAAAATCCCAATTCAAGTGCAGAATTGTAATGCAATAACCCATGAGTAATTTGCTATATAGTGCTGGGTGCCAGGAGATGCTGGGAGGAGAGAAGGAAGCAAAAAGTTAGCAATGGGCTAAGACAAGCCATGCTACTTGAAGCACTGAGGAACAGTTTTGACCATATCCATTTAATAATGCTATACTGACAGACCTCTTCTCCCATAGTACCCATGAACGAAGAGAAGTCTGTAAAGCTCCAGGCCCTATGACATTAATATTATTTTTCCAGTGATCCAGAACTATGAAATAAAACTTAAAACAAACAAAAAAAAATAAAACAAACAAACAAAAAAAAAGGCAAAAAAAAACCAACAGAGATTACCATGGTGGATTTAGGTAAGAAAATAAAAGATTTGATGCTCATGTGACTTGAGAACAGATTTCCAAGAAACATTCCTTCATCCTTCCTTCCCCTCCTCATAATGGCCCTCCCCCATGACACAATTATATACATAAATTAGAGTGAAACCAAAACCTTTTAATGTCAACGTGGTAAACTGAACCACTTACAGTGCCCAGTTTCAGCCTAGCTGGACACAAAAAGGATGAACATACCTCTGCGACTCAGCACCCGAAATCCAGAATTACATTCCTGCTGGATGAAACTTCACTGGTGACACACATTAATAGCTCTGTTAAGCACAGATAACACAATGCCACTTCAGTGTCTCACTACCAGTCCTTGCCAGTAAGGAACTTTAAAGAAACAGTGACTCATGGTAATACAAATTGTCACGAGATCTCACAGAAAAGGATATGAGATATCTCAAGGATTGTGGCCCACAGCCTGCCCCCCTGTTCTGCAGCACACCTTTTCCCGCGGCCAGATGAAGGCACAGATAATATGGCCAGATGAATAGACAACTGTGTTTAAGTCCTATGAATCACATAGAACCTTTCATCCCCCTTCCTAAATAACCATGCCTCACTATCAACAAGGGTTCTGGTTTTTGGTACCACCTCTCCTCCCAGCAACTGCCTTCCCTGCTTCCTCCTTGCTGCTCCAGTGAGACCTGGCACTGCAGTGTCGGCAGCCACATGCTACTGATGGGACCTGATTCTCCAGGGTGGAAACTAATGGGAGATAAAAGCTCTCCTTGAGATTAGATTGGTAACAGGCAGTACTTTGTATGTATAAATGATCTTTGAAAAGCTTTTTCATCACACACTTCCAACTATTTCTACCCAAAAATCTGTATTTTTTAATTAAAACCAGGTATTTTCTTACCTGCAGCACTGACCACCTCAGATCTGGAAACCCAACCTGTTATTATGCAATCAAGGCTTAAGATATGCAGATCAGAAAGCAGGGCAGACTCCAGCTCTGTGCATCAACTCCACCATGCAAACAGGTGAAAAACTCAAAGCCTTATGAAGGAAGAGAATACCAGCAGCTTTTCTCCAGTACATTATAAAGAATCTTGTTGGGTGAACAACATCTTGGGAGCAACACTTATGGCAGATCTGTAAATTCATGAACAAATTTGAGAATTTACAAGAGCAATTCAAGTGTCAAGCCAAACCTGCTCTAAATGACAAGAAATGATTCTGCCAGGGTCAGGAAGAAATAATTAGCACTGTACTGGTGGAAGAGGGTTTAGTATCATTCCTTACCCTACCCATTGGGGAAAAAAAAAATAAAAATAAAAGGTTATCCTTTCAGTTATGGCAGTAAATGCACGGCAAGATCATTCCTTATCTCTTCAGGCTTTGCCTGGCTCATTTTATATACCCTTTGTTCTTGTTTCAACTCACCTGTTACAAGAGGGCTCTTTTTTCCTCCCTCTTTTTTAATGACCCAACACTTCAAACTGTGTTTTTTAACTCTGTCTCAGACATCTGAATTCAAAGCCTCCAGCCAAATTGTTTAAAGCTTGATAGGTATGCATATATATTTTAAGTGGAGTTGGCAATATTTTATATCCCTGATGTTCCCTCTCCATATTGTTCTACTTGTTTCATCACTGGTGAATGTGGATGAAACCTCGACAACTAACCTGAGATCTGCAGAGTTTTGCATTTGAGTGTTTTGCTTTTATATGGATGCCCAAACACCTGCTGATATCAGTAGGAGCAATTCCGAAAGGCTCTGATCTCTGTATGTAACTGAAGAATAACTTTATTTGCAGAGATGCTCAGTGTGATGCTATTAAGTGGTGACCAGCAAGGCGTGTAACTCTCAAAGTTTTTATTATAATGTGCAGATTAAGACCGTGTTTAAGGTAAGATGTAAGTGAAGAACAGAGAAGTGTCTGAATGTACTACTGAAGCTCAAAGCATCAGTGTCCACTGGTCTAATTCAAAGTGCCCTGCAGACACTGTATTCTTTCCCCAAGGGCTGAGCTACAAAAATGGAAAAGTTCTCTACAGTTGAATAGCAATGAAACCAGGAAGGAGTTACCTAGCAGAGGTCTATGAAAAATGTTTGAAGCCTTTAAAATTATAGAAAACAATACAGGAGAATATAAAGGATGACAAGTATTCTTTCTATGATTTTTTAAACTCTCACATTATATTCTGCTGTTCCCAATGAAGTCCCAGGGGATCACTCATAGACCCTTTCAGAACCTGCAGTATCTCAGACTTCTCCATGTGGTATTTAAATCTCAGGAGTTTTTATCTGAATGTACACAGAAAGTTGAGGTAAACAATAAAGCCATTCTGTGCACACAAACTATGCAAGACTTACTTTCTACAAACCAGGAGTAAAGGTACCAACACAGACAGATTGTCCATATTATATTTTTCACAGGATTTTTTCATTGAAAAGCCTCTGCAGTCCCTTCCCACTAATCCAGGCTGGCTGGTACATGTAGAAGAATCTCTCTAGATGTTTTCCCTTTAGATCGCAAAAGGAAACATTAATCAAACCAAAGATGGGAAATTATAACACTTAGTTGCTAAAGTTCAGCCCCAGTGGCCAAGTCAGAGTTGATCACAGTGTACAGGTGACTATCTGTCAAATGACCTATCATAACATATATTAAAATGTCTAGGTTAATCAGGACAGTAGCCAAGAATAATATTTTTCTGCTGACTTTCATAAAAGCCAGTACAAAAGCAATCCCCTTGAAACACTGGTCTGTAAGCATTTGAGACAAAATTTAATTAACTAAACAAAATTCCAAATATGAGTTAAACCAAATTATACCATCTCCTTGCTGCACAACAAATACCAGACGAAGGATCATTTGCGTGAAGTGGAGAGGGTGTTAGATCTGCAGAGTTTTAGGTGTGAGCTGGAAAATGCACTGAAACATGAGCTTAACTTCTGGATTGTTACCTGTGACCACATTAAAACACAGAAAGTGAGATTGAAGGTTACTATGCCACCATCTGATAGTGAAGTGGGATTGGTTGTGAGTATCATTATGATTACTCTGCAAATTACTTAATATGTATGAGGAAGAATATCTTTGTGAGGTTATTATAAATTGCACCACTTAGTCATTAGAAAAATACCAGTGTGACTTTGTGCTCTGCCTGTTTCAAACTCAGCACCAGGAAATGATAAAACGGTTTTACTGTTGCCAGTAAAGACACTTGACATCTGTGAGATTACTTCCTCCTGGGGATCTCCAAGTCATTTCTCCCAAGCCTTGGTGATTAGAGAGCTGCCCAATGAGGCAGGTGTTTATCCTCAGCACAAGCAAGGAGCTAAGGCACAGGAGAGCTGCATGACTCAGGTATGCACAGGATGTTATTAATTAAGGGCGCATTAATCAGGTCCCAGCCCTGAGTGTTAATCAGAACTCTGCATTTGCCCCTGTTTCTCCCCAGCCCTGGACCAGGGGCTTCTCCTCACTGTTACACCCAGAAATATTAACTGGGACTGGGTCCCTGTTGTGCATTGAGTGGACCTGTGCCTGGCAGTGGACAGCTTCTGGGCAAAAAATCTTGTTTTTTCCTAGACAACAGTTTGCAGGTGAGTGGGCAGCACTGCTACAGAGGAGGGAGACGAGACATGTCATCAGCTCACAGAAAACTCATGGCCACTGTGTCCCAGAACTAGCACCGTTGGGCCTGCTCAGCACCCAGCATGGTCCTAAGGGAAGGGATTTTTTCTATTTTTTTCCCCCCCTGGAGGGAAACCTACTACTGGAGGGAAATTGTATCCTTGGCAATGCAAATCAATGGGAATATTAAGGGTGAGCCTGGGCTTAGTGCTGAACTCAGTGACTAGAGCAGGTTGTTAAGGCACGCACTTGAAGTTTTACTGGAATAAGTCTAAAAGTACTCTGTTTGAGGCATATTTGCAAGCATCTGTCGTGGTTTAAGTCCAGTCAGTAACTCAGAACCACGTAGTCGCTCTCTCACTCCCCCACTTCCTCCCCTCTGCTCCCAGAGGGATGGGGAGGAGAATCAAAAGAATGTAACTCCCACAGGTTGAGATAAGAACAGTCCAGTAACTAAGGTATAACACAAATCATTACTGCTACCACCAATAATAATAATGATAAGAAAAATAACAAGAGAAGAGAATACAACTGCTCACCACCCGCCAACCGATACCCAGCCCACTGCCTAACCCAAGCAGTGATCTAGCCCTTCCGGATAACTGCCCCCAGTTTATATGGTGGGCATTACGTGCCGTGGTATGGAATACCTCTTTGGTTAGTTTGGGTCAGGTGTCCTATCTCTGCTTCCTCCTGGCTTCCCCTCCTCCTTGGCAGAGAATGAGACTCAGAAAGTCCTTGGTCAGAGTAAACATTACCGAGCAGCAACTAGAAACATTGGTGTTATCAGCGCTGTTCCCAGGCTGAAAGTCAAAACCACAGCACTAAGAAGCAGAAAAATGGCTGCTACTGCTGAACCCAGGACAGCATCTGACTGGTAAGAACTTTTTTTCTGCCAACATGTGAACTAATTTGTGATCTAGAAAAGTAACAACTAAAAAACACAAATAATTTATTCTACGAAGAACAATAATATCTCTCTATTGATGACAACTGTCATTGCCTGTGTATATTGTTACTGTTCTTCACTTTGATTGATTTGGTGGAAAGGATCATTATATAATTAAATGGCTATAGACAGAGATGTGTGCTCAGTTCATCAGCAGCCTTTGGCAAATGGACATTGCATTTAATATGTCAGTTAGTACAAACAAATTTCCCAGCTCTGCCCCAGGAAAGTAAAAAAAAATCTTTGTCAGACAAATGATGGATGCTTATAAAATTATAAAATGAAAGAAGAGCTCAGAATATATACACAATGGCTTCAGTTCAAAAAGGTTTGCAGCAACAAGCTCAATAATGGAACTTTTAAGTTACATATATGTAAAACAAACGGAAAGCTGAGAAACCTTCCGTCTTAGATAGACAAACTGTTTACCTAAACAGAAAGAAACACCATTAATTCTCATAAATGACAACTCAAAGATGCACAGACTGATAATCTGGGTTAGATCTGCTGGATGAGGTCAAAACCACGTGCTTGCACAGCCCTTGTGCCTTAGAAGTGGCTCGTACAGCTCTGAGTAACTTGGGCCGGCGCCTGCTTTTTCCGAGCCCAACTATAATAACTAAAACACAGACTAATTTCCATGTTTGTGATTTCCGTTCACAGTAATAGGATATAGGTATGATTCATAATGAGATGTCCAAAGTTATTTTAAAAGATGCTTCAGATGGCACACGCCATGGTGAGACTGTGGGGCTGTCCAAGTGGGTAGAACTGCAGGAGGGAAGCATGACACATGCAACCTCAGACATGTCCTTGTGCCAGCTTGCACCACAACAGGAACGGATCCTGCTACCCAGCTCCACATCGGAGCCATGCATCCATGACCCAGTGCTCCCCAGGGCACTGCAGCCCTGATATCAAATGTGCAATTCTGCTCACACCAGGGGATGGGAGGGAAGAAACTATGTCCTGTGATTAACTGAGAGGAGTGGAGGGCCATGGTTTTCTTTCCAGTTTCTCTGGAAGTGTCTATATAGTATTAAGTAAATTCATTTCTGCAGCATAGTTTTCCCATCTGGAAAATGGGAAGGGAGGATAAGACTTAACTTCACAAGTGCGTTAGAAAATGTAACACTTTATCCAGTAATTTGAAATCCTAGGATAATAGTGAGGAGAATTATTACTATTATGGCAGAAGACATTTTTACTTCTAATGCACAAAGATAACAAATAACAAGAGAGTGAGTTTGAAGATCTAACATGTATTTTATTTTCATTTTTTAACTGTCCAATTTTTCAATAATCGAGACCATGGATGTTCAGTTCCATATGTGCAACAACCCAGTTCCAACCCCTTCTGAGAACTGGCTGCCAGCTATCAAGGCAAATAAGAATATACTAAGCAAAAACAAAGAAACAAAATATTTAAATTTAAAAAAAAATCAAAAAACACAGACACAAAAAAAACACAAAGTTGATACTTCTGTAGTTCGCAATGATTTTCTGGAGAAGCATTTGACAGTGTCTGGGCTTAAAGCCATAGACAGTGTCCACTGCTCAGTATTGTGTAATTTACAAACTCCTGTTCTTTCAACAGCTACACAGAAAATAAAATTGTTAAGTAAATATATAGCAGAAAAACAACTCAGAAGAACAGAGCAACTCCTTTATATCATTCAAAAGGTGATGGCCTCTAAGAGAGAAAAACAATTTCCCGCAGTCTGCCAGAACTAGAAGAACATCAAACAAACCAAACAACATGCAAGCTATGAAAAAAATCTGCATGTCTTTTTTCACAGTAACCTCCTCTGCATTGGTATGCGACATGGAGATAGGTCCTTACACGCATCTGCCATCCAGGTAAACAGTTTTTCATGCGACTGCTGTGCTCTGGTAATATCAGATTAGAAAAGTGATAGTAGTTGAGAAACACGGTGGAGAAAAGTATGTCTGCATTACTGAAGCTGCGTGTACTACTAGGCTACAGCTTGCTTACTGTTCTGGAAATTCTTTATTCATCAGCCCCCACAGAAAGGAAAGAGCTCGCAAATTAGAGGTCCAGGGAGAAGATCTGAGCCAAAACCTGGCTCTCAGGGACCTCAAGCCAACAGTGGTTGGATCCCACTGTACCCAGGAAACAAGACTGGTCTGGAGCAGATTGAAGGGATGAGTGCTTTACCTTTCCCACAGCTGGGTCAGGAAACTTAAGAAATTGCTCCTTTATTAAACATATTAGAGACTCAGCCTTGTTTGCCTACTGATATCCTTGAAGGAAAGGAATACAAAGATGAGGGTGTGAATGCTATCTGCTATATCACCACTTTCAGGCTGCTAGGACAGTTTTATTTGCTTTATAGTAATTCATTGCCAACTTCACACATAAAAGTTAAACAGTTTTTAATGATAGCACTCAAAAGACAGTTTTCAGAAGTGAAAAAAAGCCCACCAGAACACAAATCTCTACTTAAAAGGGGTTAGGTGGAGGTTACCAAAAGTGTTCCCAGGTTTGTTTTTCCTCTCTGTTCCAGTAAATGTGGTGACCCCGGCCACCTGAGGGATGTAATGACTTGCACAGCTTCACCTTAGCAGAGTCTGGGGTGCCATAAGCACCCAAAAGCACATACCCCATGTGGACTGGGACCATGCAGGAGCTTAGTCTCCCCCCCTCCACCACAGGGTGATGGCGTACCCTGCATCCTGGGAGCCATTCCTGTGCTCCTCCTGACCTCCTCTTCTTCATCCCCATTCCCCACTTCACCCCACACTTGCACATGATGAGACCCATAAAGTCAGTGGGCTTTGGACCAGCCATTAAACACTGTTTTCTCTAGCTGCGGCAAGAACAGTTTAAAAAAGCTTTGCTTAAATGGAGCTATGAAAACATCAGCCACTGATCCAGAAGTTCTCAACAATTCAGTGATGCAGGGTCACTCCTAATTGCCTCCATCTTTCCTATTCTCTCTCCAGAGAATAATTACTTCAAGAAACAAAGTCCTGGTTTATTTTACTAAGATCCAGAAATTCCCTGCTTTTATAACAAGCAACTCCCCTCTTCTTCCTCTTTGGACTAAAGAGAATATTATCACTGTCAGTTATATGCTGGGGAACTGTTAACCCTTAACATCCATGTGGTGAAAAAATAAACTGCAGAAATAATCACCTTGTGTTTAGAATTACTCAATACTGTTAAAACAATCATTCATTTTGCTTGTTTGTAAGTGGGAAGAACAAGACCGTGCTTCAAAAGCATTTATTCTGTACATTAGCCAGAATAAAAATTTCCCTGGAATTGCCGTCTTGGAGTGAGGCACAGCATTTCAAAATTTCCCTTTTGATTTTTCAAATTCAAAAGCAAAAGGGATTATGTTAAAGCAGCCTAAGTATTTAGGTTTAGGCAGCAGAGCTTTGCAATTCAATCACTGTGCTGGGCTTATAAAAAAAAAAGACAAGTTAGGCTAATTGTAAGTAAAAGTGGAAATTGTAAGTGAAAAGTGGAATTTTAAAGTTGATCCTATAGAAGCTGTTACCTGTCAGAGAAAAACTGAGTGGTACTAACTTCTCACTATTCTTACTACAGTGTCATTATTACTATTGCATTGCAATACTAAAATATTAACTATTCAACTAAACTATTGGGCAGAAACAACTCTCATGTAACCTTTTTAGGAAGAGCTTGGAAACAACCTGCAAAGACGACTGCTCCCAGCAGTGATAATCATTGAATCATTGAATTGTTTAGGCTGGAAAAGGCCTTTAAGATCATCAAGTCCAACTATTAACCTAACACTGCCAAGTCCACTGCTAAACTAGGTCCTTAAGCACTATGTCTACACATCTTTTAAATCCCTTCAGGGACAGTAACTCCACCACTTTTCTGGGCAGCCTGTTCCAATGCTTGACAACTCTTCCAGTGAAGAATTTTTTTCTTAATATCCCATCTAAACCTCCCCTGGCACAATTTGAGACCATTTCCTCTTGTCTTATCACTTGTTACTTTGGAGAAGATACCAACACCCACCTCACTACAACCTTCTTTCAGGTAGCTGAAGTGAGCGATATGGTCCCCCCTCGAGCCTCATTTTCTCCAGGTTAAATAAACCCAGTTCCCTCAGCCATTCCTATGCTGCCTAGCTACCCCTGTACTCTAACCCTCGCAAGAGCCATCACAGCTCCTGCAAGAGTAGCAGTACAACACGGCAGCACTGATATCACAAACTAGCTTTTTGCCAAGTGAGGAAGAAGAGAGGAGTTTATTATGCTGATCACCACTGTTATTTCATGACAGCTTTTATTAACAATAACCTTCCATATTCTCTTGCTTTTGACTTTCTGACAATGCCTCTTTCCAGGATAATACCTTCTTATGTATAGCCTGAAGTTAGAGAAATATTCTTACAAATAAATTTGATAACAAATTTTATCAACTGATTTGCAGGTTGGACAAGTATTTTAAAAACCCTTTATATCAGGAGTCTGGAAGAAACTATCTAAGCTTAAGGTCTGAAAGGTCGACTGTTTACATTCCTACAATGGAAGATCAAAGGAATTAAGATTTTGCATGGGTGGGACAGTGAATACGAAAATTTCAGCACTCTCTAGAGATACTAATGATTTTAGCAATGCAGCTTCCAGGAAGACAAGTAAGAATGATGATCCTTGTTTAGACTGGAAGACAACAGAACAATACACATGCACAGAAAATCCAACAAGCACAGGAACCTACAGGAAAGAGAAAACTTAGTCCCTTGAATCAACCTTCTTTTCTATTCTCAAAAGCCCCTGCAAGTTCACAATGATGAATCCCCCCAAAAAGAAACCAAGAAGGCAGGCTGGAGAAACAATAAGTTTTTTCAGCAATTTCTAAAATCTAACCTTGCACAAATGGAGATATGTAGGGTCTCCATGGAGCATCCCACACACTTACCTCTTCCCTCTGAGCCCCTACTAACTTTTAACTGCAGATTGTTTAGCAGTACAGACCAATCACTCTTCTCATTCCTGTTGGCTTCTCGCTAGTGAAGCCTCACCTAGAGCTACCTGTCAGCCAGGAGGATTTTACCAAGGAAAAGGCAGAATTTCTGCTGTCGGCCGTTAGCCTTTCCAGCAGGAACATCTGCAGCATAAGATTCAGCACAAGCAATCTTGCAAGAACCCATACAGATAGACAGTCTATACAGTCTAAGGAATAAATACAGAAAAGGCCCAAATAAAATAAAAGTAAAATAAAAGTTTGAGAAAAACTGTATTTTAAATGGTTTTATGCATTATAATGTGCTATAATACCAGGAATGTTCCTAGTTCAGCTCTAATACTCTGTGCAAAATTACTGGGGGAAAGCATGCAATTATCTATTATCAGTATTGATCTATTGAACTGGGTGCAGTATTTTTTTATAGATGTAATGCTCTTTTTTTGATAATGAATGTTTTTTCTTCCCACAACTAGATTACCTTTCCATCCTTTTTATATCATTGACAATATTTCTACTTCCTGTGCTAGGAGCAAGGCATCTTTGTTGGTAAAGAATGTCTAACGCACTTTAACTGCCTCTACCTTGATGTCCAATGGCAGATTTTCAAGGGCAGATATGAGCGGTCACAACCTGCTTGTTTTGCAAAGTAGGGTACCCATCTCTATAAATATGCTGTGAAATTACTGCACACAGAAAACTCCATATGGCTGGAGTATATAGCAACACCACTAACACTGCTACTTGCAAATAATATATTTTTCTAAGTATTGAAGCAAGATTATCACCGAGGGTGAGTCATCATATGGAAGTCTGCATAGAGACGCTCCCAAGGACACCCTGTAATCAGAGCAAAGGTTAGTGGAACAGACCCATATTGCCATTGTCATCTGAGACAAAGGTTTTATCTGTGCAAACATCTTATTGCTCCACATTAACAGCATCACCACGTTAGATGAAAAACATTGTGTACTGTCTACAGATAAACCAAATATTGGCCTACCTTTCCCTTGAATATCACCTTCCTGGAGGTGACTGCATTTTCTGTGCCAAAAGAGCTAATTCAGTATACCCACTGCACAGCTAATTGCCTGCATGCAAATAATCCTCACCAAGCTTTGTCCAATATGCCTTCAAAAATTATTATTCTTAACTAACATGCAAGTTAGAAAGTTCATTTAGATAAGTATGCCTTTCTGGGTCAGTCAGTCTTTCAGCCAGGAAACACCATCACTGGTGTAATGGTCTTTTATTATTTCCTGGAAGACCATCTTATCACAGTTATAGTTTGTGAAAGACAGTGGACTTTCTACCTTCTGATATAAAAAGGATAATATACTCAGCACAGACTTCAGCCTGTTTAGACAAGGTAAAAGTAGCACACCATCTGTCCATCTACTTTTTCCTATTATTTGAATTTTGGAAGCATGTATCAAGCTTTTCTTAATGAATATAAGAAAGTTTTTGCACTTTGTTTGACCCTGCTGAACTTTGCAACACTGTCTTCGCAACACCCCTGCTGAAAAAAGCCACTAAATCTTACAAACTATCTCTTTGTTGTCTCTTGCTTTTTCCCAGCCCCTCCTTCCAATCCTACCGAGCCAGTTGAGCTGCACTTTTCACCTCCTCTGTTGACATGAAATGAAGTAATCACATTTATTTGAATATTCACTGCAGATCTTGTCATCATCTTAGTTTATTAGCCAAGAAGATAGTGTTTCAAGAGCAAGTCTTAAAACTTTACAGCATAGATCCACTCACTCACTAAAAGCAAAATAAGTGAATTAAAACCTCAATTCATAAAGCAAATAAATGTCATGTAGACACACTACTGAAATCAAGCCATGAAAGCTAACAAGCCTGCAAAACATTAAGTACAGAGCCTGAAAATGGTCTTCAGAAATGGATCTTCAGAAAACCCCAGGTAACTCTATTAGGATGCTGCCACAACCTATCCCTTTGCAGAGCCCAGACTTGTTCACACATTCACCAGAGGGAAACAGGAAACTCATGGGCATGAACAGGAGCAATTCCAGCCATGCACAAACAAGTTTGTGAAACATACACTACCTATGAATTTAAGGATGCATGCATATACAAAAAAAAAAAAAAAAAACAAAAAGAAAACCCACAAATGAAGAAATAGCTACAGCCTTTGGGGTGCAGTGGATATTTGTATCTGCTTTGTGATTGATTACAACTTTTCTAACCATTTCCCCTGACATATTATTGATCTTGGGATGTAAAAATTAATATACTTACCTAAATACACAAAAAAGAGACACAGATACACAATATTAGTATTTCCTTTGTTCTAAAGGCAAAATGCATAATATATGCACTTCTACGTAGTATATTCTGAAACTGTGGACTTTAATTTC
The DNA here is from genome assembly GCF_034315485.1 of Pezoporus occidentalis. Lineage (NCBI taxonomy): Eukaryota > Metazoa > Chordata > Aves > Psittaciformes > Psittacidae > Pezoporus > Pezoporus occidentalis. Next base: position 8,602,039 of record NW_026916158.1, read on the forward strand.
TGTAAATTTAATTTACATTCTATATGTGAAATTATGGATATTATCTTTGGGTGAAATTTTTCCGACTTTGTCTGTCCAGTTTAGTCCCTCCCAGTGGCATATCTGCATTTCTGCTTAGAGAAGATGTGATTTAAGGCAAGCAAGAGGAAACCAAATTTTAAGCACCTTTGGGAGAGCACAAGAGAAAGGGCATGACCTTGATTTGTATCTCTTCTGAGGACAGAGGATTCAGTCTTTAACTCTGTCACTAAAGCACTTTCCTCGATTTCTAAATTTACTGTTAAGATAAGGATAGGGAACGTGATGAGAGCCAGGGCTTTTTCCCCGCAATAAAAGAAGTGAGAGTGTCTTTCTAGCTGCTCTCTGTTTAATATTGTACTGAAGATCTGGGCAGAATTTGTATCTACAAGATCGCTTCTGGAATTCCTAAGGAGTTTTGAGGCCAAAACATCTCTTTAGAGACGGGTGGAATTGAGGATCCAGGCATTTTAACGGAGCTCGAGGATGCTGTGTACCTTCCCTAAAGAGGATGAAAGGTTAAAAGCCATTGAGAGATAACTTTGGAAAGAAAGGGTTGTTTTTCTTCTAGAAAGATGGCACTGAGAACAGATCATTTTAAAAATGTCTCAATAGCCTGTTGAGGTCTACGGTCCTTTGAAACTCCAGTTCTCCCTTCTGCTGAAAATCTGCTCTAACAAGACTGGTCTGAAAATGCACACGATGGGCCACATAAATTGCTTGTCTCCTGTAAAAACTCAAAAGGCTTTCCAGTTTCATCTTTGGGGGTTTAATCTTTTAAAAGCATGTTCAGATTATACTAATTTGATTTTAGTGACATTGTGTTCTGAAATAAATGGCCCTTGTGCACACACAGTAACACATGTGGAATCCCTTTTCAGTAATCCTCAAAGAGGCTTTTGATTTTACTTCTGATTCACCCAAAAAAAAAATAAATAAATAAAATGCCAGTGAGCAACTGAGATGTGCACAGGGATTTAGATGGCTCCAAGGTCACCACATACATTTACATAGGAAACATATGGTTATGGGAAAACTCTCCACTTAGCTGTATAATGGGTTCCTTGAGGTGTTTTCACAGAATCTGATTCTCAGATGGATAAAAATCTAGCAAATCAAAGGCCAGTTTGAGGGAAATGATATCTGACTTAACAAGGCAGCTCAGCTAAACCATCCCAAGGACAAATCCAAAGCCCACAGGCTCTGGGGACTGATCCCACTGGAGTCAGCAGGGGCTTAGTGACACCCAAGACAAAATACTCATCCATCTTCCAGCACCATGGACATTCTTGAGAGCTAAAAAGAGGCAAAATGCTTTTCACAGGAGGCAACCACCAAGTTGTAAGGTAGGTCTGTGTCCCTTTACAGTAGAGGAAACCTTTAGCAGCTGCAAAGTGCAGACAGGTAGGGGAGGAGCTGGAAGAGGTCCTTATGCTCCTGCATGAGTCTCAGTCTCACACAGTTCTGTGAGAAGGGCCATGCACTGAGTGCAGGGCAGAGAATGCCTCTCATCCCACGGGGCTGGGAAAGCTGGATGTCTCCTGTGTCCCATCAGAGCTGCACCCTGCCCAGCACTGCCATTCATGCCCTGAGAACAAGGGGAAAGCTCCAGCTATTGTCCAGGTCCTGAAAGTCTATTATCAGAGAATAATAAGCTTGAAATGCAACAGGTTTTTGGTGAAGGAAGCTTCACGTGACTCATCCATCACAAGCTTTATTATTGCTTCAGACCCTACTGCAGTTTTACAACCAGATGCTTTAGGGACCTTGCATTTTCACCGTGAAATATTCCCTCTACCATGTTTAAAGCTGACAGGCAAGTAGTTGTAAAGTCAGTCATAATAGTCAAAGCTGGCAAGTTTTGCCTCAACACAATAAAAAAACCTGTTATTAGTACTTTGTGATTAATGACTGTATTTTACAAATGTAAATTAATAAGTATAATATACTCTCAGTATTTTATTGCAGCTTTTATGATATGACAAGCAAACCTATGAAAACATATTTAATGTATTCGCATACCCATATTGTGCGTGTAATTTACACAAACTGTAGAGATGGCTTAAAACGCACCTAAAAAAAACAATCAAGGTTAGTAGGACTGCAAGGTAACCCATATATTCATTATGGTTGTATCTTTTAGACAGAGACTTTTGTATTCTTCCTAATCGTTAAATTTCTGCAATTTAGGGCAAATGAGGAAGGAAGAATTAGAGCAAATATGGTGTTGGAGGTGTAGCATAGTGAGAACTTTCCCAAACACACAGAGGTTACTGCAGTCTGAGGAAAGGAGAAAGGGGTGAGAGAAATGCCATAAGAGAGCAATATTAGCCCCCAAGAGAAGAACAAGCAGAATTAAGAATTGCTCCAAGCTCTTTTAAGCACCATTGCTTTGCTGAGCTCAGACAGGGACAGTGTTTGGCAACCTGCGCTTGATTAACTGGCCACCACTTGCAGCCAAGGCTTGCAGAGAGTGTAAGGCAGCAAATGAGGATATTTCCTCAAACAAAACCTTTATATCAGCTTTACTGGTTCTAAATCAGGTTTCCCGGCAGCTGCAGCAAGTGCTGCAGCGGGGAAGGTGCTCTCACGATCTGAGTTTGGCTGGTGCAGAGGCTCCTGCAGCCTCTAGGAGGAGTATTCTGCAAGCCAGATCCTTGTGCCTTCACACCTTTTTCCCTTTTCAGAGCAAAGACCAACTCCGAACCAGGCTCCTCCAATAGTTTTTTTCCAGTATTTACCTATTATGGCTTTACCCAGGTGTGCAATCAGCTATCAGAATTCTCGGCAGATGCTGTTCGAGTCTTTTCCCCTTTCTCACATGAAAACAGAAGTCCAAAGAATCTGGGTTTTGGCCTTAGTTTCATGTCTAACTTTTTCCTACCTTGTTTATACAGTCATCATCCTCTCAGTGTGGCGTGGTCTGAGCTCTGCAGTTGAGAGAGTATTGCAGGATCTTCTAGGAACTGAGAAGGAGGGGGTCTGAATCTCCACTTGGTTCCTTCCTCCCTTTCCCTTCCATTCTGGATGTACTGTCAGTACATCCAGAAATGGAGAGCAAATGCAGAAATCCATTGCTGCAGTGAGTCCCAGGAAATCAGTGGAACAATCCCAAGTTCAGGTTTAGCAGTAGATGGCTGACAGCAAAAATCCTGAAGGCAGCAGGTTATTTTTTTCCCCTCCCAACTGTTTCACATAAGAAAAAAAATCACTTTCCCTAGTATGTCAAAATACATCATCATAATTTATTGACCCACTATTAAATGAAAAATATGCTTTGAAAATCTGGATAAATGCATATGTATGTGTGAAACCGGCACTTTGGGCAAATTCTGGACTGTGGGAGTAGCAGATATGACTAGACACATCCAGAGATAAATAAGCTCCTGGGTCAAATACCCCAAGGGGCAAAAATCTTTGTTCACAGTTTACCTGTGTCCTATCTGGGGTTCCTGCTAATCACAGATATATGTGTAGTTAAGAAAGTAATTGAACAAAAGAAACTTGAGGGTAAACTAAACTAAATAAAATAAGAGGATTCCAGGGAACCCCCTGCTCAGACTGGGACTAAGTAATTTAGAGATATTTTAATTTAGAGAGATCTCACCCAAGAATAAAATGGATATGAGCTCATCAGAGGCCAAAACCTGTATGCTGCAATAGAATAGACAATGTGGTCTGCTAATAAATGCTAACAAAGGCAACTTTTTTCACATTGTGAGTTTCAGGGCTTTACTGTCTTTTAAAAGGCAGTGTTTTATGGAGCAGAGCAGTGAACACATGCCCATATCTAGCACTCGTTGATGCTATGCAAGATGTGTCTTGCATTCAGCAGAGCTCACACCAGCAGCAGTTCCCAGGCTCAGCCCTGGCATGGTAAACTCACCTTCACTGGAAATTTGGAGCATTACAAATGATGAAAAAGGCATTCGTTTGAACTGAAGCAATCTCTGAGACATTTGTCTTCAAAGGGAGGAATAGACCCTGTTCTTACATGTAATATTCTTTCTATGAATTTCAATTTCAATCATTTTCTGCATTATGAATTCAGTCAACCACATGAATACCCCAAGAACCTGATGCATCCTTTGATTACAGATGAAAAAACTTATGTATGAGAGCCACACTTTCAGAAACACCTTCCTCTGGTCAGCCTGAGCTGACTTAGCCAGTGATCTGACCCCAGAAGCTCTCAGTTATGGTCCCCAAAGGATTAAGATGCTTGGCTTTGCTAGAAAATAGATCATGTGAAAAAGCTTGGTGGCAACTTCTGAGAACTTGAGCTCAAGGGATATGTGCTATAGCATGCAAATTTGCTAAGGGATAGGGTGTTCTACTCTTAAAAACTGTTGTAAAAACTATATATAACCTCACAGGAGCAGCTTTTACAAAGGAGCTGATTATCCAGGACAGAGGAGAATTTTCATATTCAGCTGCTAAGGATGAGCCTGCATAAACTCTACTCAACTTTGATACTAATCCAAATAAGCTTTGGTGCTTTGGTTTTGGTGTTTGTTTTTTGTTGTTTTTTTTTCTGTGGGGTTTTTTGGTTGGTTGGTTGGTTGGTTGGCTTTCTCTTTTGTTTTGTTTTTTTCCCCTTTAACACTGAGGTAATTCCTTTACTACAATGCACTTGAAGTAACATGACTGAAGCAATTTTTTTATTGATGTTGGTTGTATTCAACAGGACTGTTTTGGTAGTGAATAGGGAAAATCCACCTCATAATTAAACAATAATTAGCACATCTTGGATTAAAAAAAATATCTTTGGGACCGGGACCCATTGGTGTTGCAAGTTTGGCCATGAACTTGCACAACAGTGCTCTGCAGATGCTCCCCAGAGGGACTGCGGTCCACATAACTGATGACAACCTCGGTATGAAGGTGCACCGCTGTGTTTCTTTCTGACATGATCAGCACACATTTAACATTATAAAATACCAAACAACCACGAGCAGCCTCTTTCTTCATCCAGTTCATCTCGGAGGCATCAGCATCAAAGCACAGATGGGTCATTAACATATAACTGCTGTTGGGCATAAATAACCAAAAAAAAATACCTAACACAGCTGGAGTCGAGCACATTCTGAAACACTGGAAACAAAAGAGGCAAACTTATCCACCCCATAATTTCTGCAGTTAATGGAGGCTGGTGAGCAGCACTGAGAATTGGGCTGCATGCTTAGACAGAGAAAAAGAGAATTTATAAACCTAACCCTTAGCTACCAAGTTTGGAAATGGCCACTTTACTCTCCCTATGCTTCTGTTTCTCTCCCTGTAAAAAACCAACTTACCTATATGGTTAAATACCATGAAATATAATATCTGTAAAGTGCCTTGGAAATGTCAGCTAGAAGATGCTGGAAGAAAGTAAAACACTACCCTCATTTTCCAAGGAGAAAATTCAAAATTCTAGGCAGTTTGCCCAGTAATGACATTTTAGGCAGATTACCAATGGAAAACATTTTGTGCCATCCTGAATCAGTTTTCTCTGTGATGGGTTTAACACAATGCCAGCCATAAGTTAACATGAAATGAAAGCTTGCCTTGTTTCCTAAATAATGTCTGTGATCCACCCAGTTGTCCTACCTTATTTTAGCAGTTTGCTGTTACCCTGTGGATGATAATTAGCAGCTATAAGGGAGTAGCGGTGCTGCTGGCTGTTGGAAGGGCAGCTGAAATTCCAGCACAATCACCCCTGCTTTCAGCCAGGTGGAGGAACCCATCCTTTCACAAAATATGACAGAAAGTCTTGTAATAACATTTCCTGAGTACAACCTGGGGACCATTTGGGAAGAACAGCGTGAAGTCATAGAGGTAGTATTACCTATAAAATGTGTGAAATATTAATAAGGGCAATATTTCTTCATCACATAAAAAAAGAAACCCCACCAAGAGGTACATCACTACTTAACTGGATAACCACATTCCTAGGTATGAAGCATAAATCTCAAAAAAAAACATAATTTTCTATCAATCAGCAAAAAGCATACATATACATGTATATAACATCACACATCGATTTGTCATGGCTTAGAAGAAGCTCCATCAAACATACATTTTTTCATTAGCAGTTTGTGGACACTGACTATTTCTGTCTTGATTAAATGACTGACCCGACAGTTTTACCCTCTAGATGAGCAGTGGATGAGAATGAACTCTGACCCATTTAAATTAAGTCTAATATTTATTGTTCCAGGCTAACAATGGTCTTGGGAAAAACTGCCTTTGACCTGATGTGTACATACAATCGTACACATAAAGGAACTATACAAAATAGAGCCTGGATTGTTTAAAAGATATGCCAGTTCTCCTGAGGATGGGGATTCATGAGCAGGAGATTACATACAGGTGAACTTACTAAAGAATTTTATACATTAGACAAGATTAGGTTAATTGTGATGTATTTTCTGTTGGTTTTTCAGTAAAAAACTTTACTTCAGAAGCATATAACAGTCAGCATTAGCCTGCTAACCCCTTTGATTTTGCTAATAAACAGATAATATTGGACTAAGTTGGCCTATAAACATCAGTATATTTTTAGTAATCAGTTTATGGCCTATGTGGACACTACAGAAAATAAATATTTCAGTTTTTCTTGCTTCCCGTATGCTGCTTTTTAATTTCTGGTGATTCACATGACTTTTAATACAGTTTCTGTGTGTTATCAGTTTTAGTTGTCAATCTCTAGTGCTGGTTTCTGGAGTGACTAGGATTACAATTCCAGTTGACTGACTATTGCGGGGTATATTACGTTACTACGCATGTATCCATCATCTTTACATCTCTGATTTAACTAAGACAACTGGATCAACCTCTCCCCTCCCCCGCCTTCTTCCCCCAAGCTTATGTCACAAAAATGGAATGAAACATTCATTTTGTGTATAAGTTACCTAATAAAAAGTAAAATATACAAAAAATATTTGAGAGCTGAAGGAAGCAGTAGGCTACTGTGATCCTTCATACAATGTAGAAACTATCCTGCCCTATTCTGTCAGTATTTTCTGCTAGCATTTTTATCAACATATTTTCTGAACATACTATAAAAAAGCTCATACAAAAATAGCAACCAAAATATTAGTTAATGGGTAGTTCCAGGGAAATAATAGAAACAACCTTAATTCCCACACATGCTCTGCAGCTGGACCAAGCATGAAACTGTGGGGAGTGAGTGTCACCCAGCCCTGGCTGGGTCATCCCTGGCCTTCCGGGACACCTCTTGCACACCCCCTCATCTGACTCCTCTCGCAAGTGCCCACCCAACACCTGCTCACATCTGTGGGGAGGAAAGCACCAGCCCCACAAGAACAATCCATGGTATTAGAAGAGGCAGCAACAAGATCCGTTGCTCTAAGCCTGGCCATGGTCTCACTTTCATGTTATTATCTACCTCTCACCAAGAGCGCATATAAGAATGGTTTCTTGCTTATTTTTTTTGGTTAAATAGTCCAGAAATTGCATTTGCATGGATTCACACTGGACATGGCCTGGGGGTATTTGTGTATTTCAGCAGCCTTTACTTGCTGTTAAAACTCTTCTAATTGCTGGGTGCAAGCTGCTAATGCTGGACACAGACATCAGGTTCCCAAGTCTGATCCTGGCCTGAAAAGGATGTTTTTCTCCACTTCTTTGGTGCCTTGCACCAATGCGGTATGAGCCGTAAGGCTTACTTTGGAAATATGGTAACATTGTATTAAATCTCTGCAACACTGCATTTCTCATGGTCACAGTAAGTTTGATGAGATTAGAAAATACATCAGATTGTAGTACATGTTCTTCATCAAGGAACATAAAATGGCTTTATTGTACATTGGTAATGAAAATATTAAATAAATACTGCTGACCTAATTTTTTAATGTTCTTATAGTTGGCATTCTATATGTATATGCACACAGGCACATTTTTCATATATTTAACCAGTAATAACTTTTATCACCACAATTTTGCTATTGATTGCTTCTTTAACAGCAAAATGCATCACAAACAGAAATGAATGAAGCTGTCGGGAAGAAAGTTCTATAGTAGCTTTACTGTCAATTCCCATCATAAATAACCATGACATCATATGAGTCTTATCTACGGGTTGCTGTTACTGATCAATGGCATCACTCTAGTAGTGTAAATAGCTTCTAATGTCCCATCTTCCACCTCCAAATAGATTCTGATTATTTATGATAGCTGTTAGGTTACAAGTCTGAGCTGTGGTTTGGATTTATTTTCTACTTACAGCTGCTGTGGATTTCAAGTTAGATAGGATTATTTTTTAGTTAAGATGATGAAATGGGATAGAACCGCCATGGAGCCTAGGAAAACCTTCGTCTCATTTACTCTCTGTAGCAATTTGACTGTGAATCCAAAGACTTTAAAGGCTTTTCATTAAATAATTCAAAATGTTAAAAGAGAGAGTACTGATTATTTTCCTAGGTTCAGCACAGTGTAATCAATTTACAGTTAAAAAGAAAACGAATAATATTTTTTTCCTAAAAACGGAGTTTCATTATATGCAGAACCGCATAACATAGCCTTACAAAACTGTCACGAAAATATACCAGCTAACAGAAAAATCTACTTGTCAGCTTTTCCTGTGGTGATCATGAAAAAACTAATGATGTTTTATTCAAACAAAAACTATTAGCCCCCAGGCTAGTCAATATTTGGAAGGATGATATAATCTCTATATTTCTTATGATAATGAAAAGCATGTCTGCCTGACTACAGAGTTCCAGGCATCTATTTTTTTTTTTTTTTTTTTTTTTTTTTAATATCTATCGCATTCTCATACCCCAAAAGGTTCTTATAATTGAGAACTGGGGCAGTGGACAAACAGAACAGCAGCACATTGGGAAACAAACGCACATAGATTTCCACTTACCACAACTGAATAAAGGAGTCAATGACGCGTTAACTAATTCATTATTTAAATTTCCAGAGTCAAGTTCCTCTCTTGCACATTTAGCAAGTGCACTAAGTTGAGGGGTATTCTGGAGAGAACGGGTCATTTTTCCCAGGATCAACAATAATTAGTAAATGGTTAGTGTTCTCTAGCTCATTTGTCTAAAGGAAACACCCTAATGACACTGAGGGGAAAATCAATAAGGATAAAAATGCAGAAGTGATAAATATTCTGCTACTCTTATCCTTTTGTGACCTTCTGAGGGTTTTCAGATTTAAACACTTGTCCCACTACAGTCTTTTATTCCTCTCTTTACCATAACTCATCAGTTAATATGTAACTCCAAGCTGATTAGAACTTATCTATAAACGTCCTTTATGCAGTAGCAGCGCACAAGCCTCCTGGTGGAACAAACCTGACACATTCTTTTCTTTTTTTTTTTTTTTTTTTAGTTTCCTTTATGGCAACTGAGTAGCAAATGATAAAACACTCATGATGGTATTTGGTGTGATAACCTGACAATGCAAAGATCTTTGGGTTTGGCCTGAAAGAATCCAAAACACGCTCCAATCTCTGTATCTGGGTGACAAGCACTTATTTTTCCATCCAGTATTTCCTCCTTAAGACTGTTCTATTTAGTGAAGAGCTGTTGTGCTTATGACAGCACACACCTCCTAGCACTGCCTTACCGCGGTTAAAGAGTAACTACAGCACCAGGGATCATCTAGAAATGGAAAGTCTTAGAAACATGCCAACAAAATCACCATCTGGACTAGAGTGTTTCAAAAGATATTTTATTAATTAGCAATAAAAACCTGATGGCACTTCTTCAGTCACTAGTATTTGGACTTACAAAAGTACATGATGATAGCATCATTCTCACACATCCCTTCTACTCCCCACAGCCGACTTTCCCTTTTTTATTTTTCTTTCCTCTATTCTACGATCTGTGTTTCTTATGCCTTAGGTAAACTTAAAACTTCAGCAGAGAGAAGGAGGGAATGTGGCTGCTGGGCACTGACAATAGCTGTTTTGTCACAGCCAGGCTCTGGTGGCCATCAGGAAGTGGGGACTAGTCCAGCCACTTGATGCCAGGGTGGATGATTTATTGCCTAGTGTCTTCAGTGGCAATTGGACCCCTTCCCGCTGTCACTCATGCCTTGCAAAGATTCAGTCCTAAAGAAGAGGTTCCCCCCTGGTCTAAAGAGATTACAATGCTTGTCATAAAGTGTCTTTTAGCGGAGGGAAATGGGTATGAAAATGGGTAAAGAAAGGAAACAATCGGAAGAGGAGAGAAGATGGATGTTCTGTAACCTTTTCTCAGAGACCCATTTCTTCTTCTTTTTCTCCTGTCTTCAGCAGGTTTTTGTTTTGGCTGATGACAATGCGTAATAGCCTGATAAATTGATTTTGTGAGTCCCCCTTCTCATCTCTTGAGAAGACACTAACTCGTTGGGACTTCAGAGGACTCTCAGAGGCAGGAGACAACAATTAGTTTGTTGGGGATGTCAGAAAGGAGCTTCAAAGTTTTGCCAGGAAAAATCCTTTCTGACAGATCAGTGCTGACAACATTGGCAGCTGCTAGGAAAAGTGGAGCTGGAAACTCTCTCCAACTCTCAGGAGCAGGGAAAGAGCAGGACATTAACTCTGTACAGCGGACTGGATACTGGTGCTTTTGTTTTTCACTGAAGCATATATGGCAATAACTAAACAGGAGGAAAGAAGTGTAAAAACAATTTAAAATAATTTTTTTTTCAAGGGTTTGGTTTTGGGTTTTTTTTTCTTTTAGCAAACCTTAATACAGTATCTTAAAAATTCCCACAAAATCAAGAAAGCACATCATAGTAAGATATGCTTCCCCAGGGTTGAAATGGATGGCATTGATACTTTTTTTTAAGAACTCATCATAGGAATGTGGCTTTAATAGTGAAGCTTCAAAATGGTTTCTCCCTCCAAAACCCAGGAAAATCCTTCACGGGTATGTCAAAACCAACTGCACTGAGGTATGTCTTTGTGCATGCCCTTACAGGAAGCCCTGTGGAAGAGCTCTGTGTATAAAACCTCATTTTAACAATCTTACTTGATTTCCTTAACCTGAAAAGATCAGCCATCCTTAAGGTAAAAGCACTGATCAGTCCAGGCCTGCTGAAAATAAGCAGCTAGGACTGTTCTATTGATCCAGAGAGAAACTATGTTTTCCTGCAATCACTGTGTTTTGGAAGGAGGATCTGACAATCAAACCTGGCAAAGGCTTTGTGAATTTCCATAAAAGGAATAGTCTGTATTAAATAGATAGGTAAATGTTACACAATACCATTGCATTCTTGTAGAAGTGCATTGTGCATGTTGATATGGGTTCTGGCACAACTGTTTGTTTATAGAATCATAGAATCGTTAGGGCTGGAAAGGACCTTAAGATCATCTAGTTCCAACCCCCCTGCCATGGGCAGGGACATCTCACACTAAACCATGTCACCCAAGGCTCTTTCCAACCTGGCCTTGAACACCGCCAGGGATGGGGCATTCACAACTTCCCTGGGCAACCCATTCCAGTGCCTCATATATGAAACACAAACATACATGTTTTATTTTGCTATGGTTAATAAGCATTTTTATGCTTAATACTGCGCTTATTGGTAAGCAGTAACATATACACATGCAGTCTCCAGGCTCTTCTGTGCTATGATGTAACTGGAGATTTCACAGAAGCAGAAGTAGCTTTTACTTTAAAATCTCTAGAAAATATAAACTCTCAATGCCAATATTCCTATGTGATAATGTGATAAATAAAAATTTATTTAGAAAACTTTAAGAATCTTTTATCTTTCTTATCCTATTCCCCAATATGCATATTTGATACAGGACAATAACTACATGTCTTATTGGTTCCTCTGTTTATTTCCTTGATAAAATGCAGTGAGCTGGGAAAAAAAATCATGTCATGTCAGTACTGATTCTGCACAAACAAGTCTTCCACTTAACAGCAGCTATTTTAAAAGGAAGAGGAGGGATGAAGTGTATCAATAAGGAATTAAACCTGACCTTTTAAAATCATGGAGAAAAGGAAATGTTGTACATTCAGCAGTTACAGCCAATTTCATGAGAGTATAAATTGCCTTGCCAAAAATCTCTTTAGATGCATTAATACTGTGGCAAAAGACATAACACTGGAGTAATAACTGCACAGTCATTTGCTACCTTTTAAAATCGTATCACTCCAAATAATACCAATCTGAGTTATATCCTCTAAATGAAGCCCATTAATATCACACACAACAAACATACAGCAGATCCTAAATAAATTCAAGATTATTGTGAGAGTGAGACAGATCTGGTATATAAAATCCATCTTGAGAGCTGCAGACTAAAACTTAAGCCAAGCAGACATTTCTCAGTCTACTGGCTGTTTTGAGTTGCTGTTACTGGATGGAAGAGGAGAAACAGTGTATGTGGGAAAAAATGTTGCTTGAGTGGGAGAGAAAACGTTTTTTCTCTTTCAAAGATACACTAAAACTCAATCAGGCTATTAATCAAATAGATAAAACTGGCACTTCAGCCCCTGCCACTAACAGAACTCCGTGCAGTAACAAAACCTTCTCAGCACACCAGGAGACTCTTAAAATTCAAGCACTCTCAAACTTAGCAGCACCCCTGAGAGCCACAAATTGAGAGAAATTAATTCTGTGCCTCTGCACCCCTCATTACCAGGAGAGCTGAAGTAGGTCAAATGCAAGTTAATCTCTTAAATTCCACTTTTGTACATGGATGTTAAAGCAGCTATTACTTTTGCACTAGCAAATGTCTCCAGGCTAAAGTGCAGAACTTTAATAAACCATAACAGGTCAGCATAAATGCCTGAAACTTATTTTTTGCATTCTGAATGTCCTCTGAAACAACCACCACATGCATTACTGTAACAAGCATGTCTGAAGAGTTTAAGCTGCACTTAAATGACTATTTGCAATAAACACTTGATCATTTTGGAGTTCGTAGATGTGCATGAATGTTAGAACAACTTATTTTTTATCTCAAACATGAAACAACAATGCCAAATAGAATAGGGTGTTAAAAATGCTGCTGAATTTATCAGCCCAGGAGAGACACAAACATTTTCAACAAGCCTGCCCCTGAAGAATGAAGCAATAACCCCCTTACATAACAACACCTACATCAACAGATGTCTAGCAAAATTCAAATGTTCTAGCCCTTATTTCAGCCCACATTATACAAAGGTGGATCAGGTGTGGTGTTAAAGTGAGCAGACGCCTTTGAAATCTAGTCTGGTCTCTAGTGCCAAAACCCTCCAAAATTGTATTTGGATTCCTTCTACTGATACACCAGTCCTGAATGCCCAACTTTTAAATTTCTTTCCTATGGAATACAGTCACGTGAAGGAAATATGAGAGGCTGGCATCACCCCTGTTAAAACAAGCAGCAGCATTCTGCCTTGCTCAAGTCACACTCTCAGCCTGTGTAAACCCACTCACAAGGTGTAAGAAGTGCCATGTTCATCTTGGGTGACTAATGCAATCATAGGTTGTGGATAATATACCTCCATCGTACCTCCCACACAATTCCTGCTAATTCCAGAGGGACTTGCATATAAGGGAGCAGTATGTTAGATTTCCCACAGAGGCTTCCCTTCTCCTGCTAATTCATCCATTGGTGACGTTCTTAAAGACAGTAGCAATTTCATGAAAAAGAATATATTCCTGTCCTAAAGATAGGAGATTTATATAAAAAACCTAGTAGGGTCACACAACTTTAGGTCAACACCACACCTTCATACAAGCTTGCCATTACACATTTCTCGCTGCTCCTAATGTACCTTCAGAAAACACACCATTTGTCAGAAATCTCAGCTAACTATCTCCATTTCCAGTGTCAACTTGAATTCAGTAGCCTTCTACAGTGTAGCACCTACAAGAATAATCACTAGGAAAATGTCTTTTTTAAAATTTTTGAAGAAACAAAACAAGCTCAATACTAATAACAACAACAACAAAAATCCTCAACCATAAAATTAAAAAAAAAGAACTGAAAAAGAGGATTGTTATATGGCAACAAATAGCGGTGTTTTTTCAAAATATTGTTTAGATTACTGTAAAAAAAAATGCAAAAACTCTGCTTCTACATGTACAGCCTATGTGCATAGGTAGTCATATATTTATTGCTATGATCATGCGTTAAGACAGTTGTGTTGATTCTTCCGTATCTCTCAAAGCAAGTAATAATAACAATTTTTGGAGGTAATAAAATTTCATGTGTCTCTTGTATTAATGCATTTCTATCACTAGCTGCTTAGACGCATTTGGAAACAATCAAGTTCTTATTTTAAGGAGCCTTAAGATAAGGTATCTGTGAGCTCTACACTTGGGGTAATTGATCGCATTTGTTTCCTGTACGCAGGTTCGACTCCTCTTTCCCTTAAACTTGGCATGTTTCTCATTACCCTGTGCCTTGTTAGCCTAGTAGAAATGTTCTACCATGGTGAGTGAAAACAGGACGATACTATTACAAACCACATCTAATCAGGGATGGCAGCCCTTCTCCATCTCTGGGAACTTTAGCACCCCTAATGCCTTTCTGCAGAGCCCTCCTAAGGATGAAGGTATGCACTGCTCTCCTGCCAATGGGTTTAGCAGCACTTCTGGCCTACAAGCTGAAGTCCTACAAAGCAGGTCTTCTTCAGGATGGAATCCCAAGCACCAAATAAAGATATGAAGTGTTTTGTTTCCGATGATGGGGAAGTGTTAGCTCTTCAAGGTAGATTTAGGAAGCATCTTTTGCCTTATTTGTCAAATGCCACATGGTACCGTTTGTCTGCAAAGGGTTTTTTAATTTCAGAATACAACCACCTTGTTATTCACAGCATTGAAAAAACAAAAGAAAAAGAAAAGAAGAAAAACCACACAAAAAAAAACAACAAAACCAAACATATAACTTTCTCCCAGCAAAAGAGAAAAAATAGGCTTTTTCATGGTCTGTCTTTACATTGGGTTTATAATGGTCCTGTTGGAGTAGCTCATACTCTGTTTATGTTAAAGGAAAGTCACAGTGCTACATCCATTTTTCATCAGCAGAGAATTTGTCCTCATTTATTTTGATTGAAAAACTGCTATGTTAAATTGTAAATGAACTGGTCCTGTTGCATGAAAAATACACAGTGCTATACTTTTAATTTCCTCTTCTTTCTTCTTTGCACTCCTTCCCCCCACTTTCCTACCAACAGTCAGAGTAAGAAAACTTAAGCATTTACCAGAAAGACAGAGAAGCAACTCTACCTCTAAACTCACACCAATGCTTATACATGAAGCAGCAGGGAGGATTTTAATCAGGCCTTGCAGGCCCTGAGAAATCACCTACGTACAACACAAAACTGCTGCAGGAAGAGAGGCTAGGAGGTGTCAGGCTTTAGGGGTATTTCATTCGACTTGCTACAGACTTGTTTCTTGTAATATCTTATTTAAATAGCCAAGGAGATTTTACCTACTGAGAAAATAGCCTATAACAGGGTTTAAAACTCTTGCAGCTGGCCAGGTTTGGTATTCCAAGGTAAAAGTCTCTTACCACTAAGGCAGCTGTAACGCTTTCACTAAGTGATGCAGAATGTGTTTCTTATATTCAAAGGCTAAATTCAAAGCTATTATTAGCAGCACTAGCTTCATCTCACTGAAGTTAAGATTCAGAATTGCTACCCCTGAAATATTTCAGTTTAGCAGACAGTAAATACTTCATTAGGGAGGTGTTATACTCAGTGAGGAGACATTATTGAGTTTAATGGACAGTTTAAAAAAAATAGTAATTACTAAGCAGGAAAGAAAATCCTGTACTTGTACTGAAAAAAAATCTCATCAAATAAGGAAACATTTTTACATATTTCTAGTCTGAATTCCTCTTTTCATGCTGCGTTTATGCAGTTCACTGTAATCTACCTAATTTGTTCCCATGCTCTTTCTGGGCTGTCTTTCCTCTCTGACCATCTAGAGAACTTCACACATTGTCAACCTATCATAGGTGAAAGCTTTTGAAGATCTACTACTTTTCTCAGAGCCTAATAAGGTCAGTGACCTTTCAAGCTCTACTATTTCCTTTTCTATCATTAGCCTGATACGTGCATCAGCTACCTCTCAATTTTCTTTATCTCTTCAATGCCTCACTTCTTCCTTTGGACACTGTCTAATTAGGAACTTAATTTCCTCTCCCCTGATGGAGTTTTTGATAATAGAGAGATCCTATTCACCCCTGAATCACAGAGCAGCACTATGATTTCCTGCCCAAGGGTGTTTTCAGGTATGTTAACTAATTTTCATGGTAGCAGCTCTGCCACAAAACCACAATAGACTGACAGCTTATCGCTCCTGTAGGAAATACACCCACGGAGAACAGTCCTGCCCACACTCAAATCAGGTTCACTTTGGAGGGAAGTACAGCTGCAGTCATGGAAGCACTTAAGGATGAGGTTTTGATGCCCTGCAGAGTCCACCTTCCTTGAAATCCTTTCTGCAGCCAGTACTGGATTCTCTGCAGAAAAGGCACCAGCTTTTGGGAGACCTTGTCACATCTTTGTTTCCCAAACACCCTGTGCTCCAGAAGAGGAGCTGGCTCTTCCCCAGGGCCTTGTGCCACAGCCATGCCCCCTCCGCTTTTCCTATGCACAAGTGAAAGAACACCTCAGTTACATGGGGTTACAAGAGGCTAGTAGTGACCCAGTATATTTTTCAGGACTGAGATTTTTAAAGTCATTCCAAAAAGTGCCAGATTTTTGCATGAGCAATTGCAGGCACAGGAAATGCATTCTGTGTGAAAAAACTTCATGTTAATTTAAAACCAAACTGATACCCAAATCAAGTTTCTGTTACCTTTTGCTACACCATTAAGGAAATTTATGATTTGCTCAGTTTTCTTTAGGCCTTTTACTGCATTTTTCTTTCCGCAGTCACCGGCTGCTTTGCAAGAAGCCGTGCCCTTCCTCCCCAGTGAGGTGTGCCAAGGCTGCTCTGCCATCTTTAAGGTGCTGAAAAATTTTTGGTAGGAGACCCATAATTACTACTTCACCCATGGCCATCTCCATTGGCTTGCATAACAAGCACTAGGAGCAGACTTGGACTTGTTGCATCACTGGAGGTGCTGGTGTTATATATCAGGAAAGAGATTTGGCAGCAAAAATCACATCTCTAAGGAAAATCTGGGCTCTGGCTGCTCAGTCCCTGATGGAAAAAGTGTCAGGGCTGCCCAAGGCTGCAGGACTGGTAGAGGCAAGGACACATCCCAGGGGAGATGCTCCCACACTCCCTATCCTGGGATAAAGGGACAAGAGGCATTACCTTGGAATCCCCACCTCTTTCCCCATCAGCATCTCCCAGCAGAAAGCATCACCTGCTGCCTTTAGCACAGCTCCTTGACGCTGCAACGAAGTGGATGCTGTGAGGATTAGGCACTGTGGGGTGGGACTGGGACAGTCTGGGCTCCCTGCCCCACTTGCCTGAGGATTTTGTGGGCTCCTCAGTGTGGGGCAGACTCCCTTGCACCATGTACCCTGGTGCCCTGGCAAAAAGCTTGCTCAAGACCACTACCAGCACATGCAGAGAAGATTTGTTATATAAATAGGGCTTTTGTTTGTTTTTGCTAGTCTCTTGAAAGCCTCAAAATTTTAGAGATGAACCTCCCCTAAAACCCTTCACCAACACCATGGCATCTGTTTCTCTCTTGCACACCTGTATCTCAAAATGACCATGTTCCTATTTAGATTTTTGTGATCTACAAAGTTTCTTATTAATCTTTTGCCACTGAACTAAAGCATTCCCTTCCCCAAACAGCATTAAAATAAAAACTTTTAGACTGAGTGGTGCATCTAGAGACCGTGTGCTCTCCAATACGCCTGTGTTTGCAAGTTTTCCCTTCCTTTCTTAAGCTGGGGTTTGAGATTTCAGTTATTCTGCAAACAAGACTCAAGTGAGACACAATCAGACTCCCCTGGAGACTGACCCCTTATAGTGCCCACCTGTAGCCAGACTCAGATAGCATCCCAGTGCAATGAATTAGCACTCTAAGCTGATTAGAGCAGCTCTGCACAACTCTATTTTATTGACACAATGAAGAGAGGACAGAAAAGGGGCTGAAATGAGAAAATCATTTCCATGCTGACTGAATTAAAAGAACAAAAGAGCTCCTTGCAGTTGCAGCATTCAATTTGTCAGAAAAAAAGGAAGCCACTTAATGGATCACAATAGATCTGAGCAGACAGATGAAATTTAAAACTTCAGCATGAGCGCGATTACCAGCTAAACATATTCTCAATCATTTCCTCCATATGCTTAATTTACTTGGATTGTTTACTTCAGGGGGTGTTGCAAAAATACTATGAGAGATGTCATCTCTTAAGCGTCTTTGCATCCCATTTTTCCAAATCAGGGAAGGTTGTTGCGTTGTCTGGTAATACATTTTGTTATAACACAAATTGCACTAAATTGTGGCTGGCTATGTTTCCCTTTTCCCCCTGCTTCCAGCAGTAAATTAATATTTGCAGTATATAGAAACAAATAATGCAAGATCATCTTATTCAAAAGGAGACCTAAATTGATTATAAATCACATGCATTATTCTGCTCTGCTTTGAAAAGAATGAACATACTGCAACTCATATTCTAGCAAAATGTATTAGTTTGTGCCACTATAAACAGCCTTCTTGTTAAATTTAGGCTTAAGCTAACAGTAATAAGACAAGAATACAGACTATTAAAGGGGTTCCTGTGAATGATTATATATATATTACTCACAAAACAGACATGCAATTTACTTTAGCATTTTCAAATCAAAATCTACTTGCCTGAATAAGGAAATATACCTTCAAAATAAAACTGTGAAATAAATTGAAAACATCAGTATTTTAGCTCCCTGTCTTCTAATTATGTAAAATTTGAACTTGACACAGTCCTAATTCAAAAGTGAAAATCGGCTGCATGTGCAAAAATCCTAGTGTGTCAAGGTATATATTTATATTTTCTAAATAACGAAGTATTAAAACAAAAGAAAAGACTGGGCACAGTGTTAGGATTGTGTTGGCATATAAATAACATCACTTCCCTGCAGATTTCTTGACAGTTAAATATTTAAGATTATGCAGAATGGGCCCCTTCTTTTTCTACTCAAAATTCAAGAAGTTTATATCTTGTTACAACATTTACAAAACAAACCTCTCTTGCAGACCCCGAAGTAAAAACAAAAGTCATTTTCTGAGCCTCATTATGACTTCAGAGCATCTGAATTCGGATCATTTGCATCGATTTGCCCTGACATATATCTGTATTTTCCTAGCATGTTTTAATCAGTTCACTTTACATCCTTTTTGCCATTCAGTTTGCAATTTTACCAGCTCATTTGCATCTATTTCTTAGGTTAAAAAAAAAAAAAAAACTACAAAAAAACCAAACCAAACAGAAAACAAAACACACTCCTTCCCAAAACCAAAACAAAAAGCCATCAGGGAAGGAATTGCAATTGCTTATGAAATTCCTGTTCTGAAGCTGATACTCTGTTAAAGAGAATGACAAGCTGAGCACTGCTGGGATCCACTTCTGCTGACTGCTATTACTGATTTGACTAAGCATTTCACAGGGGTAAATACCCAAATCATTCAAGGAATAACTGACATGGTATGACATGTGGTTAACAGCCTTACCATGCTTGAGCTTTGCTTTCAGAAGTTTTACTGATGCCAATCTAACCTTCCAGATATTTCAGATGATAATGTTACCCTACTTTTAAAAAAACTTTACAGCCACATCTGAACTATTCAAAGGATTCCCAACTGGAAAGGTTACTGTGACCATTCCCTGTCTCCTCCACCCCCTTTTTATTCCCTGATTGATTGAGCTAAGAGTTTTTTATATATATTTAAATATATATATATATATATATATATAAAAACTGTGATAAAGCTTTGGGATATTTTAGCAAACTCAACGTAGTGTAACTTTGCTGACAGCTTGTCACATTTCACTTGACTGTCTGTCTGGGATCCTGCGATAACATCTGCATTCACTCAGGGCAAGAGCTTACCCTAAGACAAAAAAGTGGGTCCTGCCACATAATGCTCCATCATTCTGTCAGTTCTGACATGGCATCTGAATTTTTTTGAATCACTAAACACTTTTGGGACTCTGGTCCTTATTATCTTTCCTTAGTTTCTATACTCACGCAGCAATGCTGAAAAATGTAAAATGTGCAAACAAGGTAGTGGACAGCCCCGGCTTTTTGTCGTCTAATCCTCAGCCCCTCATTCATGCTCACTGTTAATCTCTTAAGACATTATAAAACTGTTAGACAAAGAAATGTGAATACCTCTGCTTCTCAGCAGAATGGGAGGAAACCAAGGAAAATCTGGATCATGCTAAGCTTTTCTTTTCACCACAAAAATGGTAACTTAAACCTGTTGCATCAAATTATTTATAATTCCCAACACTAAGGGTTTGTTTTTCTTCCTTCTTCTTCAGCATTACAGAGCAAGCCTGGCAATATCACAGGAGGAGGAACGCTACTGCCAAATTTTCCAAACACATCAAATGCGTTTGTCATGTATAAAAAAAAAATATATACAAAGCCCATCACAACATGGGCAAATTGGATTTTAATCTCTCTGCTGTTTCATGTTCAGCATGACACACAGCTCATCATCCTGTCAGGTCTGCTGGAGCCCACTGTGAGGAACCTCTTCACTGTGGAAGAACCAAGGGCTCAGTGGCACGAGGTGTGATGGGGAAAGCTTGGGTGTAAACCTGGATGGGTGCCCCCAGGCTGGCTGAAGACTTCCAGCCTGGATGGGATGAGGGCCCCATTTCACATTAATCCAGCTCTGTAGCCGTCTGCTATTTCAGGTCATCATTTCACTCCTCCTGACTCCCACTGCTGCAGGGGCATTAGCATGGGGACAAAAGCCGCTCAAGCACCTATTCTAATCCCATTCAAACTCAAACCACTAAAAATCACACCATAAATGATACTGTTGCAGTCAGCTAAATTTTATTCAGGAATGCTGGGGCTGAAAACCAGAATTTTCATCTTCTACTTATGCATTGTTATCATGGGTGGTGAGAGCAGATAGTCAATTCTGAAAAATGCTCCAGAAGCAAAAAAGTATTTGAATGCAAATGCCAAACAAGTCACACTTACCCAGCTTAATTCCCTACTATGTGGCTTTCTTCACAGACACAGCAGCTTCTGTTAAAGTTGTAATAGTCAAATAATTACACTATTGTGAAAACAGGGCATCATTATTTCTGACTGAAGAGAATCACATTTTATTTATCTTTGCTTGCATCAGTAGTAGGGAACAGGTTTTGAGGACAGTAGTTAAGATGCTGCCCTTTTCATAATGTTAGCTACCAAATTCGGGAGATTATTTGATTAAAAGGAAAAAAACAACTTTTGAAAGGAATTAGCAGGGCTCCTTACTTGTAGGGGTTGAGCTGCTTTGCCAAGGGTGAAAGTGGTCATACTTCAAGCACAGTAAAGAGTTTTTGGGAAGACTGTTTCCCCAAAAGCACTGAAGCACCAAGACTAGATGGACCAATGGACACTGAAATGTTGACATGAGGAGAGCTAAGATAGGAAAGGATGCAGCAGAAGACTAAAATTTATGCAAGCACCTAAAGACAATCAGGTTAGCAAACTGCGTACACAACGAATGTCAGAGGCAAAGGCTACCATTATGGCAGTGACCTACTGAAAAATGAAGTGAGGAAGATGAGGGCCAGATGTAAGGGCCAGAAATGGATCGGACTTGCAAAGGATTTAGAAGAGGCTGTGCAGAAGGAAATTACAAGGTTTTTCACAAGGCTGAACAAGGATCCCAGCTGACTACAAGGTTCTGGGACCATGTGGAGGACAGTAGCGCTGGCTATGGGAGGAGGAAGAAAATAGTGACAAGGGAAGAAAAGAGAAGTGAACTGCCTGGGGTCAGGTGGTCAAGGGAAATGCTTTTGAGACCACGGATCTTCAAACAAATTAGAAAAAAAAGCCTCTTTGTATAGTCTTACCTGGGGGAAATAGTAAAATATTGTCCTCTGGGCAAAAAAGAAGGCATATTTCAAAGGTCACAGCAAGGCACTGCAACACGGTGGTGCTCTCCCTGGGCATCAGCACCATCTTTCTCTTCAGACACAGAGGACTTGGTAGGATAATTTCTGGGTTTAGCATTAAAGGAAGACAGAAAAACTGCTTTCTCTCTTCCTTGTTAACTGCTTATTTGGGTGCCTAGACATTGTAGTATTCCCAATAGGTTGATGCTTATTAAACCTAGTAAGAAAAATTACTTTTTGCACATTCACGTGCAAATTTTAGCTTTTGCAGAGGTTATCACTATTTGAATTTGTCTTTAAAGAATATTTTCTGTAAATGCAATAATGCTGAAGCTTTCCCATACCTAAACTTCCATTTTCCTATCCAGGAGATTTACATTTTTGCACAAAATCAGCATTATTGCCATGGCTTTGAAATAGGCTCTGCTGTAAGCAACAGAAATACTATGACCACGAATTTCTCAGAAAATATGAATATTCATATTTAATTTTTTAATGTAATACCCATACAGCCATAGCTACACTTTTTGAAATCCAATTTACCACTTGAGGACATTTTAAGAAGATAGGAGGGCACTGAATGTTACCCTCAGAAATCCTGAACAGCTACACACCAGGTCTCAAATACAGTACGTAAAAAGCCTGCTCCATGCATGTTGCCAATACACTTCATCAAGCTAAGACTAAGAACAACATTTTGGGAAACCCACTATACACAAGAGCCCCTTTATAGGGGGGTCATAGGCTTCACCTGATGAAATGTTATGCTTTTTGTGGGATCTTTTACATCTTTCCATGCTAAATGTTAAAACTGTATTTTAAAGGGAAGGTCTACTTAACATTTGTATTTTTTCCAAACTATTGCTGATTGTATGTGCCAAATTTAACATGATCACAGAATATCGGGCTGGATTATGACAACCTATGTCCTCCCTCCCGTGTGTGCCACTGCCATTCAGCCAGGAAACATGAGGCCTGTCAGGTCAATAAAATGCTGCAGTAATGTTTTCTGGGGTGGAAATATCCCCATTAGCCAATTATTGGTTTCTATTCTCTACTTCCAAATAAGTATATTTTTTTACCATTCTGACAAACACACATCCCAGTCTGTAGGCTTTGGCAAGCAGGAGTTGGGGTTCTTGTTTTGTTTTTAAAGTTCGGTAATGTCTTTATTAAACCAAATGCCCAGATTTCAATGGTAGTGGTTTAAATGCCAAATCTCAGTGCTATATCCTCTAAAAAGTTCTCTGTTCACTTGGGTTAATAATAAATTTGCCATACGCTAACTCCTCTCTTCATTAGCTTCTGTTTAATGATGACCATCTCCTCCTGCCCACATGTACACTCTCTCCACTGCTTGTTGAGCCATCAAGACACACCTTTGTTTCATTTAGTATGCAATTTTCACCTCTGACCCAAGAAACTAGTCTTAGGCTTCCTGAACTTTATTGCCTGTTAATAGACTGCTGGCTTTCTTTTCAGCAGTCATAGAAATGGTGGAGAGACATTTAATTGAAAAGAAGGACAAAGCTAGAGCCTGAAAGGCAAAGTCAGTAGGGTTAAAAAAAAATAAAAAAAAAAAAAAAAATCCAAAATGAAAAACAACAACGGAAATAATGTTTGAGGAGCTTTGGAAGCTTTGGATGTTCTTAACAAGTTTGTGTCTCTTTACACAAATAATGAAGACATCATTGATTTAATTATCTTCACAGGGAACAATGGTATAATACTCTGAATGGTGCTAAATGATTGATCTGGTAATTCATCTTCTGCTAACAGCTATCTATGCATTTTGTTTCTTTCCAGTCCTCAGACCGATGACATTAGCAGCAATGTCACAGAGCAGTCCTGGGCTTTTCATAAAACACCCACAGATGCTTTTTCCTGCCAGTATTTAGGGACACATGGTTATAATTTTGTCTGTATTTCTTTGTCATAGATTACTTTTAGCTACATCTGTTCAATTAAAAAACTAAAAAAAATAAAAATAAAAGACACAGCTAGAGCCCATCAGCTTTATACCCAAAGTAGCCTTTTAATGAAATAGGGAGATTTAATTTTGTAAGTGTTCTGATGAGTGAGAGACACCTTTCTGTTTTTTTCAGAACTTCTGTGTTTGGTGAAGAGTTAGGAAAGGACATTATTATAGCATAAGGATATTATTGTACACAGAAAGGCATTATTAAATGTGATTTATTGTTCTATGTTAGGAAACTTATAGGAAAAGTCTGATAATATATTAAACTTGTTTATTATGGACTTCATATAATTTTTGAATAATGCAGCTTTTTCTTTTGACAAGAGCAATAAACTCTGCTGGTATAGACATACGTTGATTACCCCAAGTCAACTGTGTTGCTTAAAGAAACATGCCCAAATAATCAGCTTTTGACAGCTGCATCTCTTGTTATTTACAATAGCCATCACAGTAATAACTCACCATTTCTATATTAATAAGGCAGTGAAATTTATTATGATGGTATTGAAAAGTTATTAAGTACTGCATCCCAAGTGACAAAGTACCGCAGCACTGTCACTATCCAAAAGCAGTTGCCCATCCATCACAAAGCTTTCCAGATGGTCCTGCATCTTTATCGCTCCCAGGTTGGTGACATCACCTGTTCACCCACTCAAAATTGATGATGAAAGCAAACAGATCTATCTTACTTACATTTACCAAATCAATTTAATTTTACAGGCCATGGCTTAGTGACATATTGACTGTTTTCCTTAATGGCATCTCCTGTACTTAATGCAAAGAACTCATCTTTGAATCCTGGCTTGCATAATGTGGCATTTCATAATGATTTTTTTATAACATATTTATTTAATGGGAAGAATTATGATTGATTGTCAGTTCTATCAGACACAATTATTATTCTCTTCAGTTCTATCTTTTTGGTTTTTCTTTCTGATGTTATCTTTCTTAATGGCTAAATTCAATTTACAGGTTTTGTCTTCTAAAGGGACAACTGACACATCTCAATTATTTTTCTTCACCTTTGAAAATGTATAAATCTACATCAGTGTCAGCTTTTCACTGTTTTTTTAGTGCTCGGACAAAGTGCTACTGGACTCGAGTAAAATCTACCTGGGCAAATAACAATCACCTCACATTTTGAAGAATACAAATTCCTGAAACATCCCCCAAGTTCTGCTCTGAAGAAGGTATAAAATTTCCTTTTCCTCTTCTAGTTCTAAGTCCACTTGACCCTTATGGTTTCACTCTGCTTCCCTCAGGAGTTAATGCTCCTTCTGATTAAATTAAAACCTCAACGGTTGTGTGGGGAATACACACACAGACCTACAGAGAGGTTCTGTGGCTTTAGAACCATACCATGAAATGGTGGAGCATCCACTGTGGGTGGAGAAATAATCAATTCTACACAAACCACTTCAGGTTTAATTGAGACAATGGTTTATGTGAGATTTCACAGCTATGCCGTGCCAGCACCCACTCAGCCTCCTGTAAAATCTCTTCCTGACACTGCTGCCACAGTGACTTTGGTTGGCTGCATGACTTCGTAGCCCCTTGAACAGCAGTCCTGGTGCTACAACTGGCTTAGGACGGGGGGGGGGGTGGCACTTCTTTTCTGGCAGCTGCTACAGCCCCTCACTACTTTGTGCAATACAGTTTTGAATATTTTCTGAGAAGAGCTCCATTAGAGAAGGGAGGGGAGCTTGGCGGATCTTGTTTGTACTCCCCTTCCAGTAAGCAGCAGCTTTGCCTGAGCAAGGGAAGGCTGTTGGCTTTGTCGAAAAAAAAACAGAGTATGACATCCCACCAACCTCCCACTGTGCTTAATCATGTTAACTAACAGTGGAGGTAAGGAACAGTAGAAAAAGACAACAGCAGACTACTCTGTTTTGTCCCTGTGTCCTAACTCTCTTCCATTCCCATAAAACACCTCAAAGGACCAACAGCCCCTCTTTGCTGTCAATACATTTAATTCAAACTGAATGACAAGTCCACCTGCTCATATCTTGCTACTCAGACCTATTGTTTGCTCATTTGTAATTATAAACTATGCCTCTGAGCAGGGAGAAAGCTGGTGTTAATGCCCAGGTAGCTGATTGAGGTATACAGCCGACATCACCTCTCAGAGTGGTCGTGAAGCATCTGTCTGCCTTGCTAGAGGACTCCTATTACTGCAGTAGCACCTGACAGTCACAACCTCACCATAAGACACAGATGCAAACAACAGAAGAATTCAGACTGGTAACATTAGCAGCACTGTAAGTAATGTCTTTTTTGTACACAACTTTCGAGGAGCTGTCTTAAGCACCGTCGTGCATACTCACCCAAGGCAAGATGTATGGTATGAACTCCATCCTATGTGGCACTGAACACTATGTCCCTTACAGAGAGCTTAATACAGCAGCTAAGCACATGCTTAACTCAAACACCTGGATAATCCTGTTGATGATAAGCCCATGCCTAAGTGCTTTATTGGATCTCAGCCAGAGTACTCTATGACTTGCAGAGCTGATCTCCAAATGGGATAAAACATCACCTATGTATTAAAAAAAAGGTAAGGATGTCACCCCCACCTGCAGCTGCCAGAAGTGGATGGTCTGTTGATCTGAGGGAGAACACGCTATCTGCAAACCCACATTGGTGTTGAATTGATCAAAAAGCATCCCCACCCTCCACAAATAATTCCTTTTTAATTCCAAACACAGAATAACCCACATTCTTATTCCTGTGTTTGCTTCAACAGCAATTTTTGCAAAGGTTCCTGGAGTCCCTATACTGCTGAAATCCGTATACAAAGAGAAAGCATAGATAAGGGATCTACATTACACTTCCCAACTTTCCAACCACCTGGTGGAGTGTGGAGTCACTTTGCATGTTAATGCTCTTAAAAATAATTAAAGGAAAGGTCAAGATCTGGTCTGTAAAAGCCAGTGTAGTGTGAGTGTCAAACAACAGCAGAAAATTAAGGGGGTGGGAGGTACTCAACTCTAGGACAAACTCCAAATCCCTAACAAAAATATTCAGAAGTGATAAAGATTTTGTTTTATTCTTTCTTTTGAAAGTGACAATCTACTGCTCTCTCCCAGGGTGATTTCACTGACTACAGCAAATTATCTCCTTCAGCATTGTTGCTGTTTATTACAAAATAGCTTAATTTCTGTTTCAAGATGTGTGAATCCCATCTATACTTAGAAAATAATTGGCTGTTAACTACCATTGATTACACTGGAAGTTTTTGGATGCTAAGAGCACGAAAACCAAGCTATCAGTTTAGGTGTTAAAACCCAAATTTGGGAGCATATACACTAGATTCCAGCTCTAAAACCCTATAATTTTACATTTTGTAACATATTAATTTTCATAAAGGTAAATGTACACTTAGAACCCAGAATAAATTTTAGTTAAAAAAAAAAAAACAAAAGATAACCAAAAACTGCATAATTGAAACTCAAAATTGCAACTATTCGGTGTCTATAAACTAGTGGGAAGCCTGTACTCCAGAACAATTTTTAGGAAGCTGTGCAGCTTTCCCCAATGACTCACATCAAGAATGTTAGAGAAGTAAAAAAATAACCTCTTAATTTCTATTTAGAAGCAATAGCATCAGCTCAAGCATACTCTACCAAAACTGAGATGTTTTTTAACCTCACTGTCATGACAGGAAAATATACTCTGCTCTATAAACAGATTTTATGCTGCTTTACAAAGCTCTAAAATATTTTTTTACTTCTGCGACAAGTTTGATTTATTAGAGTTTATTGCTCCTATTTTTGCCTTCGTAGTAAAGAAATAAAAGTTTAGCATAAAAAGAGCTGTGAAGAAATTGTCCCCGTGAATAAGACTTTGAGTTTGTTATAACAGCAAGAGACCTGAATTTGAGTATTTGACATACCCTGGAAGATGCTGGTCGAAGATAGGTACATGTGCTTTGGTGACCTATTGAAAGGCTTTCTTTGAAATACTCTCCCAGTTGTTTTTCATAGCAGGGCATGAACCACAATGAAATCACTAAATTTGTGTTCCCTTGCTTTTGTTTGAAAAAAATTACTGCCATCCCTTAAAAGCTTGTTTTCTTTGTTGATTAAGCAGCAGTCAATTTTCCTTTTTCAAACAACCACTGAGCAACAGCCTCCCGACCCCCTTGGATATTCAGGCTGCCGGCAAATACTAAAACCTCAGTGATAAACTGCAAAAAAGCTCGACCTTTCCCCTTGTCCAGTGACCCCCTGTTCGATTCGTACTTTAGCTAACCAATACCTGATTAGATAATGTTCAGCTCTAGAGCCACAAAATGAGATAAAATTCAAATTTACAGCTTTTCATTTAAATTGGTCTACAGCACTCTAATCGTGACCCAAGCACAACTGTATCACAACAAATTCTCTTTGTCCCACAGTGTGTTTTATGGCTGAAGTATATAAATGGATATAATAGACATTGTTTTCTTAAGTCTTGCTCTGACAAAACTCTGTGTCAATGCCATAGAGAGTCTTGCTATAAGGGAACATAGGAACAGGCCACATGAAATTCCTCAACCTCCTGCAGCAAATTTTTCTTTATCATCAACTGCTTGGCTGCAAAATTTAACAGCAGCAGTTCCTCCAGCTTCCACTTCTCTCCCAATCACAACAGGCTAATCCTAGTATCAACTCAGATGTCAGTCACAAAAACTGGAAGTCGGAAGTATCCCACAGCTGGAAATATCCAAAACTATGACAATCTTTTGCAAGGGAATAAGAATGCCTTTTCCATTCAAGTTTGTGTGTAGCTATAAACTCTTCCTTGCTATGTAGGGTTTTAGTTTGAAGTTTTTTAGTTTAAGACTCTAGGCTACCTAGAGCAATCCTAAACAACTGCAGAAAAGGAGCAAATCTTTTACAGCAAAGTCAGTAACATAGGCAGCATCAAAAAACAGCTGAGGAAGATGTTCAGCTTTATTTCCAAAAATATTTTAACGTTTATACTATTTTCTTGAAAAGACATTTTTCCTTCATCATCTTTGAGAATAAAACACCATTATACATGCAGTATTTCACCTTAAACTGAGAAAAATGCAGATAAATTTGAAAGACTGATTTTTTTTCAATAACTTAATCATCTCTGAAGCCACAGGGGAGTCTATTTGAGAGAATTACATAAGCACACAAGCATTAGCAATGTTGCAACCCCATTATGTACTTCTCAGAGCAATGCATGTGTGAGGTGAAGAAATAAGTAAGCCAGGACACAGCAAAATGTTTTCTTTGGCCTGTGGGATCAGTGAGCGGTGTGAGCAGGTTGAGACATCCCACCTTTTGAAGCCACCAGCCATGGCTGGCCTCTATACAGCCATGAAGTATTCTAGGAATTACACATAATCAAACATAAGAGAATATTGTGACCTTATCTACATCAGTGCAATTCACTCAGCAAGCATCAATGTGGAAAGACTTTAAAACCTCTCTGGCTACAAAGTCACTTAAATCCATGGTCAGTAGTGTACAGAAACTTTAGTTTTATCCTTCCTATATTTCAAATATAAGAATGAAAAGTTATATCAGCAGACTGAATTCCCCATTTGTTAAATGACTTATCGGCACCCAGCAGAACAAATGCCCTGTTTCCCACAAGTGCCCATTCAGGCAGAAAATCTGACAACAGAAAAACTTGAATTCCCGTGACTGTACTTCAACCTCAATAAATGATATCTTTCCCTTGCCATCCCACACCACACTTTCTTTGACATTGCCTGAACCCACATATTAGTAACAGCTTCTTTTTCCCTTTTTAATCCCAAGGCACAAGTCAAAGGAAGTGGTAGTTTCCAGAGGAGTGTGATGATGAGCATGGGGGTGGGCACTGTTAAGATCTTCTCCAGCACTACTAGGTGTTCCCCACATCTGTCCTTCAGCCCTAACCTTCACTACGTGCCACTTTACTCATTGAGTAAACTCTGGTAACCAGCATTTCTCTGTCTCCCTTCAGTTATAATATATGCACTTAACACACTTGCTTGAAAAATACTGTTTCAAGGTCCCCTGGACACTGCAGGGTACTTCTAGATGAGTGGCCAAATTGCAGAGGGACTTGCCTGTTGATTTTGTATGATTTTGCTCCAAGACTTTTCAATAGCATCTCCCCAGCCATCCCAAATACATAACACTGTTCAGATGGCACAAATCCTGCAGCTTGAAAGGGATTTTATCTGCCAGCTGGGCTTCCAGCACTATCAAGACATGTATTTCTTGTCTGGATTCTGTAGACCCCCAAATCCTAACTATTTTAAGCGGAAAACTACTCTCTAATATTGCAGCATATTATCAAGATCTAAGGGTGTGAAAATCAGGATGAGTTTCCCTCAGATTTACAAGGTTTATCCTGCATCACACCAGCTGAGGATCCAGTCTAAAATACCTTAATTTTGGAACATGCTAAACCTGCATGTACAGCCATGTCTCAGCAGTTTTGCTCCAATTTCTGTTATCAGTATCTGAGCTTAATTGTGGTCAGGTTAAAGGTCAGATTTTATGGTTTCCTGGTGCCTTTTTCAAATAATAAAGATTTCTCACCAGCAACTATATTGTATCAGGGTCTGTTAACGACAGAGTGCTGCCAGGTCTATAATTTCTTCTGACACTATTCTGTCATATTGTCACAGGTCTCCAGAGTTTAAACAGCTGGATGGAAAGTTTAGAATGAACTCACTGAGTA
The DNA here is from genome assembly GCF_034315485.1 of Pezoporus occidentalis. Lineage (NCBI taxonomy): Eukaryota > Metazoa > Chordata > Aves > Psittaciformes > Psittacidae > Pezoporus > Pezoporus occidentalis. Next base: position 8,632,696 of record NW_026916158.1, read on the forward strand.
TTCATGAACAGTTAAGAGCAAATAAAACCTCTATTTTCCACCATATCTGAAAAGCTCTGCCCTACAGTGAAACTCCATTTTTCCTGGGAAAATGAACCTCCCATCTCTCCAGAGGTCAGCAGTGCCCCTGGAGAGCTGTGCAAACTCTCCACTTCTCTGCTTATCAGAAACCAAAGGAAACATGCAGATGGAAAGCTGAGATTGCACTCTGTTTCTACAGAACATTGTTAAAACTATGAATAAACCCACGCAAGAGCATTTGTTATACCATAACACAACTGGCAACCTGCACCACTTGGGGTCTAAAGCCCTTACCATGGACCTGCATCTCAGCCAGCTCCCCAGTGAAACCACAACAAGGAAAACATGTTAGCCCTGAAGACAGGAAAAGCAAGAGACAACTGCAGTAGTCACCAAAGTAGGCCTTCCTTCCTTCAGGAAAAGCAAGATTTCTCAGAGCACCTGACAAACTGACATGAGCCACATCATCCCCATATCCAAACATACTTCAAATGAACGGCAAAATTCCCATTAAATTAAATGGAAGCAGGATCAAATCCCCAGCTTTCAAAGTTCCCAAGTAGCACAAGGTTCTGCAATAGTGATTTTAGCTGCACAGCACTACATTTTAGGGCTACTGCAATCACTGTTGACAGAAAGTGGCGATTAAACAACCCTGAAAGCAGCATCCAGTTTCTTTTCAAGCAGTGCAGTGTCATTCACAAATCCCTCACTCACAAACATACTGCGGGACTGTCCAAGAGCAGACTAAAAATGGTACAGAAATGTTCCAACAACACAACTTATTCCTCTTTTTTTCACAAAAGAGGCATCACCTGCCAATACCCAGACACATTTCATGCATGAAGAGCAACAATAAATCCTGCCTTTTTTCCTCATTTTATACTTGTTTCCACACAGAAAGATGTGAAAGGCCAAAAAGCAGTCTTCATGCATACAAATATTCCCCTACTGCTGCAGGATAGAACTCAAATTCTGCAAATAGTTGTGTGTTTATAGACACGCAAGAGAGTTCAACAGACCGAAAGAATGTACACAGTATCTTACCTCCCAACCGTAACTGGGATCTTTAAGGTGTGTCCGCTGCTCTCCTACAAAAGGGCCAAATTTTTCCCCGGCTTCAATCTTCCTTTTAGTCCATATCCCTAATCCTGCTCCAGGAATGTTGGATTCTCGGAGCTCAAACTCTGAAGGAATCGGAATGTCATCAGGAATATATATTGGAGCCTTGTAAGGAGAGCTCTCCTTTGGCGTGAAAGCTTCACTGGAGGTCGCTGGAGAAGATGGCTCTTGAATGCTGACGGATGTTGGACACTGGACATTTGGAGCCTCTCCATCAGCTTCTGGCACTTCCTCCAAAGGAAGTTCAGGAAAGCTTTCATACAAACATTCATCACCTGTAAAATAAAGCCAAACAGTAGGATTTGAAATATCCTGACAGATTTTGCATATGAAACCCTTTCAGCCTGCACATAAAATGAAGAAGACAGTTTGGAAGACAGGCAGTACCTTCATCAATCACTGCTCCTATAGCGGAGCCTCACCCTGGAAGGAGCTGAGCCTTTTCCTTATTGTAGGCCTGGGGGTACACAGTGCTTCTCAATATACCCGACATCAAAAGTGGTTTCCATCACTGAACACAAGCAAGGGAATTACATACAGATGTATATGCAGGCACACCCTATTGTCCAATCTGGTCCGGATATAGCGCTTTGCATTGCATACGCTTTGAAATTACAACTGAAAGCCTGCATTATACATTACAACTGAAATCTAAGTGAAGTGAAAAGCAGGAAAGCTTTACTGGTTTTTCAGAGAGACAGATTGAACCTAAAATAGCCAAAATTAAGTTTGATGGTCGCCAATTAGTCTTAGAGGAAAGGATCCAGCCTACCACACAACTCTTGGAAAGAACTTCAGCTGATGTAAATCAGCATCTTACCACTGACCTCCAAGAAACGCAATGGTCTAAAATAAGTTCAGGATCCAAACAGCACCTTACAGAGAACATGAACATTCTCCTCTTACAGTTGCAAAAAAACCCTGGGACAGATCCAAAACACATTAGAAAAAACTTCATCACTGGGGCTTAGAAGGCAAAAAAAAAAAAAAAAATGCAAAACGTCACTAGTTTTGACAGCTCAAAACGTAAGGCTGATTGTAAATTCCTTTTAGTCAAAAAAGGCCAAGTGACTTCAGCAGGGGCTTTAACTGCACAAGCAATACAGCGCTCAACTCAAAAATACATGCAAAAGGAGCAAAAAGACAAACTAACCAAACATCATCTTGATTATTTACATTTATTTAACTTTATTAATGTTACTGTACTTTTCCTACACATCAGAATTCATTTCACTTAATTCTAACCTAATAAGAGGCAAGAATACTATTCTCCAAGGAATTCAGCTGAGAGATTGAATATTTAAGATCTGCTCATGAGGATATTTGCATAATACAGTTGGCCCAGAAATCCAAGTGTTAGGCTGGGCTTGGCATTCAGAATTACTACATTTTGGTGAAGAAATAGGAAACTTTAAAGTGTCCTTTCAACTTTTTGCTCATACAAGAAACTATCCATGGTAGATTAGCACTGTATGCCTTTTCCACTGGAAACTGGACATAGCCCATTGTCTCTCACATCTTTGTTACATATTATCTCACATTTTTATATCTGTGCTTTCATGCTTCTAGTACTAAGACAAACACTGGGACATAACAAATCATTTGAATAGATTGCTCCCATCACATGACTGGCAAATTGGATTCTTCATCTGTGAGCAATTTATTCACAGCCATGAACTGTTTTTCTTTCTTTTATGTGGCACTGGCTATGACCTCATACATGTCACAAAAAAGTTCAGCTACCCATTCGCTTGGCCTCTGGTTTGGCAGACTCCCCCTGCACTTAACAATTGAACCTAATATTGATGAATTTGTCACTTTTCTAATACCTGACACTGAGTAGCAGAGTATCTTGACTGGCTCTACCATTTAGCTGAGAAGGACACACAGAGGGATTTTCCAGTGACTGTGCTTCAGAAATTCTGCTTGTCACAGCTCAGTGGTGCTGATTTTGGCGAAAGTGCTGAAGGGTTCATGAAATCACTAGTGCAGAGAGCTTGCTCTGTGCCTAGCACCTGTGAGTCCATGTCTGTACTTTCTTGGCCACAGCAAAACTCGGCATAGACTGCAAGCGACAGAAAATACATGACAATGGTAGAGACAGAGCTCCACCTGGATGCCGCCATTCACTTTGCCCTGCCCTGAGACAACCGCTTTACCAGCCATCTCTGTTACATTGTGGCATTGCTGCTGCCCCAGGCACGGCTCCACTCCAGTGTGGTGGAGGGAGTGAGAGAGGTTGGTCTGCGCATCCCCAAAACCCCAATGCACTCCCTGGTTTTATAGGCCAGCAGCAATGCTGCATCCACCCAGGGCAAGCTTGCTCCCATTCAGATGTCTTCCCCCAGCTGTTTAGATTGCAGTCCTGCCTAAAAGACTTCAGCTGGTTCTGAAGCAGGAGAGGGGAGAAAAAAGAAAAACCCAAAATCACAACCTGTGTATACACATGGGGTGCAGGAAGAGAAATGACACAAGGAAAGTGATCTGGATGATAATAAGCACATGGCTCACTGAAGAGGGGGCTTAAAAACTTCAGCATCTCAATCCTACTGATTTTCCATGACAGCTGGGTGCCTGACACTCAAACTCTTTAAAAAGCTCATCTCACAGTCACTGCTGTTGTCCCCGTTCCACCAAGCAGTGCCTCATAAAACTAAGGCTCTCCCTGTGTCCCACGGCTACACTCAGCTCTCCACCAAACACTGAAGCAGCTCACCCAATTGTTTAATTCAACATAAGCAATGACCCCGAAGGGCTACCTTCCTCAGCCCCACTTGCCAGCAGTGCCTGCCCACGAGCCAGCACAAGCTGAGCCTTAAACATTAAAGCAAGCATAGCTTTACAGATGTTTCTTCTCCCCGAGGGACAGTCCAGTTCAATTTCTCTCTCGCAGACTCAAAGGCCTTGGTTATACTTATCTCAGTCATCCTGGCTACACTCGGTTTTAGCCATATAGGGTCAAACCTGCAGCTGATAAATTGGCTTCTGGAAGCCTGGCAGGGAGACAAGTCCATTTGCTGGGTCTATTGTGCCTCCTTTGATTTCCAGCTGCCACACCCGATGTCGTCGTTAAACACAGATTTTCAGTTTGAAAGCTCTGGAAAATACAATATGTCTATATGCCCCAAAGCCCTAACAGTGTGGTAAAACAGATTACTGAAATATTATTCTGCCCAAAATAGCAACATTTTCTAGCAAAAAAAAATATTTTAAAACCTCAAAGTAAACAAGAATTTGAATTACAACTGACCAAGAGATGAGAAGACCATTAAGACATACTTGTGAAGGAGCTATATTAAAACCAATGCACACGAACCAGGGATCTGGTCTTCATTTTCAAAGGGTGTGGGACTATTCCCCTTAAAATTTACACCTACATGGATCAGAGTGACTTCCAGCAAAACCATGAGATACTGATTGATAGAAAACCTTTGTAACGTCAGAGTTAGATCCAGGGCTGTGCTGATAAGCATCTTTTTCCCTGTAACTGCATAGCATTCACACAGAGAACACTGCAGTTTTGAAATTCAAGATGGCTTCTTTAAAGTCCAACAATTATCCCCACTAGAAATGGAATGAAATTAAAATTGAGGCCCCGATAAGGAAACAGATGAGATTAGGTAACGTGGAAGCTTGAATATTAGCCTCCATAAAATTCTTCACCACTATTCCATAATAAAAACATGAGCAAGCTACAAAGGAAACCCAGGAGGAAAGGTTAATTGCTACTAAAATACCAGGGTGGACACCTGTGTTTGCACTTTTGACACAACCTTGCACGCCAGCAGGAAAGAGTCCACGTGGCTACATGCTGGGGATGTGCCTGATGAGGTCAGGAGAGTGACACGCCAAAGCTACTGCCATAACTTCAGGCCCTGGGGTCATTTTGAGACCAAGAGGGCTTCTGTGCGTGGCTGGAAGGAGGAGAGGACTTCCTTCCATTTGAATGTTTCTTAGCAGTTCAGAACCCTCTTCCTCTCCAAGAGCAATTAGGTAGGAGACATTAACAACCGAGGGAGGCAGAAGCTGCTGAACACAGCCCAAACCACTTTCCACTGGCTGTGATTGCTAGTGAGGCAAAGGCATGCTGTTTTCAAAAGCACATGGGGACACACGTTCAATGAAACCATGCCTTTCTGCAATTGAAATGCCATGCAATGGCATCTCATGTCAAGGGGATGTGTTACACCTATCAATTTTTCAGGGTGATCTTCAACCCAAAGTTTGCACAAAGTCCTCTAAGGATCAAAGCTGTATCCAGATCTTCAGACCCAAAGCCATCCCTAACAAACAGAAACGCATCCCTACAGACTATCCATTCTTCCTTTCGTCAGGCAATTTGTGCCTGAGGATACACATTCCCAAAGCAACCACTGACTGATAAATCCTTTAGCACAAATCTGGTCCTCTGCTCTTGGAACCATGCATATGGCCACCAGTGACTTGCTCATAAGCTGGATGCCTGATAACTCTGGATGGAAGAGGTAGGCTGGAAGCAAAAGCATCTAGAGAGTCTACTTCAGATGTGTTTATAATGGCATCATCTTCCAAGCAGGATAAAGTAATAGCTGAGATAAACGTGGAGGTGGTTCTCTGCGACGGGAAGATACACACTGATTCATGACTGTAACTTCTCAAAGGTGAGAAAGATTTCCCTTAGCCTCAAAGACTAGACATCAGAAGATCCTAGCTCTGTACGATGGAAGAAGTCCATCCCACGTCGGTAACTTTGAGCAATGCTAGCTATGTTGATATCCTAGCCTTTGGCTAGGATGCATCAATGAAGGCTTTGAGGAAAAGTAGTAGGATCAGGTAAATTAGTCACCTCTCCTGTGTGAGGCAAGGGTGGACCTGAATGTACCACAAAACACTGAAATGGATCCTTGAAAGAGACCAGCGAGCTTTATAATCGTTTGACCTAACATTTCTATTCACTGCTGAAGAAATGAGCACAGAGTATTTGCAGGGATATCTGAAAAGGAGACAGGCATTTCCTGTTGCATACTAATGGAATACCTTTATCTGAATTTGTTTGAACAAGTTAGAAAAAAAGAAAAAAAAAAACAAACCAAAACCAAAAACCAAAACCTGTTACAGGCAGGGACTGATTGATTACAAATTATACCTACATTGGTCTAGAACACAGGAGATCAGGAAAAGCAAAAATTAAAAGAAAACCATTAGATTCAAAAGGAGTATATAGACTGTGGTGAACTAAATGGGAGCCACCTGACAGTCCCACACAAGGTAGGCGTGGCTCAGAGTGGGTCACCTTTATGTTCTCTAGAGAAGCAGAGAAGGCTCCTTAGCTTTAGAAACACACAGAGATTGGGTTACTATCTCCAGGCACAGAAGGGACTCTAGCCAAATGCTACATTACTCCACTTGAACATTTTATCAGTTAACATACTTGAAATGGGTTTGTGCCACTCCCTGTTCACAGAACTATTCTGTGGAGCTGGACCTAATGACGATTATTTATTATTATTTGTATTGTAACACAGTCTGGGGCCCCCAGGTAGGACCCCATTGTGAAAAGCATCAGACAAACCTAATCAAATGAGATTAGATTCTAAACAGAATAGAGTTAGTAATTCCCAGATAGGTAAAAATCATAAAACCAGCAGGGGAGAGAGAAACTGTTTTAGAAATAGAAAGTTAAATTGTACAACAAAAGAGATTACAAACAAGTTTAGAGATAAACATGGCACTTGAAGTAGTTTTGAATCATTACTTCAATTACCAAGAAAAAATACTTTCACAAACCTTAGTCTTCACATTGCATACTTGTATTACTTGACCCTAACACAAGCATGAGAAAACACAGACAAAGCTATCCTGAACACACTCCAAAAGCCCAACCATGCAAACCATGCTCATGGACTACAAAATGAGACCAAAGCACCCGCACAGCGGCCCCAAAGGCCAGATTCTGATTTCTCTTACATGACTGTTAAATCCGAAGTAATTACTTTAGACTTTCACCAAGGAATAAATGAGATCAGCCCTGGAATTGGCCAAAGTTGCTCAAATTTCTTCGGATTGACACTAATGTTACAAAATGAGAGGGAAATGTGTTGCCCAGATTTCAACTTTCCCTTCGTGCTGGTGACACTACAGATTGCAGAGGGCATTCATACAGCGAGCTCAGCAAAGCCTCCCTGTACTGCAGTGCTGAGGAGCACTGAGCAAACTTATGCAGTGTCGGCAGAAGAGGGAGTTGTAGGAAAAGCTGCACAAAGGCAGGAGAAAAAGGCAATCCAAGGCAGCCTGAGCACAGCACACTTTGGGGCTGAAGTACAGAAATCACCAGCTTCTCATGGTGCTGCACTGAAGGCTGCAGTATCTACATGGAATGGAAAAGGACCTCAGTTTGGATCACTGCTGGAGTACCCCACACAAAGGACTTAGGTCCCCTAGTAGCTTCTGTCTGTGCCCCATGGCAAGATGCACACCTGTAATAACAGATCATTCACAAGACAAATTAAAAACCTTCCTTGCATGTGAAGCAGCTTTTGCTTCCTGAATTGTTGTATCTGCAGAAAATAACCCTGAAACGAGAGGCTCATACTGGAAGTAGAAGTGAGCTCCTGACGGTAGGAAGAGCACCACCCACTTGGGAGAAATCTGTCTGCAGGCAGCAAAGCGAAGAAGCAAAGTTAACACACACTCAAGAACATCGGGCCTCAGAGGGAGGATAATTTCAGTGCTGCCAAATGTTGGTACTAGACCAGCAAAGTCATAATACAGTAACTGAATAGGGACCTACCCATCGTCTCTGGCAATTCTCACTATCCACCCCTACAATAACTAGTAGCATTTGGTGCTCTGTCTAGTGTCATTCATGTCTAATTGAGTAACACAGTCAAAAAGCATCTGATGTGGACCAGACGCTGGCTTTTAATTAGGGTCCAGCACTGAGAGACTACAGGTCAAATTCTACTTTCATTTGCACAGGAGCTGCTCTCCTTGATGTCTGGGGAAGTTGCACCTGTGTAACTGAAAAGCAAAATTTGGCTGCCTGTGTTCCTGTGCACTTTCCATATAAATTACTGTATTACATGCAGCAACAAAGAATTATAAATGTTGGCTGGCATGCACTGAATTTATTTACAAGTTAAGTCTAATTTTATTTATGTTTCCAGCACAATCATCTCTGGTAGAAATATTTATGTTAGCTGTACTTCTGGTCTGTTAGAGTCTACTGCAATCATAAACACCGCTGAAAAATTATTCGCAGTTAGCAGGGTTTAAACTACCCATTATATCACTAGCTAGTACCAATAAACTTTGGTGCTGGTTGATAAAGTTTCCTCAATGGAATAAATATATATTTGACTTTCAAAATCTTTTCTGGGTTACACAGAGTGGGGGGTAAGGGAAGAGGAAAGTGCCAGTTGCAGGTTTTGATATACTGAGGGTCAGATCTACAGCTAGCAAGGAGGCTATAGAGATCCACACTGGCTGGGAGGCAGCCCAAAGCATGCTGAAACTCTAACAAATAGCTTAAATTTGTATCTTAGTAAAATATTTCAACCAAGTGGAGCTGCAGCAGCTAACACATAGTCACTAATGCCTTTCATGACTCTCTAATGTGGAGTAGGCCCAAGGGAAAAACTGGGAGGGGAGCCTGCCTTGAAATTTTGAGCCCTTAGTACTGTTTACTGCTAAGGGAGGAAAATGGATTTAAGGAACCAGCTTTTGTTCATTGTTCAATTGCCATAATGGTAAATATGACATATTCTCATACTGACATGGCACAAAAAACCAACAAGCTTAGGAGAAAACTAGGGATGGGAAGGTTAAATGAAAATTAGTGAGATCAACCACTTTATTTATAGAAAATAGGAACTGGGGTAAGACTACAAAATTAATGCACTTAAATAGTCCCTGACACGGTGAAAAACTGTTGCTGCAAAAGAACATTTTAAAATAAAAACAATTATTTAAACCAACAGCATTATAATAAATGTAAATTAAACTTTATCTCAATGTAATAAATCAGTGTAACTGAACTTCTTTTTACTCATTAGTAGACCTTTACTGTTTTAAAACTGAGATGTGTCACAAAGTAGCACTGCAAATCACATGCCTCTAACAGAAAGCAGTAATAAAAGATGACTATTCTACCAAATTATAATGAAGACAGATAACAGAGTGAATTATAAAACAAAGGTTATAGATAGAGACTGAGCCTTGTAGAGGTAATGACTTTTAATTGGATTGAGTTTATCGTATTTTCAGAGGTACAGCACAACCAGAAGAAAGGATTAGAATTATTTCCACATTTCATTATTTGGCATAATGAGAAAACAGAGGGAGGTCCACATCCCTGATGTGTTTGGTAAGCCATGGGAGATGTTGAACATGTCAGTATCTGGTAGAGTACGGTCCTGAGACACAAATGCATTTGCCCCTTATAATGCAGCAAAGTGTAATCACTTGAGGGGAAAAAAAAACAAGGGGGGGGGGGGAGGGGAGGGGATGGGAGGGGGAGGAAAGGAGGAAGCCAGGTCATGAAGTTTTGTTTCAAAAGCACATTACAAATAAAAAGAAATTTAACCCCTTCCTGCCAGCAGCCACTTCAGCACCAGCCTACAAACACCCATACATCTGCTTTGGGAAGCTGAGCAATTCTCATTCCAAGCACCGATAAGTTAAAATCTAATTATGAAATAAATAAGTTAAAAACCCCACAAATTGACAACGGCTTGGCCACCTCACCCCGTCTCATGCCTGAATAGTCACCTCATCATTGCAAAAAGGCCCTGCGGAAACCATAAGGTTGGGGACCTGCCCTGCCTTAATCCCAAAGGAATCCCCTGCCTGTATTCCACCTGGGGAGAATATGGGGCATGGATCAGTAGGGTAAAGGCAGCTGGTGATGAAAGACCAAGAATTGAGGGATTATTGGAGAAGATCCAGCAGACAGAGCAGGGTACCACTGGTGCATCCATTTGCATGCTACACCCAAGTATTTCAGGGAGGACTGAATTTTGGGAAACTGCCTCTGGAAAACCAAGTTGCCGCAGAGCAGAGACAGAAGGTTTTACAGCAGTCAGACAGCTTTTTAATTATGCAATTATGATAAGAGATTATTAATTATATTTGAGTGATACTGTGATACACTGCAGTTAAGTCCTTGAAACACTAACAGAAGCACTCATAACAAATACACTAATCAGGAAAAGCATCGATTAATTAATCCTATAATACTGTCCACTTCAAAAACTCAAGGTCCGGCAAGACTAGCTTCCAGCATTTGTTTCTGAGGCGATACAAGGCCTCAATTTTTCCTGCAAGTGACTTCTCAGCAGTGTGTACTGTAGTGTATTTGTGTCATTCTTGAGGGCATCAGTATATGGTTATATACAACTAGGTTGGTTGAATAATGTAATCTTTTTTAAAAATAAATAAACAAACATAAAAACCACACACAAAGAAGAACCTCCAAAAAGCAAACCACAAACAAAAACCACCCATTGGGACATTTTATTTCACCATATGGAGGAATGAATGCTTTTATTCCTGCATGACAATATTGTTTTGGGTAGGATCATTCCAAGACATAGATGACCATTTATTCTCATTTGTCTCTGTGAAACCTAGGTCCTCGGCTGGCACACACAGCTTTGACAAATTCTTCTCATTCATATCTCACTCAACACAACTTATACACTGCAAGAATCATTTATGTTTCATTTTTCCAGCAAAAAAGCATTTTGAACTGATTTATCTACATTATTTCCACTGATTCCACCTTCTGTTTCCTCCAGACACTGCCCATTCCTTCAAACACTTCCAGTTTGTTCTGACAAACCATATTCTACTTGTCCCAGCCATAATTTTAAATAAGCACGTATTAATTTTTAATATAAACTAAATATTCATGATCAAAAACACATTTGTGTTTCCCAACACATTTCAGAAGGCAGGTCTGTCCCAGGAAACTTGGGACTTAGGCGGTATCTTCAAGTTGGTGGGACTTTTGCCAGTGATTTTAATGAAATTATAATTTCAGTTGTGATGTAGATAAAGTTTGCCCATGAAACCGATAGCATTTATTGTAGGCATCCAAGCACAAGCAGGAAAAAAGCTACTTGCTGCCCTACAGCAAGCCCCAGAGTCCACAGCATCATGACTTGAAACAAGGATGGAAGCAAGAGGAAACTACACCCGTTAAGTACATTTACAATTCTCCATTGCCCAAGCTAGTTTATTTTTTCTGAGAAGTGTGGCATACAGGAGAGTGTGATGAACTACAAGGATTTGTAGCAATTATTTTCCTTGGCTTTTGTGTAAGAGGATGGGGTGGGGGGAAATGCTAGACTTTTTGCAACCAAACCATCTATATGGAGATAAAACAAGGGCCCATTGCTTCTATCACCGCACTGCTTCAAACACTACTTCAGCCCGGCTGAAGGACGATGGACTGCTTCACTGCCAGTGACCACAACTCCCTCCCTGTGCCCTTGTCTGCATCCTCTGCTATGGGAAGGGGTTTGAAAAACAGCAGTTAGCTGTTTCCCTGAAAACCCTTCATCTTCTCTCCTCTCCCTCCCATTTCTTTCTCTTCCCCCTTTTCTCAGATCTGCTTGATTTTCTTTTCCATGTAGTTACAAAAAAAAAAAAAAAACACAGAAAAGGAAAACATTTAGAGAATTAAAATGAAATAAAAAATCCAAACCTCAAATGTTACAGCTTTGAGAGTTTTGCTGAGCAATCAAGAGACTTGTTTTAAAAGAAAAAGCGTTTGCAGCAATTAGGGAAATCCAGGATGTTGTCACCGCTTTCCTATAAAATGATTCCTCATGCAATTTAGAAATTTCTCTGAGAGTTTGGCTGGCTGTATTTTTACCTAGCACATCTCTAAAGGGTAACAGCTCTCTGTGGGTTGACTGCTTTGAGGTTTTCAACATTATGCAAGAGTTTTCCAGTCTTGCTTCTCTCCCCTCCTGGCTGTCCACAGCTGATACTGGAGGTGCCTGCTCCCTCTTTGAGAAGTATTTGCAGCCTCCACCAAAAAATATCCCTTGCTACACCCTTCACTTGAATGCAGAGTAATATCTCACTCTGCTCACCCCTTTTCCTCTTTCTTTGGAGGAAAATTAGCAAAATTGGTTACATCCATCTGAATTGCTGTTCCTGCAGGGAAAACCTTTTTCCTGGAGCTCTAGGGGACCTAGAGCCCATCTTCCAATGGTACCCTTGTCCCACATGTTTGGAGACCTCCATGCAAGTCAAAGTTTCACAGACAGAGATTTTACAAGCGCAGAAAAAATTGGGGAGGTTTTGACCCACAAAGACAAAAGCTTTTCAAGACCAGCTAGTTAAAAAAGATTGAGAAGATATTTCAGCACACACAGGGCTAAAAGGAAAGACCTTCTGGGTTCTCACCTCCCTGGTCTATCAAACTGCGGAGCCTTTGCTTATACTGGGAATGAGTAGCTCTGACACTGCACGCACAGTTGCTTTTGCAAAAATATCCAGTAACAAATTCTCCCATTCCCTCTTGCATTTCCCGTTTCTTCCACCAGATCATACTATCTCATTTGCCTCAGATGAGCCCCATGGAAAACAGCTCATCTCTCCTCAGTGCTTTGAAGATGCAAAGCGGGACAGTATGGAAATGCTAAATGTTCTCATAACACCAGTAGCCTGTTGTAAGGCAGGCAGAGTGACAGTCCTTATTCTGATCACATCCCCCCTCCAAAATCAACAGTGACACCAGTGTGAAACCAGAACGAGACCCCTGCTGTGAAACAGTTAACATCAGTTAGATCTATTTTGACTTAAAAAAAAAAAAAAAGAAAAAGAAGAAAGAAGAAAAGAAAAAGTGGGACTACAGTTTATTTTACATGGCTTCCTGGTCAAAGCCTCAAACATTTTGTAGATGTTTATTAATATATATTAACTGTAAAGAAAGTTAACTGCTAACGTAATTTATTCCACTCTTTGTTCCATGCACCTTGTATTGCTTTCTGTGAAGCTGTTGATCTTGGAGAAGCAGAGGGTCCTGGTGAGCCGCTAGCAGAGAGGAATAAATCAGCACTCTGAAAGCTTCTGGTTCATCCCAATAACTTGGAAGCAAATTTGAAAAATAATTCCTTCCCCCCCCCCCAACTGGCAATCTTCATGAGTTCTATTGTTTTCACGTGCAGGCTGATATATGACAGTTTAAATAAATATATAGCACTTAATGGAGCAAATTCAGCCTTAGCGTAATCGGATGCCATGCCATTAGAGACCTTGGCCCAGGCATTGCTCTCCATCCCAAAGGATCACAGAGGACCTTACAAGCTCAAACTAACACAAGATTGTTATATACTTTAATTCTACTTATGTCACTATGGACTAATCTTCTGTTATAAAGAGTACTTAACTATATATCTATTTATGTTTACAGACATGGATTTAAGTACTGTTTATAACGACAAGAATGTATATATACAACATGTCTATGTAATATAATATTACATATATACACAGAGACATATCCTAAATCATGGAAGTGATGGAGTCCCTGAGCATGGCTTAAGGAAATTTATTTATTTTTTTCTTTTAAGAACAATTTTAATTCCTTTTTGTTTTTTTTTCAAAATAAAGACAAAAATGCTCAGAAGTTTTCAAGCTAGACCGTTAAACTTCACAAAGCCATAAGTCATCACAAAAGAGATCTGTTGTCAGATACCCTTCACCATGCCAGTGTCTGTCATACCAGGAGAGCAGAGCAGGATCAGTGTGGGCTGCACTTGCTCAAGCAGCAGTGATAAAATTGCTGCTCAAATAAGAGATTTTCCAAATGCAGAAGTGGAAGCAACAAATTGAATTTTACACTTTCCCTGGTAAGCTCATTAGAAGCTGAAGCAGAGTAAAAGCTACTCTTCCTAGAGCACTTTTCAAAGCAAGCATCAAACTGGTATTTAACTGATATTCTCCACACTTCTGTGAACCTGAATTCACCAAGTTAGATAAGGCTATGCATAGCTCCAAGCATGTCAGAGGAAAGAAAATAAATGTATTATTGTGAGAATGTGTTGAAAGAGCATTCAGTGCACAACTGTGCCTCCATCTCATCCATAGGCACACTGGGTGAACACAACTGACCCACAGTCACAGACTTGCCACCAAACTGGTGAGGGCTCCAGACAGGGGCTATGAAAAGGTCAGCTGGAGGAAGGGGAACTAAGGGCCAAGCCTGCCTATGGGATTCTTCTCCCAGATATCATGCTCAGAACTAGCAGTGCCCCTCCTCACACCACACCATCCTGTTTTCCCCTCTGGAGCCACCACCACTCCTCCAAGATCAGTGGGAGCACCTCGATCTCACACGTACAAAACTTGAGAGAGCAAAACAAACAGCCCAAAGCTTGAGCAATGCTTCCCAAAAATAATAATAAAAAACAAAAAATAACAACAACAACAACAACAAAAATCCACCCTGAACAAAATTCTGTGGTCCGAAAGGAACTTTGATCTATTAGAAAATGCTTGCAAAAACCACATCTCCAGGAGAGAGACCACCAGAGATGCCCCCCAGTTCCCAGACTGGGCTGGCAGACTCCCACTGTGCAGAAGAGCCCATTTCCATTCCCTGCTGCGCACCATGGACTTCATCTCAGAATTAGTCTTGTGTTCTCTCATTAGAGGTCAAATCCCTGACACTTCTGCACCCACAAGGAATTCTGCAGAAGAGCTCAGTATCAGTTTTGTCCAGGTATTTTAGCTGGGCAGGATAGACCAAATAAATACCATTTGTTGTTTAAAGTGCAAATCCCAGCAACTTCTTTGAACAGGAGCATTTGGTAGTTGACACATCTACGGATGTTTTAAATCATAAGGGCATCCACTCCATTTTTGTTTTAATGTGTTTGTGTGTGAAGTTCTTTGTCATTCCAGCCCACCTGTCTCAGAGAGCAGAAATCGAAAACAGGAGTAACTCTCGAATTTCACCTCAATTTAATCCATCACAGAAAGCAGACTGGTTTTGCACTGTATTAAAAAAAAAAAAACACCAGGACATTTAAACAAAGTGACACAGATCATCAGCAGATCAACTGAAAATGACAGCTCAATCAAACAAATGTATGTTGAGAATTTCCACAGGGCAGCTCTAGCTGCAGCCAAACCAAATTTGTTTAGTATACATAAGTTAGCTGCTTAGAAACATTCAGTATGCTGCTAGCCAGATGATGACTTTCCCAGATAAACATCTATTTAACCAAATATCCCCCCAGCCATGGAAAATGCTAGCAAAGTTTTGATATATCCTAGTCTCTTGAAAATACAACTTTCCTCCGGTGACAGGCTGGTACCAACTTGCCCATGTGGCAGCTAGGTAAAAATAACTAAATACACCTTTAATAAATAAATAAATAAATAAATAAAATGTTATAACCACCAAAAGGTAGGCAAAATGCTATAATCCTGATGGAGTGCTTCTAGCTGCCAATAAATTCAGAAGGTGGCATTAAAGTGAAATACAAATTACAAACTTGGGAAGCACCAGAGAAAACTGTGCATCCTGTGCCATATATCAAATATCAGAGAAGAAGGAATTTGTCTCATTCTTCTTTTAAAGTGAGGTATTCCTGCTGAAATCAATGAAAAATCTCCTATTGATTCCAGAGGTGCCATATTAAGCTATCATTGAGGAAATATATTGATAAGAGCTCCTCTCTGTGATCCTTCCCTGGTTTAGAGCAGTTTTTCTGCAGTGTTATTTACTAACAATAGAAATGGCAAAAATAGTTTTGAAGATTAGGAAGTCATTTGGCAAATTTAGTTTAGAGGTCATTAAAATTCACATGAAATTTCAGCCAAAATCAGATGCCTGAGTAACAGAGGATTCAGTTTACACAACAGCAGCACTCCCTCCTCTCAGCAAAATCAAGGAGATTCCATCAGACTCAAGCCAGGCTAGAACATGGCTCGCATCCACTGAAATCAGTGGCCAAAAACCCATCTGATGTGAAAATGCCAGATTTTATTTAGAGTGACTTTTAGGGACAAGTGGCACAACTACATTTCACGCAGCATATATGCACTCAGCTCTGCATGTACACACATATGTTTAGGGGGTGCTCCTGCAACTATAGAACTCTAAGCTGAATAAGGGACTGGGAATGCCTGGCTAATATAATGACTTGCAACATAAACTGCAATTTTGATGAAAGCCCATTTTAAACTTATTTATTTATTTCTGATTTGTTAAAATAAATAATTCAAAAAAATAAAAGCTACTAGGCAATACATATCTGCTCTTCAAAGTTCTGTCAAACAAAAGAGTGCCTATAAAGCACATTTTCTGATGGACATCTGCTTACTATTTAATACCCACAAAGAGAATATTTACAACAAAAAACAAGTGCAACAGATTAAGAGGCCTGTGATGCTGGCGCATCCTGAGGAGCACTGTTTACACAATCATCAGAGTGATGTGTGATGGCAATGGGGAGAATAGATGCTTACAGATTTATCATAACCTATTTCCTAGGGGGAAAAAAATGTACCAAAAGATGCCTTTTAAGTGATCTGACAGCCCTAAATAACTAGTACCCAAGCTGAGGGCTGCTGGAGAAAAACAAAACCAGCTACACTGCGCCAGCAGTGTATTTTTCTAGCCTCCTGTTGCAAAAGAAGAGGACAAGCTGCCTGTATTTAAATGCAGAAACCTCAGTGTTCTGTTCTCATCACAGTGACAGAGACCCACAGACCCCATGAGATTAATAAAATGAAGAGGTGGGTCCAGCAGTGCAAGAGTTTGATGGGGTTGGGGGTGAAGGGAAAAGTCCCCCAAGTGCTGCTTTACCAGCCTGGTGCGAGGGGTTTGCTGCACACAAAATCACACATTGCTGAATACCATGGGATTTCCTTTAAAAGTCTCCATCTGGGGAAAGTTTAACTCATGAGTTTCGAGTGCATAATTGTGTTTTTGCCAGAGTTTACAAATTGACATATTGCTGGGGAAGAAATCCACGGGAAAGTAGGGATGAAGAACAGCAAAATTCAAAGTATTAACCCCATGAAGAGGTCCTGCTTGAAGGGTTTTTTTGAATGCTATGTTTCTCCCAGTGCAAAAGAGCCACCTGATGATACAGAGCAGACATCACAACGTTTAAATTTCATGCTATTTTCAATGACGCAGGATTATATTTTCTCTTTTCCACTTCCCCCTAAAATAACATGCAGAAAAACAAGCTAAAGGCACGCATACAATGGGGAAATTTAAACAAGATTTAATCTTACAAATTAACACTCAGAAGAGAGGCAAACACAAAAATAAATAGGAAAAGCAGTTTAGGCAAGTTAACCCAGGCTACCCAGAACAACAACAAACTACCAAACACTAAACTACCTCCCACAGTCCCCTCCCTCACAAAAAAAAAGCCAAAAAAATAACAAAAACAACCCCGAAAAAACCAAACAAAAACTAAAAGCCAACAGCACCAACAAAAAAAAAAAGGAAAAAAAAAAAGAAGTAAATTTTCTTTGATTTCATTGGTATGGCTGTTTTCAAATTGTACTTCTGGAGATGCAAACCAGCTGAAATTACATCTATGCAATACGTGATTACTGTCCTTTCTCTCTCTAACCCCAATCTACAAGCTATGCATAAAATATGATTCCCAATTAACCTAAGCTTCAACGCAGACTCTGCTGACAAACAAATCGAGGAGGGTGATGCAGATTATTGCTGGTACAGATTTCACTTCTCACAGGGAAACCAAAGATCAGACCATAAAATCTTCATGCTCACTGATAAGGAGTTGGTCACTTAAATCCAATTTTAGTTGTGCTCGTAAAGCAATTTTAGTCGTAGTGAGTTAAAGACACCAGTGCAAACAGCCAAACAAGGCATATGACCAGCAAAGTTACCCTTGTCCTATTCTTTGACAAAGAAAATATATCCAGGACTTATATATACGGGGAAAACTTACTTCCTTTTCTTCCAATGGCCTGGCTCCCTGAGATGCTGACCATCTATCCTGCCCATGGTAGGAGTCCAGAAAACCGTGCAGCAGCCTCTAACTGGACAACCAAACCAGCAACCTTTATGTAATTTTCCTAGTTTCATTTGGAACTCTCAGTAGCATTACTCCAAGCATTTATAACCCTGATTCAGGGCTAATTTAACCCAGTCCAGAGTAGAACTGAATCAGGTCATAGTGGGTATTCATAAGTTTAATATGAATAAAAAGTGATAGTAGAAGCTAACACTGATAGGAGCAAGAAGCAAGAAACTTCATGGTCACGACCAACACACAGAGATCTGCAGAAATCAAAGCACAGGATGCACTGATTTCCACTGCATTCCTCAGACTCAGAGATCTGCCAATATTTTGCACGTAAGCATGCAGGCCTTCAAAAGAGCCGATTTTGTCCCAAGAAAGTACAAAACAATCACTACAAAGGAAAGTAATGAAAAATCCTCCTCCTGAACAAACATGCCATAAAAATTAAGTATAAATCATAAAACTCAAATGAAAACAACCACTCCTCCCCCAAAATTGCCCAATAATGGGATGAGGAAGTTTTCACTGATTAGATTAAATACTGCAAAGCACTTTCAAACTTAACAAATTACTTTAAAAGCAGTGACAGAAAGCAATGCACAACACACAAAGCAACCCAGGGGTGCACAGAGGCAAAGCAAGGCCTGATCCAGAGCCCTGAGACAAAAGCTTTGCCTTGCCCCAGAACAAGTGGAAAAGGCTTCTCATAAGTGAGCTACCCTGGCTAACTCCACTCCCATGGGTTTACTGGTCAGGTCAGTGGAAGAAAAATGAAGCTAACAAATGTTTTTGAAAACACCAGTTCTTGAAGGCAAACTTATTACGCTGAGGACTGAGCACCATCAAGCACAAAACTCTGACATCAGAGCTTGAGACAAAATGCCAGACCCTCACACAAAGCACTTCTCTAAGATTATTTCCTCAACTCAACAGAGAATACAGCAAAATAGATCATACATCACAGGAGTAAAACAAAGCCATGCTCAAGAATGAAATTCCTTGAGACAAAAGGTCTCCACATTTATTCTACCCCACCAGTTCTCAACATCAAATATCTCCATCTTGCAGGATGTCAGCTTCTTACCCCTCAGTCTGCCACATCCAGTCTGTGATGCAAAAAGTCTGGCAGTGACAGAAATGAGAGGGGAAAATGCTAAAAATAAGTTTAATTACCATCTTTTGCCTTGAGATATTTTCATTCTTTACAGTGTTCCATTTCAAGCACATGAAAGCCAACAAAACAGGCAGATTCCTCTGATACACAGCAAAAGGTATTACTACACAGGTGCAACACCAGGGAATCCATGCCTGCTATCATACATCCAGCCAAAGTATTGGTCTCATGGTAGCCTGGTCCATCAGGATTCTAAAGCACCAATATGGTGTTTGAAGGCAGCTTTCACGCAGCTCTGCCAGCAGATAGCCTTCACTCCATCACTACTATGCAGGAAGTGGCCTGCTCTTTTACCCCTCTTATTGCTAGAAAGCTCACTTCTGGCCTCAGAATATTCATAGGCACTTTATTGCTCATTTGTACTTGTTCCAGCACTGTCCTTTAGCTTAAATGGTTTGCTGGGTGCATTCATCACCTTCAGCATCAGACATAACCTCTATCAGCCTTCATTTTCCTCACCGGAACAAACCAAGCTTTTTAGCCTGTTCTTGGATTCAATTATTAGTTATCAATCTTTAGCTGTTCAATTAGAGATGGTGCAACTCTAAGACCCAGGAGCCTCAGAAAGGGAGATATCATCACAGCCACCATGACAGAGACAACATGAAGTTGTGTTGAGAGCAAGTATACAATTAATCCATAAATCAAGAGAAAACAGGGGCAAGAGGAGAACTGAAAGCAGCATCTCCCTTTCCAGTGGTTTAATGTGACTTCGTCCCCTGTTGCTGGGGAAATCACATCCAGGACAAGTTGTTCTCAGGAAGCAATTACAGAGAAGCATCAGTGCAGATGATGGATCCATTTCTCAGCTCTTCCACATGCCACTTCTACGGAAGGAGCTGGTCATGTGGCTCACAAACTCAAATATTTCCAAAGGAAAATGTCCCTATATGTGAATATTATCTACACACAGGACTTTAAATTATGCAAAACACTTTGAAGCATTTTATGGACCAATCAAAAATACATCAATTCAATTCTGATTTCTCGGCTGTTAAAGGCAAACTACTGATTGATTACATGAGGCAAGATGTCATTCATGCTCTCTGTTGCACTATTATCAGAATCTGTCATACAAATTTCAAATGTGCCATGGATGCAAGTGACAAGCAGCGTGGGGAGAAGCTGCAAAATGCAATGGTATGAGCTTAACCTAGTGTTTTCTACCATTTCTAATTAACCTAAATGGGACATTTTTGGAAATGCGTCATTGCTGAAGATACTTTCAGCTGAAAGATTTTATTTTTTTAGTTTTGAATACAGGTGGACTGTATCATATAAAAATGCGTGTGTATGTGTCTGAATGTCTCAGGGCAGAGGGGAACCTTTCTTTACAAAGACCTGCCTTTGAAGAAACTCGATCTTATTGTTACTTCAAAATGCTATTTTTTATATGGCTCCCTTTCATTAAAAAGTTTCCAAAGATTTATTTTCACTGCAGTGTGAAATAAAAATAAATTCTGAAACACGGCAGGCTTCTGTAGCAAATAAGTAACATTTTACAGGCAGCAGCAGCGATCATGCATTTATTCAATTCAAGCTAAATATGCACTAAAGAATTAGTTATTCCTTTAATTAAAGCATCAGTATCGTTTTACATGCTGCAACTATGATGACAGGTATGAATCTGCAGCAGGTGCGCATGGCTTTCTAACACTTACTAAAGAACAGATAAAACCATTTTGATTTGTTTTCATATTTCCGCTTCCCTTCTGGGAGGGAAGGAGCTTGCCTGTACCCACACACTTCAGTGGGCAAATCCAAGCCTTGCCTGCTAATAGATGTTAAGGTTAGAACCAAGCTATTCAAAGCTTTTCATTAATTACTCCTAATTGTCATGGCAATCTCCTTTATCCTGTTTTACATCATGAGCAAATGATTTTCCATTGCAGAATAAGTAAGAAGAGAGATGCTTGGGAAACAATTAGTTTCACTAATTAGTGTGGTCTGATTTGAATATTTCTATTTGCTTCTGTAATTTAAAACAAACAAACAAACAAACAAAACCCCCAAAACAAAACAAAACAAAACCCACACAAACTAAAAACTCCGTGAAGTCAATTCCATATTCTGAATACTCTCTCCACAAATTAAGATAACCAGCACTGCAAACCTGTTTCTCAAAAAAAGCCATCTCTGATGGCTGGACACCCCCCAGGCATAACCACCCCACCTTAGATATTTTAATGGAATAACTGTGTCTGCCTAGTTTGCCTTTCATCATCAACTAGGTCAGTTTGCATTTGGCATCTGTTTGCTTGAGTCACACTGTCATATGTTGTACACCCAGCAATGGGTTCAGAATAAGGCCTCATTCAAAGCAGCATGTGGCAAATTTTTAGGGAGGGTGGAGGACTCTTGCAGAATCTGTCCTAGAGCTGTCTCAAAGCTGGTTTTAGTTGTTTTAATTCTAAGTTACTGAAGAAAACTCCATCAATGTTTTAGAGGTTCACAGAGGTTAAGTGGATGGTTTTATCTTCTTGCATCATTCTAGTAGGATATCTTCATCGAATCCTCCCAAGGTGAGTGATAAGTTTTCTTCTTCATGAGAAAACTGAATTAAATATTCCTCTGTATATAGAGCATACCATGGTAGTGATTTTCTTAAAGCTTTCAATTTAGTTGAAAAATCCAAGCAGTGAAACACCTACTGCAATTTCTCTATTATGAATCAAGCAAGATGCTCAGAGCTGTTGATGAAGTGCAAACAAACACACATTCATTTATCAAACACCCCAGCTACAACTGGGGCTGATGTGCAGCTAAGAGGAAGGCGGGCATATTGCTTTATACCACCAAGGCATCACAAGCCTATGCTGTTAGAGTACCAGGAGCTGGGTGAATAAATACAGGTAGTGATTTATTCAATGTGTTTCTGTTTCACATAACAGCCTCAGCAGATTATGGTATTCTTTTGTATGTCCCCTATTCAAATACACTTCTGGATATTTTTAAAGTCACAACTGACTGGAAATCTTTGAGATTTTAGCTGTTTTGTTTAGCACCAAGCAGTCAAACCTTGCAAACCCCCCAAACATTTCCAGCACAAGTTCAGGCAGATGTGAAATTAATGTTTGCCTTCTGCTGTTAACTTTTACCAGAAAAATAATAAATTCAGTTAATAACAGAAAAGAGCATTCATGGTGCTTTCTTGACAGCGCTCATTCACCTCTGCACTTGTTATGGGAAAACAGAGTATTCTATGCTGTTAATTTTTGGCAAAACTCCACCATTCAGAGCCTGTTGCAGCCACAGGCTGGAACTGATCCGGGGCAGTAAAAAAAAAAAAAAAAAAAGCCAACAAAAAACCAACAAAACAACAAAATTCCACATCAACATTTAATTGTAAAACACAAATGCTTTCCTGATGGAATGGGGCTTTCCAGGAGGCTTCAGCCATCTCCAGGTATGCTTTCACACCATGGAGGTTTCTGTACAATAGTGTTCCATTCAGCTATTGTATGGAAACGTCATCTCCTCCACAGTGTGAAAGCCTTCAGCTGTTCTTCCAAGCAGGACACAATATGAAACGTGACCGGCAAGTTTTCTCCATAAACAAACCAAACCTCTCTCCCTTACAGAGCTGCCTTTCTTCTCCCAAGACCTACTAAAAGATTGGAGTCTCCTTGAATCTATTAGAAATCCTTCCTGGAGAGAGGAACCAGACATTGTAAATGAACCATGACTTTAGAAGCCCCCTTGTACCTGCAAATATCCCACAGATTCCAGAGGCATTTTATGTTGTGGCTATTTACCTGTCATGCTAGTTCTCACCCTGTGATTCATTTATTTTTAATGCTTTCAGCAGTTTTTACTGATACTTTTCAAGGTGTTAGGGTGTCCCCTCTGTAGCACTTTCAGATTTGCTTGGAGAACTAATACACTGTGGTAACATACAGAGAACATTGTTCAGATGCTTTGAGAAAAATAATTTAGAAGAAAAAAAAAAGCAAGCTTTCCCCATTACCTACACACACATGCTCACATGTAAAGGACTAATAACTCAGACCAGCCATTAGGTTCTCCAAGCAGCCTAGCAAACACAGTGGGAAGGCAAACCCAGAACCAGGTCAGCTAGAGGGCACCTCAACCATCAGCCTCCAGATTGACACAGTTCCTCATGGCATGGTCTGGATGATCTTCAAAGTCAGCAAGGATGAAGATTCCACAACTTGCTGGGTCTCAGTGCTTATGTACCCACGGGACACTTTCCTTCCCTACACCCAGCTCCAGTTTTCCAAAATCTTGTTTGAAACAGGAGTGAAAAACTGGTATTTTGGGTGCAGATAGCAAGTAAAGTGGATAAAAACTCACTGCTGCCCATACTCAGGTTGATCCAGCCCTGGTACCTACTGCCAGAGTGATCCTTATAAAAAGAGTTGCTGCCCAATTGATCCTTTCCTTTCTTGTCTCTCCAGATAAAAACTATTCTGCCATTGTAGCAGAGGTTGTTCTTGAGCTATTTTACAGGGGGGTTGTGCTCGACAAAAATTAACCTTTTTGAGCAACTATTAAGTAGAAAGAACCCCAAACAGAAAGTTACTGAAACTTATCTACAGTCAGATCTGTCAATACTGTAACAACTCTGCAGGGTTCCATCTGGCACAAAATGCCAAAATATTTCCTGAAGTCCTGGGCAACTCTGGAGCTGCCTCTGAACCATGCACTGCCATGCTGGCTCATTCAGCACCCTCCTTGGGGAGCTGGCATGAAGTGGGCTTGCCTGTCTGCAAAATAGTTGCCACCACATCTTCTGGTTCTCCTTTTCATTCTGATAATTCGGCATTAAGGGCAAAAACTCTTTTCAAGAAAGCATTGAAAGCAAGACTTGATATTCAAACGTCTGCACATTCTTAATTGTCTGAGGTGCTCCCTCCATCAAAACTATTCATTATTTGCTGCATTTCCTAAATAACAGGGAAAAGTTACCACTGCATTTCCTACTAATGCATGCCCACAGCTCTATTTTCCCCATCCGCTATGCTTGCCTAAGACTGGTCATTTGTTACCTCCTAGTTCCAATTGATTTCCTTTTGCCTCTGCTTTCCTTTGCCATGAGTGCAGAGAACAAACAACACGATTTATACCAGCCATCTAGTACCAATCATTAGATAACAAGGCCCTTTACTGAAAGCATTTAGAGTAAAACAATACTTTAAAAGTTTACCTTTGCTTTCATTTCCTTTTTTATTACTTCAGGTTCAAAATAAGGCCAAGGAAGTTCCACTTACACGGAAGATTAGACAGTTATCCAATATAAATCCTTCACATACTATATGACATACAGTGCCAGCTTCTAATGCAATTGTTAAAATTTCTTTTTTAAATACGTTTTATGAAATTCTCAGCCCTCATTCTCTTGTACCCGTTTACTACCTATTGACATGAATGAAAAAAGATAACTGCTCCATTTGTTGTAGAGTGACTTTTCTCCCACAGAGCCCTAGACATGGAAAACCTTCAGGCTTCAGCTCATCAAGCCTAAAGGGGAAATGTAGAGAGCAGGGGGTGGATTAGGAAAGTCTTACTGGTGTCCTTGCTCAGCTTTTCCCACCCTAAACTGATTAGGAAGCAAGTGAAGTTACTTTGCACTGAGCCTGGTTTAGTTTCTGTTCTTATTTTCTCTGCAGTATGGAAACATTCCTTGACTCAGAAAAGAGCTGGACTAGAAAAAACTGAATAGGAGAAACTAAGCCCAAGGATACCAAAAAATCAGCAAGAAATACAAAAATGCAAACCTATCAGGTGTGCTCCTAGGCTCTTTTGGATGACTTGGTTTTTCACGGGGAAATAATGCTCCATGACTGAACAAAGTGCTGTCCTAATTCACTGCTAATTCCTTACTCATAATTAGTATATGCATACATACTTATGTATAAATACCCAGCTTTTCACAGAGTTAGAGCTTAGCTTTCCACCAGAACAATATCAAGACTTTTCTAAAGGCAGATTATGCTCCAGTAGAACTTCAGTAAGTTTATTCTAGCAAAGCCTGTTCTACCACCTTATAATTCAGTGTCAAGGGAAGTGGTTGACATTTAACCACCTGCAGTGACAGGAGAGGTTCAGGTATTTCAAAAGAGAGCAGCTTTCTGGAGGGATGTCGACCCCTCTCACCCCAGCCACTACCAGGAGCATAAACTCTCCAGCAAGAGGCAATACAGAAATAGCAACACTATACTGTAGACATGCCTGAAACTGCAGGAGGAACACCCAGAAAACTGAAACCTTTTAGGTCAAGGCTGCCAAACAGACTGGTTCCCACTGTGACACCAAATGGGCAGTCTCCATTACCTAATTCTTCTGGAAGTTCAGGAAAAAAGTCTCCCAGTGGAAACTCCTGACTCCTGAGCACTTCGGCAAATCTGGATCTTATTTAGATGCCTAACTGGGGGTTGAGCAGTAGAGGACTAGAGGGTGATAATAAAAGAAAACATTGAAGCAATTCATCATTAGAGAGCAGTAAAATCCTTCCTTTTTTTTTCTTTTTTGTTAAACAAACTTTAATCAATATAGCCTGTTTTTCTGAAGTTAGACACAAGCTGTGAAATCCAAATTTTAATTTCTCCAAGTCATGGTTACCTCTCCAGAAACATACTGGAGAATCATCCTTAATTTTACAAGAGTTATTTTGCTGGAGCAAAACTGGCTCTGTCTGTAGTATGGCAACGTATTTTTTGAATGCTGCTTTATATATCTGAGTAGGAACATGTACTGTATAGTATATGCAAAATATCATATAATATTTTATTAACTATATAAGAATATAATTTTTCACAGCATTTTGAGACAAGGGTCAAACATGACTTCTGAGAAAAATTAGAAATCCTTCTCACTGGTTATTCTGTGTTCTACAGCAAATAAAAAAAAGTTTTCACATGAAAATTTAGTAATTTCCAATCCAAGTGCTTTGGGTTTTATGCAAGAGCGAAACTCTTGTAAGGGACACATCCAAAGCCCATGAAGCACTTGAAAATGCCCTTCAATCTCAAGGGGCTGAGCTTGGGCCCTGGGGCATTTAGCTGTCCAAAGGAGGACCTGGGTACATATGCTCATGTGCTAATAATTGAAAGGTCAGCTACATATACCTTTCATTTTCTTAGGAGCTGTAGGGGCTGGGAATTCCATCTCCCAGTTACCAGCAATTCAAGCTGACGTCCAAGACCAGCTCAGCTCATCACAAAATGGAGAAAACTGGTGCCATCCAACAACTGTTGTTATACCCAGGATTAAAAGAAAATATTCACATTCCAAATAAATTTGACTCTAAGGTTTTTGCCCAGCCCTCTGTTAACTGATACTAAAAGGTTATTTTCAAGCTATAGAAAAAAAGAAAGGCAAAAAAAAATCCAAAACAAAACAAAAAAAAACCTCTGTAGCCAACTGTCCATCCCCTTTCAGCAGGGGGCCTGCATGTAATTTTCTGCCTTCAATTAAGATTCACCACTAAATTCATCTTCTTTTAAAACCATATTATTGCATCCTATGGTATCACATGAAATGCACAGCAAAGGTTTGGGAATTCTTTTGGAGGATGATGGGGAGTGGAAGCCCACGTTAGAGGCACAATGGAAATAAACGCATAATTCAGTCCTTGCTTTTTTATTTGTCCTTGGCATTAATGAAGAACAAATTAGCTACTCTCCTTGGGTGTCTACCAGAAATAATAGTAACAACCAGAGCTCTTTCCCCCCCTCAGTAATATGTTTCTTTGTAGATAAGCACGGTGAAGAGGTAAAATTATGTCTTTTAAAAGTTTACTGTTTTCCTGTACTAAGATGTAAATGATAAAGTTGGGACTGGGAAGTAATTCAGAAATATTTATTCCACTGAGACAATAGCGTTTTGTCACCAGAAGAAAGAATTGGTGACTATCAAAATGAAACAAAAAGACAACAGTGTTAAATATGGTTTGTGCTCCATCAGCAAATAAGAGTCGCACCTTTCCATAAAAGACACTGCACACTGAAGTCTGAGCCCTTGGTGAGGGAAGGGATCACAACATGAACTGCCCTGTATGGTGACCTGGCAGAGGGACGGAGCATTTTTATTATTCATACACATGCAATGAATATAATAAGATACTCGAAGCATTTCCTCCTTTTCCAGGCAATTAATTTACAACTTCTTCATCAACCTTTTATGATGTGTAATAGGGACTTGAAAAAAAAAGTAAACATCTTTGCATCATTTTACAGTTATGATATCCTGACCAAGGCAGCCCTTGGTTGGAAGCAAGAATTCAGCCTGAAGCTGGAAGTTACCTGTTTAGAGACTGTGAAGCATTGAAACCCAGGGTATAACCATGGCAAAACAAAGTAATGGCTCTTAAGTGAAGACCAGCACACAGGCACAACCAAAAGACAGATCTACCTGCAATGCAACACATTTGTGTAATTAAATCAACCTGCCACTGTCTCATCTATTATATAGATGCAGAAACACTAATAATAATTATCCTCACATACCTAGAAAGACTGAATTAATGGTTCCAAGCAGCAAAAACTTGTTTGTGTTTGGATCTCTCTTACCAGAGCTTCTTTAACTAGCTCCTGGGTAGAATTCATTAATTTTTATTAACAGGAAAAACATTTGTCCCCGTGACAATATTTGCATTGCCTGAATGATTTTCACCTCTGCCACAAGGTGTACTATCGGCTCATACATCACGCGATTACTTGGAGAGCAGAAAGACCCTCAGTCATTAGTGAGTGAATTAAAGATGATCTAAAGAGCTATTAATCACAGTGACAAAAGCCTTAATGTTGCTGTGACCCTAGTGGAGCTTGGGGACTAAAAGGGAAGCTGAGGGAGAGAAAATGGAAACATATGTTTTCTCCAAAATAACCTACCTTAGGAGAACTGTCAAAGATAGAGTCACATCAAACTGAGAAATTCTGCCATACCAAATGCTCCTAGGTTTTACTAGGGGGAGGTTCTGCAGTCAGTCTATTATTATTATTATTTACAGTCAGTGTAAACTATTAAGCAATAAAAGAAACATGGTATATTCAGACCTTCCTTTTCTTTGTCAGGAGTTATTTAAAAGCAATATATTTAGAGCAAACTGATACTAGTAACATACTCTAGTATAAACATAGATCACTGTGTACAACATAGTCTGGGTTAAAGATTTAGCATCCACATCCCATGTAGAGAATGCCAGCCAGTGAACCCTATTTCTGTGGTTTCAATTTCAGACTGTACTATTAAATAAATTCAAGAAAAAGTGAAACCTTCGATTTGCTGATGGTAACTCAGTTTCAGTGAGATGAATCAGACGTTCAGACACAAATCTTCAATCACAAAACTCAAATACATTAATATGACAGATATTCCTAATTTTTCCAATAATCACCTTAGGCAGTTACAAGCTCTTCTTATTGGCACTGGTTCAGTGAGATGCGTCTATAACGACAATCTCTCTATTTCATGCATTATAAGATACCTATACAAAATCTGTACATATAGACGTAGTCAAAAGTCTCATTAGAAATGCTACCTTGTATTGTATTCTTTTCTTTGAGCCTATACATATGAAACACATGGATCAGGACACTGGAAAAAAGTATGTAAGTGTTGCCTATCTGAATAAGCATCCGACATTTGGAAATTAATTATGAAAGGGATTTTAAGGTAATGTTTATAATTAATAGCATACTATTTTAAAACTAAGCAAAGATAATATATACACAATTTATATTGTGATAAATATATATAATATATATTTTATATATATTACATATATATACAATATTGTGATATAATAATATATAATTGTGAAATATAAACTTAAGTTATATTGTGAAGTCTTAGACTCAAACAGATTAGCTCATGAGCTTGTGTCTCAGCCATGCTCCAGGTAAGAAGGCCACCCCTGCCTCAGCCTCAAAGGAGGTTTTTGGCTGTCCTGTGGACCCCTCTCTATCCGACCCAGCAAATGTCATGGCCCAGGGCCTTTTACTCCTCTGTCCTAAGGCAAAGGGACAATAGACAACACTGCTTTCTGGTAAATGATGCCATTCAAGAAGATAGACACTGGCAGCCAAGTCCCTCACACCACTATTTCAAGTAGCCTTCATACCAAGGGACTGAATCATAGTTATGGAGGGAGCTGGTTTGTTTCTGATTGCTGTGCTCTTCTGTGCCTCATGGACAACCTGCAGCAATTTCCTTCCTGCTACCCTCTGCCTTGTTCATCTGTGCCTCCTGAACACCCTGCAGTGATTTCCTTCCTGCTAAGTGTGTTCTGGTGCTGTTCCCAAGTCATGAACCCTAAGGATCTGATTCACAGCTTCTGGAGCTCCTATTTGCTTTGTCAGCTCTAAATAGATACACAGATATAGGGAAACAACTGTAATGAGCATAGCAGCCAGATATTAAAAGACAGCTTAAATTATAAAGATGCTCATCATGAACATTCCACCTCCCTCCACCCTCCTTTCACTCCACCCTCTTGGTGTTCAAATTAATCAGTCAGGATCCAGATTCATTCTCCCAAAATTCATTTAAGAGGGTTTGAAATCACTCTGTCCAATCACAGGCTCCAATCCCATGCAGATAATCTGGGATATTAATGGGCTCCAGAAAGATGAACTTCTTTCTATACAAGATTGCTGCATTACTTTTATAAAACTCTTAGCATTTAGTGATGTGATATCTGATCAGTCTAAAGTAAAACTTTCATCTCAATGAGAAAGGTCACTACATATTCATCTGGTGTCAGACCTATACATAAACAAGCTTCCTGAAATGACAGATCAGAAGCAAGAAGGGGTCTCTTTTTTCTAATAGCATCAGCCTAGCTGCAGTTCTCAGTGGCCCTTTTTTTCAGCCGGTCTGTTTTCAACTTTCACTTCCTATTTAGAAAGCTAAATTGGGAGTGCTTTAATCTTCTGGGTTCATTTCCTTAATGAGAAGTGAAAGGTATAAGTGGCAGCAGGTAAAGAGATATTGAAAGTTGTGGCAGACCAGCATTTAAATTTTCAGAAAATCTAGATCAGAGCATTTTCTAACATTCCTTTCCTCTATGACAGTAAAAAAAAAGAAAATAATTACAAAACAAACAAAATCCAAGTTGTAGTTGCCAAGAAGATGGCACAGCAGCTACAGGGCAAACTCTGAGTGGGGCAGAGAGGAGACTTTGTGGGTTTCATCCTGGAGTGTCATAGAATCATAGAATAGTTAGGGTTGGAAAGGACCTCAAGATCATCTAGTTCCAGCCCCAATGCCATGGGCAGGGACACCTCACACTAAACCATGTCACCCAGGGCTCTTTCCAACCTGGCCTTGAACACCGCCAGGGATGGGGCATTCACAACGTCCCTGGGCAACCCATTCCAGTGCCTCACCACCCTTACAGTAAAGAACTTATTCCTTATATCCAATCTAAACTTCCCCTGTTTAATCCATTACCCCTTGTCCTATCACTACAGTCCCTAGCGAAGAGTCCCTCTCCAGCATCCTTGTAGGCCTCCTTCAGATACTGGAAGGCTGCTAAGTAGTATAAATAGTGTGCCAAGTAGTTCTGTCCTAATTCAGCAAATCACTGAAACATGCTCATCCAAGCTCACATTTCTAAAACAACACAGTGCCCAGTTTAAAAGTAAGTAAAGACAGTCTTGTTGTTGGCTTTATCCTCACCACATCACATGATGAGGCCTTAGGAGAAGAAAGCTGTAGATAACAACTCCTTAAAAGCTTCGCCTCAACAGTCTTTGCTGCTAGTGGAAAACATGGTAACTTGGCTTGTACAGTTTCACTTTCCACCAATATTAAAAAATTATTCATGACCCTACAGCATTTCTTCCTCCAAAAGCCTTAAAACAAATAAGATAAGATCAATCTGATGTAACATCCATCCCATGAAGAGGCAAGTGTGATGCCAGTGCAAGCTTTGTTTCACAAGCTTCACCCTAGAAAAAGAAAGTGTTTCATTTCTCGTTCCTTTGCTCAACTGCTTTTCCTGCTAATCTGTGTTTGTTTAGGGAGAGAGAAATTCCTATCCATTTTGGTCACAATTAAGAAGTCTCAAAGAAATCCAGGCCCTGGATTTCAACATCTGTGCCCACTTGAGGATTTCACTTATGTCAACGTTTCCACTTCATGAGATTCCTCGTCCACACATGCAGTGTCAGCACTACTGGTCTGCTCCTCCCAGTGCATCAGCACACCTGGGTCCCCCCAGTGCTGCTCCAACATTTGATGCCTTCTTACATTGCTATGAAATTATTATGCAGGAGGTAAGAGTTTCACTGCTTTTGTGTCTTCCATTAAGTTATAACTGAAGTGACCTGCAGAAGAGTTGTCAGATAAAACACTAAAACCTCACCAGCAGAAAGAAGCAATTTAGGCACTTTTTGATCAGAAAAGTTGAATATAGCCACAAGCTCACAAGCCATCAAGCACTGTATCATGTAGCACACCACTGGTGCTGCTCTCCCATGGGGAGCTCTCTGGAAAAATAGCTTTATATCATAACAAGATACCTGCTAATATCCTTTGCTGTGGTTCCCACTCTGTACCTGAGCATTTCATGGCTAATTAACAGGTAACAGCACATAATTTCCCACTGCACTTCAGGTGTTTGGAGGAGTGCTTTATTGTGTTTCCTTGCATTTCCCCTGGGTTTTGTTCCTACACATCCTATCCATGTGTTACTGACTTAGCTCATTAAATGTAAATTGACATCTCTACTATACTAGTCTGAGTATCCTCAAAATCCCTTAAATATCATTGTGCCTTAAAAATAACATGGAGCAGGCTGGAATGTCGTGTACAAGTGAAAGTAAGTCTGGGAAACAACACTAACAGAGGCTCATTCCCTTAATACATGGGGAAAAAAAGGGGATCCAGTGCAAATGAAGCATAGGATGGTAAATAAGAACTGTGTTCGCTTGCAGTCATGCACTGTAGCCATTGCGCCTTAAGGTCTTAAAGGTACCAGGCAATGCATATGATAAATTTCTCAAAAACATCCCAGCCATAACATAGTTCTTGCTGATTGCTCATTTACCCATAATGCATGCTGTCATAGCAAAGCCTGACAAATGACAGAGAAAGCTCAGGTTATTTTTTACACTGACTGCCAAGCCCCTCACCTCGGATTATTCATTTATTAGGGCAATCACTGAGGTCTGGGTACTTAATATTGTTTTCACCAAATATGAAAATGATCTACTTGCCTATTCTTTAGTTCCTCCTAGGGCAAGCCATTTATCATCAGCCTTGGATAAATGACTGCTTCATTATAGCCATAATTTATGAGATGTTAGAACTAAAGAGCCACACCTAAAGACTTAAAGCTTTAATATGGATTAAAATAAGATAATCAATCAAGCATATACAAATTTTCTTTAGAATTATTTCTTGCTTTGAAATGGCTTCACATTTTTAGAATGGAGGTAGCCTTAAATTTCTTGTTATCTATCCTCAGGCAAGCTTGTTTAAAAGTCCATAAAGAAATCTAGGTTATAACCTTATTGGTTAGTTTTAGATACCACTTGGTAATCATTGCACGATTCAATAAAATGCCTTTTGGGCTAAGGGGCTTTTGTGTGTTTTTGGTGGTGTATGTGTAACCCACACTGACAATGGCTGCAAGCCTTCAGTTCAGAACAGGTGGGGAAAATACAATTTTATGTTGGACTCCTGCATTCTCTGTAGATATTGTCTTGCTTTTCATCTCCTTCCTTGGAAGTTTGCTCATGTGGGGTTACAGAAGAGGGAGAGTTGAATGTTATTATTTTAAAGTATTTCTATGATTTTTAGGGTATTTCTCTGACTGAAACAGTGTCTCACAGTTTGGATGAGGAAAGCTTCTTCCTCTGTCTAAGAATTAAATATCCCTTCCCCCTAAAACAGTGTTACATCTTGAAAGAAAAGGTTTCTGGTTTGTCTCTTGATAATATATTTGCTAGCACAGAGCCAATACAAATATTATTTCTCAAGCATGCGCCTTGCTTGAAATAGCCTAAACCTACTTAACTACTTAATCCTGCATCTTTTGAAGCCTATGTTGGAAATACATAATTTGTTAAATTTTTTAAACACATACCACTAAGAATGATGCAACTACAGGTCCCATGCAGGGCAGACCTCTGCAGGCCAGGCATGGTGTGGGCACAAAGGCCTCGGGCAGCACTGGAGCTGCAGGGGCTACAAGCAAGATGAATGAGGTATCCCAGGAACTCAACAGCAAGTCCACAGCAGCAGGCAATGCATCATCTGATGAACAGGCTGGGTACTTTATTTCCTCATACAATGAGAGCGCAGCACACAACCTGGTAGGTGACATGGACAACCTGAGCATCTCCTTAAAATTAAAGCCTGAATAAATGCACCCAAAAGGGATGGGGGTGTGATACACCCAAAGACCCTATACTTGGAGCTACAGTTACAAATGAAAACCAAACTTTCCTAACAGCAACAGCTTCATGTTTTTGGTATAAGTGCCTGCAACGTGTTTAATTGAAGCATATTGTTGGGCTTGTGATGAAAGAACATAATGCAACTTCATACAACACTTAGTTTCCACCAACAAGGCTTCTTCAGAGATGCTAACACTGATTTCAGTTTAATCCCAGCATCAGGCCTTGCTAGTTAAAAGAAATTTTTCACTCTAGACTAAGCTTTCCCTTTTGTACAATTTGGTGTCAGCATTTCAGCAGGAATAAAACAATCCAACCTCTGCAGTTCCCCCTGTGAGAGCTATTTAGGGATATCTGTGCAAGGAAATACTTGATACACACATTATAGATGCAAGTCTGAAAAATGTATCTACCTGTGCATGTATGTGATTTTGAACATATACATGTGTAGGAACATATTTATTGGCACAAGTACATGACTGTTTTTGATGTTTCTGTGAATAAGTAGACAACATACAAAATTTCAGGCACAGCCTCTAAAGCACTTATGAACTACATTTGCATACAGGACACCAAAAGTCAATTTCCCTAATTACTTGGTGAATTTTTGACTGGAAACTCAACAGAATTGAGCAATGATGTAATTTTCAAACTTATACTAAGATCTGGGCAATGAGAGGGTTTTATCAAGACTCACTTGCCAGCTGACCCTCTAAGCAGCCTTAGGCAGCACACAACAGACTGGCCCGCTCTTCGTGCAGGGGAACACCTGCAGATCCTGCTGGACATAAGAGGCAGTGCGGAACACCCCTAAGACTCATGGAGACACAGGGTGCTAACAAAAACCCAGTTCCCCTGTTGTGAGCCATTCCCCACTGACCAGACCCTTAGATCCAACAGAGGTGATGCCCTATGGCAGTGGAGAAGTACATAAACCATTCTCAGACCCAGACACCTCTTTCAGACCATGGTGTTGTTGCTGTGCTGCAGGACAACACTCCCAGTCAGGCTAAGCCAGCTCAGGAAAGATGCATTTTCCTCAAAGACTCCAACCCTTCTCCAAGTCATAACCCATCATCATCATCATAGAACAAATTCTCTCTCAGAGTAAGAAGTTGTGTTCCGTGTTCTTTGCCAAAATAAATATAAGATGAAGTTAGAAACCCTCCAAAATAGGGTTGGTAATGCAAATATTGACACAGCAAAGAGGAGAGAGTGCTGGAGCATGGCTGGACAGACAGTCTGAATATGAAATATTTCACAAAAAAATGTCATCTTTATTTAGTGGGTGATGAAATCAGTGACTATTTTAAAAGATTTATAGTTTCTGTGGCCCAGACACTTATGCCACCAAGTTATATAATGGGAATGTGAAGGAAAGGCAGTTTTCATAAGTTATGTTTGGGATTAATGCTGTAAGCTCTCTATATGCAGGACTCCTGCTGATTTCCACAGAAGTTTTTGCAGAAACAAAAATTCTAGGAACAGGTAATTAAGCGATACTCCCCCCTCAATTCTACAAAACAGTTTGATACAATTATGGAAGCTAATGTGAGACATGAATGCATAGTCGCCACAGGCTTCCTCAGCAAAACCAGCCATCATAGCATCTGAGTCACATTCGGAGTGTAGAATACAACGGGCATGTCAAGAAAAAACATAAAGGAAAAAAATGACACTTGTTTGCAGAACAATCAAATGGCACATACAGCTTGGCAGAGGACCTGGAACATATCATACCACCTGTAAGCCCATGGCCTTCCTGTTTGGTTGATGAGAAATTCTGCAGGCAAAATGACTGCTCAAGTGTTGCATTGCCTTGTTGGCTTCCATGTGGATCACCAAACCAACATGACTTTCTTTTCCTTTCATGAGAAATAAACACTGTTTAGAAGAAAGGCATCTTGAAGCAGAAGGGGTCTGCTTCTCAATAGCTCCTTTCCCCAGGCAACCAAACATATCAGGCAAACAGGGTGCAAAACAGACTTGGTGACATTTTCTAATAGGAGTGACATTCATTCTGCACTCCTCAACAATGAGTCAAGGCTTAGGGCTAAGGTGAATCAGGACCAAACCTCTAATTAGTGCTTCTCAGCAGCTCTATCTTTGAGTGCTGGTAGCTCACAAAAGCTGATGCTTCCAGGTGGTTAGCATCTGCCAGCAGCTCTGCTTGGGCTGTGGGGGCATGATGTAGTATCATCTGTATCCCACCTAATTGGCATTCATCCCTCAGAGAGCTTTCTATCTATGCACCTGCCCTAACTCAGCAATGCCAATAGTAAAGCTAGGTCTGATACCAAACCATTACACCTTCCCTAAAAGTTCAGATGTGGTCTTATTTAAATATTAATTTACACTGCTAAAAATAAACCATTTTATTTATATTTTTAATGAACAGTTATTCTATTAAGCTGAAAAAGTTGATGTGAAGTGAACAAGAAGCAACTTCCATGCAAGTTACCAATTAGCTTCTTAAAACTATTGAAAGTCACAGCCCTCAATGCACAGAGGCAGTTAATTAATTAACATTAGATGTGATTAATAATGAGTCTTGTTTAATAGTAAATATCTGCCTGCAATGCCTGCATGTCGGAACAAAAAGCCTTCAGAGAGCAGGCAACTATATTTATCCTGATTGTGTTTGGGATTTTAACATGTTTTGTGCAGGCTGACAAATGGCCTATTAATTATCTAATGTTGTCTGACAACAACAGCTTGATAAAGATGTATGTTTTTGAATTGTTGGATGAAAACTGCTGGAGAAGAGCCCCACAGGGGCTTTGCTGTCCTAAAACTGGGCTCCAAGCCATGACAACAGGCAAGACAAAGCCCTATCTCCTGCCACAGCCTTCAAAGATAAAATATGTCTTGGCATTAGGGACATTTTCAGAAAACTGCTTCTGCAATATCTGATTAGGAAAAGGAGTATGTCTTTACTAAATTGGGGTTAAGGCATAATCAATATCATATATGGAGTGTCTGGCCTATTCTGCATAAACACAGGCACTTCATATTATTAAGGAGTCTATAATGCAGAGGAAGCATATGGCAGGACATTGCAGCTCTCTCTATTCTTTTTATTTAGAACTTTATCTTCCAACCTGTTTGACAGCTGCTCCTAAGTGGTTTCACAGTGCCAAATTATTTTTATGATTGTTTGATGTTTTATTCTCCCATTTCAGTTAATGAGATAGGATCCCACAATGGTCATAATTCAGAGCTGTCAGAACTAAAAAGCATGCTTGTGGCAAGACAGCCTGATGGTAAATAAGGCTAAAAGCTATGGATAATAAAAACTCTCTTATCCGAGTCTCCTCTGTATTCAAAACTTGGTTTGGATCCTTCTTTCCTTTGTGCTCACTTGTACTGTGACTTTTCCCTTTTGGACAGGTA
The DNA here is from genome assembly GCF_034315485.1 of Pezoporus occidentalis. Lineage (NCBI taxonomy): Eukaryota > Metazoa > Chordata > Aves > Psittaciformes > Psittacidae > Pezoporus > Pezoporus occidentalis. Next base: position 8,669,790 of record NW_026916158.1, read on the forward strand.
AACTATCAATCTTCGGGTATGTCACCCTTTTAATTCTGTTCAACCTTTCCTTGTAATGAAATGTGTAGGATACATAGGAAATGTTGAAATGTCTAAAGATATTGAGTGCTATATTATAATTAAAGGGCTTGAGTCCTGTTTATTGAGCCAAGGGAATAATTTGTCATATATGCTTAGAAGAAACTGCTCAACAAATGACCTTTAAGAGTCCCAGGAAATGCCTTGTATCTGGTGTCCCCAGGGATTTCAAGAAAAATTTCCAAAAAGTTCTCATTTCAAAGCCTAACTTTTGAGAAGGGAACTGCTTTCTCTCTTTTATTCTTATGCACTTTATATGGGGAGAAGGTAAAGAGAGAGGTAATAAGTAGTCTTGTGTGTTAAACCACAAGACTGAGAACTGGGGCTTCTTTGTTCTTATTGCTGCCGAAGAGTTTCTGCATGACCTTGCCATTTTGTTGCTGACTGTCTCAGTTTCTCTAGTTAGAAAATATCTGTAAAATACTGTACCCCCATCTTGGGCAAGTCTTCCACATTTTTTTCAGGAATGCACCAGGCAATTGACTCAGATGCTATAACACCTCTAACTTGTGACCAGCCAGCTGATAAAAGCAAGAGCCTGTTTACCTTCAGAATTGCAAAAAATTGTGGCTTAGGAAAATATCTCAAGCATAAACTGTTTGAAGAAGTTGCAGCAATTGCACTAGTCCATTTATACATGATTAAATACAAAGACAAGTTCCCATTATCTGAAAAGCAACAGCAGACATGCAACAGAAAGAAGGGAGATGCAGGTATCTCCCTCAGGTGGTGGTAACAGGGGAGACAGGACAGGACACAAACTCTTCAGGCCTTTCCTCCAGAAACCTGCACCTGCAAGTTAGCTACTGGGTGAGCTTGAATCAGCAACTGGAAATTGTAGGAAACCTTCTAACACCCACAAAAAAAAAAAAAACACCCTAATCTCCCTATCTGACAGCAAGGCACTTCTAATGAGTTCTCTTCAGAATTAATAAGAAATGTATACATGCAGGTGATATAGCTTATTTCCTTCCATATTTTCTTTCTTTCCTAAACAAGAAATCACAGAAATTACCATAAAGCAACCAAAATATAAGGCACAGTTAATAACCAGTTAAATAAAGTTAATAATAACCAGTTAAACCCCAAAATAAAACAAACAAATGACAGCAAGAGGACTTTGTTTTTTCCATAGAAACAATTCCCCAGAGGCACTGAATGACCCTGGGATACATCCATCAGCAATCTGCACAACATGGCTTAACAGCTGGGTTCAGCAGGCAACACAAGAAAATGAGATCTGGGCCTCCAGATTTGAGCACTGGGTAACCCTATACAATCTCTGGCAAGGGCCAGCACCAACTCCTTCATAGGAAGGTGCAATGGTTTCAGGGGGAAGTTGCAGTTATGGAACAGCACATATTCCACAGGAGATAGCACTCAAAGCCCTAATATATGAATCTTTGAAGCAATTCTGTTTTTTGGGGTTTTGTTTTTGTTGTGTTTTTTTTTTAATGTATTTTAAGTTAATTCTTTAGGCCTTCTTAATACATGTCCCATAATAAACAAGACACCTGGATAAACCTCATCTTAGGTATTCCACTGCATAGGTTTCACACACAGTTAGTCTGTGGCTGGAGCACAGCAAATCAACATCGCTGAAATTTTTACATCTCACATTTTGAAGACTTAATGTGGAAAAAAGGGCATAATACTGTAGGGGGTTGCATACATCAAAATCCAAACACAAGAAAGCTGATTCAGCAGTTGTCCTGGTAGGTTATATGCAAAGGGTGTAAGAAATATTACCCTCTGCATCATTTGCCCAGACTACAGCTAACAAAAGCTGTTGTAACTGTCAGATCAGATCCTCCAAACTTGCCAAAAAATGGTGGGAGCAAGTCCAGGGGAGGAGCATGTAGAAGCACATGAAAGCCAGTTGTGCTCTACTGCCTACACCAGTTCTGGATTGCACTTGTGCCAAAGCACGACTTTGGGCAGAGACACCTCACCCACACCAATTGCATTACCCTCAGGGAAGGAGCAAGGACAGGAGCACAGTGCCATGTCTCCACTGCCCCAGGGAAGCACTGGAGATAACCAGCACAGGCAGCCCTGGGGCGGCATGGGGTTGGCAGAGCACCGGCAGATCCCTCCCAGCATTGGAAGGGAAAAAATATTCCATTATTTTTACATTCCTGAGGTCACAGGCTTATTATGCTAGACAATTATCACTATTCAGGTTTTGACACTTATCAAATAGCAGAACTCGGTAGTCCCTTGGTACAGGGGCCTCAACCAGGGCTTAATTCAAAGGATCCAAGTCAACAAGACTCTGTAAACTTTCCATCTGGGTCCACAGCAGTTTCCCTAACCGCTTTAGTCTCCAGTTCAGTACAAAGTACATTGATATTGATTTGGGGTATGGGGTAAAGGAAGGGAAGAAGAGGGAAATCTCAATGTGGACAGCATAAGGAAATTTGGTACAGCTTTCTAAAGTTCAGGTACTCCTTTTTTCAGTCACAAAGAAAGAAAATTGATGATGCCACAAGTTTAACGCTAATTGATTTATTACCTGCCTAAGCAAATCCTGGGCAATGCAATGGCAGGCTTAGACTTAAAGCAAATGATTTACAAGATAATGTTTGACTCTGGGAAAGGGTAATCAGATCCAGATACAATGGATGATAGGATAATTGAGAAGAAATAAAAGAGGATAAATTGCCATGTGCTAATGAGCTTACAGGCCCTAATGGGGAGGACATCAGTTTTAACACTCAGGTTATGAGCTAGGAGCAAGTTGGGTTTTTTTTTTCTTCAACAGTTAAAGATGTAGTGCTGAAACAAACCAAGATTAATGGTGTCCCACTCACTTACTTAGCCATTCTTTACACCTTCAACAGCTTTCTGCATTAAATGTATAGTTGGTTAGCCATGTTTATCCAAAACAGCTCACCTCAGTTGGAAGCCATATTACCTGTTTCTAGGTTAAAGGCACATCTGTTGTTTGGGGATGAAATGACTCAAAACAGCTTTCTCCTCCTCCTTGCAGCACTGGCCGCCTGATGAGTCTGCAATGTCTTTGTGGGTCTCTTAAGGGTCATAGGAATATTCTCAAGCCTTTATAGAGTCTCACTGCACTTCAGGTTTTGAAGCAGTTGCCAGAGCAATGCTGTCTCACATCATGATTCATTTTTATATCTTTCTCTCCCTCCATCCCACATCACCACCTAGAACCAGGGACACTTTATTGGTATTTCTGATTACTGCTGTAGCCATCTAAATTTTTCAGCAGGATGGGGGTCTCTCCAGCCCTGATGTAGAAATGCACTATATGAATGGTACTAGCCACAGAGTAATAAAAAGACAGTGCTGTATGCTGTTATTGGTAAGGAATACAGAAATGAAGCACTTCCTTAGAGACCAAGCCCATATTCCAGCGCAAGGCTTCCAACAAATGAAGTTTAATATGATGAATTGTGGTACAGTTCCAGAATGAATACAACTCTCAAAAATGCAGGTCCACTGAAGCTTTTAAGTTAAAATACACACAACATGTCCAAGACTCAATTTTAAAGAGAAAGATTCCTAGTTCATACGCACAGAAGCAGCTATAACCCTCCTGAGTTAAGATACAAGAAGCCTCTTCCTTTCCTTTAATGTCTTTTAATTAGTGTCTGCATGCATAATTACAAATCCTACACAACCTCAGTGAAGGCAGCAACTCTGGGTGCTCCTTTCCTACACAGGAGGAGGATGATAGCAGGAACTCATATGGTCCCCCCCAGACCCACCAGCCATACCAAGGAGCAACACCTCAGTGAGCAAGCCTGGGGGCAGGGGGAGCAAAGAAGGACAGTCTGCCCAAACCAGAAAAATATGTGCTCTAAAAGGCACTCCAAAGAGCAGCTCCAAGCTACACTTGCTAAATCAGCTTGTGAGTTTTCATTGTCCTGATCCAGATTTTACCATTCATTTTAGAATTAGAAACATGGGTCATAAAAGCACAAATTAGTAAACACAGAAGTTTGATGCTGGCACTGCTCATGAAGGCAGGAAAGGAAAACTTTTGTTTTTTCTTCACTGAATTAAAATTGAAAGCTTAGATCATGAAAGTTCTGAAACGTAGGTGCATCTGGCACTGGATGCAAGTATAATGGTGCCTGTTCCTTTGTAAGGAGAGATGCAGTAGCAAACTGGTTCAAGCACTTCTGCCGGAAACTAGGAACAGGCTTGTATCAGAGATCATCCCTTTCTTGCCCATCTTATCAAGTATCCCCCTGGAGTTAAGCTATTGCCACACTGAAATCAGAGTGATTTAATGTTAGAGTAAACAAGACTTTCCTGGTTCCTTCCACCAAAAAGTCTCTGGTCTAGTTGTAAAACAAAACAAAACAAAACAAAAAAAACTAAAAAGAAAATATTTATTAAATGTCTTAACATATTACAAGTCTTAACAGATTACCATGTTTATTCAGGAAAACCAGCCTGAAGCGGCAAACTTGAAATGGCTGCAATTAGCACAAGAATTGTTCTACTTGAAGCAACTTGCCTTTTCTGTTTGAAAGGAACACACAATGTGAGCTTGACATTCTGGTTATCAGGCACTTACTGTACAAGCAAACAGGATATGCTAGGTGTGACTCAAGTAATTGTCTCTATTCACTCTTACAGATAAAATATGCATTTAATAAGCTGGGAAAAAAAAAGTTGACTGAATATTGAAGAGATTGCTTGCTTGTTCATAGCCATTGATGGTGGTTTTAATTTTATCTACTAACTTTGCAGCTATGAGACAGACCCACAGCAGATCCAGCCCCACTTCTACAGCTATGGGAGTCTTTCCATTGACGTCAGTGGAATCATAGAATCATAGAATAGTTAGGGGTGGAAAGGACCTTAAGATCATCTAGTTCCAGCCCCCCTGCCATGGGCAGGGACACCTCACACTAAACCATGTCACCCAAGGCTTCGTCCAACCTGCTCTTGAACACTGCCAGGGATGGAGCATTCACAACCTCCCTGGGCAACCCATTCCAGTGCCTCACCACCCTAACAGGAAAGAATTTCCTCCTTATATCCAATCTAAACTTCCCCTGTTTAAGTTTGAACCCGTTACCCCTTGTCCTGTCACTACAGTCCCTAATGAAGAGTCCCTCCCCAGCATCCCTATAGGCCCCCTTCAGATACTGGAAGGCTGCTATGAGGTCTCCACGCAGCCTTCTGTTCTCCAGGCTGAACAGCCCCAACTTCCTCAGCCTATCTTCACACGGGAGGTGTTCCAGTCCCCTGATCATCCTCGTGGCCCTCCTCTGGACTTGTTCTAACAGTTCCATGTCCTTTTTATGTTGAGGACACCAGAACTGCACACAATACTTCAAGTGAGGTCTCACAAGAGCAGAGTAAAGGGGCAAGATCACCTCCTTCGATCTGCTGGAAGTTGCATTAAATCCCAGTGACCTGTGTATGCAAACGCTCTTCCTTCTGCTAAGCCATCCTCTAACAAAATTAGTTTTAGGCCCAAAATTAATTGGGATCTTCACTTTTTTGAGCTGCTACCTTCAAGTCTCTGGTTGCCCATTCACACTTCAGCCTAGCACTCAAAACTGTGTGCAGCATCAAGCATATTTCTTCACTCAGCATTTGGAGCATCCTGTACCACGCTTCACACCCAGCAGATCTAAAGTACATTGCAAGGAGCCTGAACTTTGCCGCATACCCACCTCACTTGAAATTCAGCAATGCTCCACGGTGTCAGTCCCGCTCCCTCCCATGACACGTTGCCTCTCCCTTCACTGCTGTCCACTGCTACCCTCAACACTTGTTCTTACATCATGCCCCATACGGGAGAGCAACAACTAGCTCTTTTATCATAGCAGAGGCATAGGCACAGTGCTGAATGTCAAATATGCATGTGCAGTTTCTGTTAAAGATGCAGTATCTGTGCCTCACATTGCCTGACCACACTTACATTCAACATGAAGAGACAGGGAGACTTATGGGGAATTGCCATGCTTTGCACAAACCTTTTTGAATGGCAGACCAAAATGGCAGTGCATCAGGAAGCCATTAATAAAGTAGAACTTCCTTTGCAATAACAAAAAAAAAAAAAAAAAAATCACCTGCATCCCCAGTCCTTTAGGAAAAGAGGACTCCAGCACACCCCTCAACTCCTGCAGGGAGAGCTGGTCAGAGGCAGAGAAGCACTGAGCCACCAGCACATCTCATACCCACACAAGAAGCAGCTGAGGCCCTCATTCATCAGCATGGCTATACTGAAGACACAGCAGGTCCTTTCTAAGTGCTGTCATATGAATGCTCTTGGCCTTGCACTTCATCTCACCTACATCATGTCTTGAGGTATCCTTTTCCTTAAACATTTTTTATGGTATAGAGGCATTTTGGGCTTTGCTGTTTTGGTTTTACTTTTTTTACTTTTTGCAACCAATTCTTCAGCCTACAACCACCATGTCAGTGTCAAGGATACACATATTCAGTAGGAAATCTGTATCATCTTTCTTGTCTGTAACAGAGTTTTTTGCCAAAGCAAAACCTTCTATTTATTCACAACCTTCGGAAACACTGTCTGCCTCCCTGGCACATGCAACAGGGGTGTAGCATCCTTACATCCATCAAGTAGTGAGGGTGTATTTTGGGAAAATCCACATCCCACAGCCACCGTGTTGTCTCATGGCAAGGGATGGAAGCATGCTACATGGCTTCTCCTCACACAGATCAGGGCAGCATCCCCACATACAACAACTGCAAGTAGCTGGAGAAAACTTCTCTGCTACAGAAGAGCATTAAAACACCTTGCAGCCTGCAGCAGCACAGGACAGCTGCCATCCACAGAGCTGTGGCAGGAAATATTTTATTCCCCCTCAGCTGTGCCAACATTTCCAGAGTGCCTTGGCTGTAGAAAAGCAGACTTTTTGACCCTGCATTTGGCACATGTACGAGGAGGAGAAACAAAAATCTCACATGTGGGGTCAGTGCAGCCCTGCTTGCACACTCATCCCAATCTGATGTGACCAGCACCTGCCCTGGCTGCATACAGGTATGAGTGAGCATAGCTGGGTATACACAGAAGCTCAGGAGGAAGCCCCAGTACCCATAGCACACAGACAGAACACTTACATGGACAAAACGTGTGCCAGCCTCAACATGAAACAGGCATAGGCACCTGGGAAGCTGCTAGCTCATCTCCTCTGACAGGGCTTGAACATCAAACACCAGCAGCCCAGAGGGATCCGTGGTCAACATGCTGGAAGACAGACTGGGAAACCTGTATCCACGTCTCTTATTTCATCAGCTTTCCCATGGGAGCAGGTAGTTTCTAACTCAGGCATTTTTGAAAACTGCTTGTTACATGCTTGGTTCCTCAGTTTCCCATCTGTGTAAACGAATAACTTTTATTGCCTATTGCCCTTTTCTATCCCAATTCATCCCTTCAGATCAGACCATGCACATTTCAAGGCAACAAGTACCCTGTGTGCAGAGCTACTGGTACAACTCACCCTGATTTCATGGCAGTCATACAACAGTAACAACAGGCTTAAGAGAAATGACAAAAAGGTAATCTTTCCCTCTCACCCAGACTCTTTGTTTGTTTGTTTTAAACTGATCTTGCTAGCTCTCCAGATCTAGGATTAGCTAATAGAAAATTTATAATACATAGGCTTTAAACTCAGCTGATTCCACCTTGGACTTTGTAAGTAAACATCTGAAACCCAGACGTAAAATATGATTCTAAAACTTCTGAGGGTGGAGAGCTGAGAAAAAAAATTCATCAGAGGTGTTAGCTCACATGTCAGTGATTTCAGCTTCATGCCATTATAAATAACTGAGAGACAATGTTTTGAGAATCAGAATAGACAATGGAAACATCAGCTCAGCCCTAATGCTGGGTGCAGAGACACCGCTGCTGGGCTACAGTCCCACTGCTTCTGCCAGGTGGTAAAGCTCAGAAAGGAGAAATGCATGGGGGGTGGGGGGAAATATATATATATATAGTATTATATGGCATGGATAAGCCATACACAGATATTGGTAATTTCAAATAGGTACTTCTCAAAGGAGCTGTACTGCACACCTCTGACCTTTAACTGGAGTGTTCAAACATTGCATGTAATGATGACTACGAATGAAAGTCCTATGCTGTGCTTGGCTGCACTTTCTATATGAGTGCTAGCAGTAAGATAAATGATAAACTGGTTCACTGGAGTACTAGTGGTTTGGGGGCTATTGATTTTTGGTCCATTCTCTTTAAAAGTGAGATCTAAAAAGTTGACAGAGGGTCATTAATTTCATCATATACTTGTCGACTCATCCATAACCAATCCAGGGGCTGAGTGTGCTTGTCACTCTCTGTTTGCACTTTATTTGTTTAGGTTTTCTTTGTGATTCTACATTATTCCCTGTTATTTCAGCTTTGTGTTTGGTTTGCTGCTGTTATTTCTTTTTTCCTCTGCATGAGCTCCTTGCTTTGGACTTCTACTGCAAAGGACTCTCTGGACAAATACATATTTATATTATAAGTAAATTCAGAGGCTTCGTTATCCAGTCTGTGCCAAGAGAGGAAGTCACCTCTGTTTAGTGGTATTCATTTTAAAAGAAAGAAAATGCTATAAAATTCATCAATCTTAATTGTCCAATCTGAAGGATTTTGATTGAATAAACACTTGTCTGATGACTTCGGGGTCTTGTTTGAAAGAAACATTAAGTAAAGAGTTGGGGAATTTTCCTATGGGGAAGTTCCACAGGTCCATGACAATGTTCTCAGGTGATAAGGAAAAGGCTGAATTCAAATAAACATGTGACCATAATTAGTAAAGTTCCCTTTCTTGTGGTTCCTATTAAGCCCCTCTTTGCAATGAATTAACTAAGAAAATCTTTTACCAACCCTTACTAAAAATCCTATTTCACTGGCATATCTTAGCTTTTAGTAGTTAGAATATACAGAGATTTCTCCGTAATTATTAGTATAACAACCAGATACAAATATTTAAGACCAGACAAGTATTTTATACATCTAGTGGATAAACATCCATAGGAGAAATTAATTCCTGTACAAAAACTGCATACAGCAGGCAGTTTTTACAAACTTAAGTTGAGTAAATGTATTTCTAGGTAATAGTGCCATCCATCTCCCAACACCAAGCTCATCTGCACTGTCTTTCATTGGGAACCCAACAGAAAAATGTATGTAGAAAGTAAAAGAAAGTATTGTTAAGTACTACAGACAATGGCAGAAAAATCCAGTATTAATAATATCACAACCTGCCAGTAAATCTTTTTTTTATAGGTAAAGAAATACATTTCTACTTTGAAGTGTGCTTTTATATACCCTTGAGTGCCCAACTAGCTAAACTACCAAGGGAGCTCTACATGATTTAGAAGTTAATCCTTCAAATGGCTAACAATTGAATGCCTCAGCTGTTTGTAGTTTCCTACCACTGGCTAATTTCATTTTTGTTTCATGTGTTCAGTGGCAAGCTTTCATTGTTCAGAGCTCTGACACCAAGGCTGTAAATGTAGTTAATTTACTTAAAATAAGGCTGGAAACATTCATGCCATGTTCAGCTTGTTATGACTAGACTTGGGAGAAGTTGGGGAAAATATGTCTGAAGACCAAACAGGAATAGAAAAAAAAATTGGAAAAAATAAAAAGAGAAAGCAGCAGAGGAGATGATCTGAATTTGCCAAACTCACGAGCATCAAGGAGCCTTTCAATGGAGGAAAAAAAAAAAAAAAAATATCAGAGAAGAGAAAAAACCTCAGCATTTAAGCTCATTGTTTTGAGGGCCAAAAAGCCTAATGTGTTGAAATATTGAATCGTCAACTGCTTTAACAGGAGATCTAGCTTTCTGAGCCTACCATTATGAGTCCTTTCTCTCCTGCTAACAGCAAAAAGCTCATCAACCCCCCTTTTCCTAACCTCATTTTGTCTATATGGCACTTTCTGAGTTCAGAAGGCCCATAAATGCTCAAAAATATTATTTACAGCAATTGATGCACAGTTCCTTACTGCCCATGCTGTCACAGATTGAGTCAGGATGTTTTTCAGTCAAGTATTTTAAGCAAGGACCCAACATCACCAAATGGGACTCACCTAAATGGCACAACCCCTTCCACCCTCCCAAAAACAAAATAAAGTCAAGACTTTTTGCTGACTTGGCATAAATGGCTGTATCTGTTCAGCTAGCGACCACTTCGCCTATTCACATCACCAAATATACAATGCAATATAGGCTGAACCTCATCTTGAATGCAATAACCTCCCATCAGTGGAGTCATTTTTCCCATGAAAGTCCCAGCTTTCCATGGGATGCTGGGAAACAGCACACACAGGGCTTGTGCGCAGGCTGCAGATGGTGCCTTGCACTGAATGCTCAGCAGCTCTTGCACGTCCTTGCTGCTGTTCCCAACTTGAGCAAGCAGTTTCTTAAAATCCTAATTATAATCTTGATTAATAGATATTATAACACTGCTCCAGTTTGCCTGTAATTATATTTGACACAGATAAAAATCAGCAGTTTAACATGCTGGAATAGGATTCATAGGATTTCATAGGATTATAGACATACACATTTTTACTAAAGCTCTATTGGTTTCTCTTTAGCATTCATCAAATCTCTCTCTTTATACAGAGATAAATACATCTTTTTTCCAGAAAGTCATTAATTTTGGAGTTTGAGAAAAATGAAATAGACAAAGTGGGTAATTTTTCACACTTAGAACAATTTCCCTATGATATTATGACTTTTTCTTGCACTGCTCTGGGAGATTAATATGGCTGTTATTTTCTCCACTAATTGGCTTTACAGATAGCCATGAGAGATAGTACCTAATAAAGCCAAACAAGAGAGAAAAATGTTAACAACACTAAGCTGTCCCATAACAAAAGGATCTATTAATTAAGCAACAATATTCTATTAGGGAAGATTTTTTTTTTTAACAGATTTTTTTTAAATATGTGAAGTATGCACTAAAAACCAAAAGTGGATTACACGTGGTTGTCCTGTTTCCTAAAGCACTCCAGCTCTTCACTTAAACGGTTCCCACAGGCTGCCCATGTGAACACTAGCTGCCAGCACAAAAGAAATCACCATTTTCTTTCCAATTCAACAAGTCCTCCTCCAGCACATTGACCTCCATAGAAGGTTTTTATATGCAAGCACAGGACTGGATTAATAACTTCTCCTGATCACCCCCTTTTCATATTACAGCATAGTATTGGAGACTGCCTCAACACTCCGGTTTGAAGGCACATAACACAGGGAGCAATTGTTGTTAAGGACCCCAGAAGTGAAGAGTTTCCTAGCTTGGTACTAGACACATACAGATCGCACTTGGTCTCAGGGCCTTTTAGGAGCTCTGATAGCAGGAAAGCAGGATTATTACAGCATCCACTAAAGAATTAGCCTTGCAATCCTCACTGGCATAGAAACAACTCATTTCTCTGGCCATATTGGGATGCAGAAATATTCTCCATGGGCTGCCCAGAGCCCAGCTCACTCTCTGTCCTCCACACTGTAGGCACAAAGCAGCATCTGAAGTTTTCTGGCATTCAGGGTCATTTTATGCTGCTGCTAAACCAAGTTGCACAAGTAAGTTTTATTCTAACATCAACAAGACTTTCATCTTACTAAGGGATCTCTGAGAAGTGATGACACATAGTAGAGGCTATTTTTTCTAAATATTTTACTAATTATTGGACTGTGCAAGTATATGTAAAAAGCTACCAATAGTCCTGATAACCTCTTTCCAGCACTAGTGTTTTATCCTTCTCACCAGAATCAGATTTTGCCAAATAGCAACAGCTATCCAGGACCTTGCAGAGAGCCTCCCACTGGAGGTGAAGTCATCTATCCAAACACCATCTGTGATTTGGCTTTTTACTCAGGCAGACCAGCCCCAGAACAGAGGCAGTGATCAGCAGCTTCCAAGAAATTTGCTTTTACAGACATCTCACACGAGTACCTGGATCCTAGGAAACTACTCTGTTCCTGATTAATCTGAAATGATACTAAAAAGCCATTTGAAAAACCCAATTGACATATGTAATATGCAAATATGCCATTCCCCTCAGTGAAATTAATTTATTGCCAATTTTAAAAGTTTTAGCTGTTTTACAATGCAATCAGCATTAAAAACAGATTTGATAACAAACATACCTCTGTGGGTTTGAATGGGTATTTGGTTAGCGCAACCACATATACAAGCAGTGCAGACAGAACACAACCACAGCATCTAAGATCTCTGCTATCAGATCAGAGATTGGTGCCCATAAACCATAGGCAGTTTAGCATCTAAAATAAATAAAAATATAAAAAGCATCACATTTTCATCACAGGCCTGTCTCTTGAATCCAATTATTTCTTTAAGTCTGCAAAGCATGGAGAAAACAGGCTACACCCAAATTCTTACTAAAACACCAGCCAGCAACATATATTTGTGATAACAGATCAATAGTTAAAGTATGACTCCATTGTATCTTAATGGCAACACCCAAACATTGTACTGGAGCACTGCTTCATTAGCAGCTCCAAGAGAGAAATATCTCCTACTAAGCCCCTGCCACCAGTAATTCCTGCAACACAGACATCTCTTCCCCATGCACCAATCAAGCTAAAACATGACTTCAGCTATGCTTTGATCAGAAAGGTGGTATGTCTCTGATTCTTCAGCAACCTCTTTTGGCGAGCAGATGACCTCTAGATTCCTCAGGATGTAATTTCCTCCACAACAAGTCAGCCAACGATCTCATTTCACTGATATTTTGATACGGGCACAAATTACATACCATTTACTGAGGCCACACTGAGACTTACTTTACATGACACCAAGCACCCACAAATATTTTGACACAGGATACTCCATTTTAGAGCAGTACAGTTGAAAGTTTTTCTAAATATTTTTCAACCTAAAACCATTGTGCCAATATATTAAATCAGCACTTTGAAAATAAAGTGCCTCTGGATTACTACCGAGAAGTGAATGCTTCTGACGTCCCTTACATCAAGGCAGGGCAGTTAAACCAACACTTTACACGTTTCACTGAAAATCCTACACAGAGTCCTACACAAGATATAAATCCTCAACATGGTATTTAAGAGAGACATTAAAGGAACATCTCACTTCAGACAAGTTTTAGCTTGAAACTCTGAGCAGCTGGTATTTCATTTCACTCCAACTCCTGCCTAGTCTTCAGGTTCTCCACCATAAAGAATACAAGCATAGGTACAAAGAGCATCTTTGCAGACAATGTTTTTGGGATCAAAGCCATTATTCGCCACTAAGTTAGACAATATCTGAAGTGTCCCACAGGTACATTTTGTATTTATAAGTATTATTAATACTTTAGGGGCCAAGATGGAGCAATTTAAGCTGCCATTGCAGTAACCTCTGAGGAAGTTTGCATTCTAAAATAACAGGAATAGACTTGCTTATTTGTCCTTCGCTCTATCACTATTACTTGCCTTCCTGACCAAGATTTCCACCATTTAAACAGATAATCAGGGACCAATTCTGAACTGCTACTGAAGGGAGCAAAGTGAAAATAACCAGTAAGTATATATTAAGCTATGAACTTGTAAGCCTGAAACTGTTCACTTCCACCAAATGAGAAAGGCTTAGATGTTTGTAGAGTACAGGAGAAGTCCAAGTATCCAGAATAGATCAAAGAATGTGGTGTTTAAGCACACAATGTTTGATCTAATGAATTGTTCTATAGGTGCTTTGGCATAATAAATTCTTGAAAGTCACCTTAAGAAAACACTGCTTACCATTACATAGGCACAATTCCCACTAATCCTACTCTGCATATTAAGTATGCCACTCCAATAGTAGTGAAGATAGTTAATTTTTCACCAAACCTGGAAACACAGCATTGGCAGCAGAGTGGTGCCCAAATTGCTTTCTATGATTTTTTTCCCTTCCTGCTTTATCTTTCTCAAGTACATGCCTCTCTTGAAACTAGTGCATGAATTTAAGACATTAAATTGAAACACAGGCTTTCCTCTACAGTCAGATCAACTCAGTTTAAGAAACTGCATTGGAGTTCATTATAAGATTTACACTTTTTTAAGTGAAGAAAATGTAAAGAAATTTGAATCATTTTTAAAATATTTCCTTTAGAAATTTAAGAAAAACTGAGAAGGCCGCCGTCAGAGTTTCTACATGCCTATGTTGCTACAATAATTCATTTCAGAGCAGCACCAAACATACAGAAAACAGCATAAGCTCAGTTTATATGAGGCCAGTTAGCATTTTAATATTAAAAGAAAATGGGAATGTTTTTTATTTTCACAGATGCATAAAATGTGGAAGGAGAAGCTGACAGATTATTACCATACTAAAATTACGAAATTACATAAACCAAACCTAGAAAAAGTTTACAACTTTTGCACAACAATTTAGCTTACGCATTTAGACTAAATAAAATTAGCAGAATAACCTACCACCCTGAGAGGCAGAGAAGGTACTTTAATTTCCACCCAGCACCACCAGACACTGACCAAGAGACCCTAAGCACCCACAGTCAATTTTATACCTGCTTTCCACAGCTGAACCCAATGAATTGTGTAACTTGAAGACCTGTAAACTCTAATGGCAATGAGCAGGTTGAGCCGTCATATGCCAGGCAGGGGATACAGTCCAGGCTGCACCAAAATTTAATGTCCAGGTATTTAAACTCTATGTATGTAAATTTATATACATATAAAAATTTTATAGTAAGATCACCATTGCTCAAAAAAAAAAAAAAAAACAACAGCCTCAGAGCAATACCAAAAGAAACACACACATGCAGCCCAAACCATGCTCATATACTAGCTTACAAGAAGCCCATTTCTGAAATTTAGTCAACCTGTGTCCTTCTGCAGGTGGCTGTGAGCAGGTTAATCAGTATTGCTCAGGGAACCCCTCCAGCATAACCCACCCTGTCAAGGGATGATCATAGCTACCTGGTGCCTGCCTGGGGAAATGTCACCTCCATTAGAGTACTGGCCAAGAATCAAGGAATTGAAGGTTCCTCTTATCCAAATTAGAGTGGTGCCAGCCCCTTGGCCGGTCACTCCTTCAGCTGTCAGAGCTGCTAATGCTAACGCTTCAGATGTCACTGGAAGTGACTCTTCTAGCTGCTTCGAAGGAGCAGATAATTAACTTAATTTTTTAAGCTTATGGTGGAAAG